>NW_025765336.1:2705000-3032093 GCF_003918875.1 Haliotis rubra
TGAAGGGTCACCAAGGAAGGTGTCGTGACAAACATGAACTCATCCGAACCAGCGTGAGTTGGTGTGAGTAAGTGATTAGCAGTTGACGAGCATGGTGATTATGTTAATGACACATTGTTTTGAAACTATTAAAAAGCAAATAGGTGCAAGTTGATCGAATCGGCTATCTGAACTTCATGCGCCTGAACATGTGTTGCAGGCAATGCATCAGTCTAAGTAAACTTAGGCTCAGTATTATTCGTTACACTGCTATACTGAGTCTAACAAAACCTAGTAGAAGGTCGCGTCAGCTAACCTTTTGGACTGACCAATCAGAACACAGCTTACCAAATCGCAAAGGTTAGCATTCGCACATACCGTTTGAACCTTCAAAATTGACAAACTTTATGGATAACAACTTCTTTATAACGAGAGTGCGACGTTTCGATACAGATTGTGGTACCGTTGTCAAGCAGGAATGTAACATACAATGGTGGCAAAGTATATATACTGAGTGTAACAAAGATAACAAGATAACAAGGATGGTCTTAGAGGTGATGAAGCCAGATAGACCCAAGCCTGATTCAGCCCCCATCAAGATCTCTATTCCCTCGGACGGTGGGGTAGCCTAGTGGTTAAGGCGTTGGCTCGTACGCCGATGACCCGGGTTCGATTCCCCACATGGGCACAATGTGTTAAGCCCATCTCTGGTGTCCCCCGCCGTGATATTGCTGGAATATTGCTAAAAGCGGCGTAAAACTAAAGTCAGTCAGTCAAGTCTCTATTCCCTACATTGGTAAACCATCACACCAAATCAGCCGACTCCTAAAACAACACGCAGGCATCGATACCATCTTGCATATACATGCATGGCCCCTCAATACAATACCCGGCATTAAACAAGATGTATTAGTGCAGGTTAACTAATGTATACCACTTTCACAAATACGATAAATATTAAAAAAGACATGAACAGTTGGTGTGAGCAAGTGATGAGCAGTTGACGAGCATGTTAATGATACATTGTTTTGAAACTACAATATTGACACAGACTATTAAAAACAATAGGTGCAAGTTGATCGAAACGGTTATCTGAGCTTCACGTCTGAACATAACCAGTGTTGTAGGAAACACATGAACAACACATGACAAGTAACAGTAAATGTGGGTATAGAATGGTTCATTCCAGATACTGATTTTGGAAGTTGAAAATACGACGTTTTAACCCTTATTATTCTCACGACTCATCAACATAGTACCTGTTATTAAACACAATATATTAGCGCAGAGTAATTAATGTACGTAATGTAAGATAAATACTTAAAAAGTGTGAGTGAGTTAAGATTTTTAGTCCCGTCGGCAGTATTTCTCGTCATAGGTTTATGATCACTGTATAGTAGCAGAAGTGGTGATACAGATTTGTTGAGCGCTGCCTTAACAGCAAAATCAACCTTTGTGTTATCAGTGATTCCAACATGACTGGGCAACCAACAAAAGACGATGTCATATTGGCCAGTAGCAAGATCATTATATAATATAATATGACATTTAAATAGACCAGGCACACAAGCTTAGAGATTTGCTGCTGAGTTCTTCATAGTTCAGTGAGCGTGGTGTTTAGATTACCCCAGTCACAAAAGCTGCTAAAACATTGCAAATTATGCGACGAAATGCTTTTCTCATGACGTTGAAACGGATGGCATAGTTAAAAGAAGATAAATCAAGACACTGACTATTAAAACTTGTGCGATTGTTAGTTAGCGTCCAGGATCTTGCTGTCCGTTCTGATTCATGGACACAGTATAATCAGTATGTACAGTGTCGTACTGCCAGGGTCCAGTTAGTACTGATACCATCCTCAAGGTCCCCCTCAGGGAGCTCCAGAGCGGGTGTGTCACAGAGTTGGCATCTTCCATCTGCGTGATAAAACTCCACACTGATACACACAAAGCGAGTCTCTGGAATGCATGTGGCAAAGCACTCCTGCATTGTAGACGTTGTAGTGGCGTTGGCATTGCAACCATCTATTGCAGAGTCCTTGTAAGTACTGATTTCACTGCCGTATGCGGTGCAACCTGCAATACAACCAATCAAATGTAAGTGTATGTTGTCACAAATCATAAGTAGACCTTATGGATATTCAGCACATTTACTACAAATGGAAAAGAAAACCTGTTCAGGCTAAATACGTTTATTACATTATAGCCTGTTTTTTACAGTTGAAGGGGAAGTGGGGTAGCCTAATGGTTAAAGCGTTGGCTCGTCACGCCGAAGACCCGGGTTCGAATCCCCACATGGGAACAATGTGTGAAGCCCATTTCTGGTGTCCCCCGCTGTGATGTTGCTGGAATATTGCCAAAAGCGGCGTAAAACCAAACTCAGTCAGTCAGTTGCATGAAACAGTGACATTCTTCACAAGAGAATAAAGGTGATCAGGGTATCTTTACTAATCATCACAAATAGAAACAAACGACGATCAAAAGTACACTCAAGTTGACTGAGTGTCCATCAGCACATAAAAAATAGTCCATGGTTGGAATCCTGCATACGATGCATAACTGTTCTGTTTATGGCCGTCACCCAGAATAGTGTAGTACTGCCTGAAATGTCTTGATGAACTTTTGATTGAGAAACCAGAGGTGGGAGCAATACGATTATGAGCATAAACAGAGTAATAAAACTGTAGCCATAATTTCTCACTTGTTTGTATCAATACAAATATTTAAAAAAAAATGGTTTTGTATTTCACATGTGATTAACAGAACCTCAAATTCCATCGTTTTTATCATAAACTAAGCCATCCCGAGTTATCTCCCTTTATGGCCGATCAGGATAAATCATGGCGAAACGTTTTGCGTCTCAATCTGACGAGGATTTAATGATTGTTTTTTAAAGATAAGTTAAACAAAGAGATCTAAGGGCTGATAATTTCGTCACACTGTGTTTTGAAAGGGTGTACGGGACTGTAAGACCCTTGTACATTTCGTATTTCGTATTAACCAAATTTGTCAATGAAAAACTAGCAAACCTGGTCAATATCGCTTGAAATCATGATGATTTGACTCCCTTTCAAATGTGACAAATACTCACGAATCAGACAGTCACCAGTCGTGACGTCATAGCTGGTTCCCGTCACGCATCCACAGACGCCGTCCACGCATGTTGAGTTTTCGAAGGCGCAATTTGATGACGTCACGCACTTCATCCCAAACGACGGACCTTCGAGAAATGTTTGTAATATTTCAACCAACACTACTTTCAAGAACATTATTTTTATCTTATAAACAGTTGGTTTCTTGGCTGCATAAAGCCAATGGGTACATACGTTATCTGGTAGGGCCATATATGGATAGACATGGAAATATGAAAGAACTATTTTCAGTGTTTACAAACAAACGTGGCGTCTACGGCATTCGTCACCACTCGCCCCTTTCTGTAACCCCCGCGAAGACGTCTCCACCACCCTTCATAATGATTGTTATGTGCGAAAATACGACAAACCAGTCAGAACGCGTGTAAGGACAAACAAACATGGCTTTGGCAAATGGCCATGGGAGTCTGGAAACTAAGATAATTATTATCACGATGAAAACAGTCCTCTTGGATACTAAGCATAAGTGATGCATAGCTGAGGCATTTAGGCGCAACTTGAGATATGTACACCTTGAAATAATGGCAAGGGGACACATGACAAATAGGATCGCTTTCCTTACAGTCCGTTTGAGTCAGAAACGGACCAATGAATTTCAAATTTTGTCATTGTACAAAATTGCCACAGAAATATAAATAGTACACATGTTTATCATTTACTAATACCCAACAGCTTTCTTATATTTGAAAATTTTCCGGACTCCACCAAGAAAATTGATAAGAAACTATTATTAAAATGTTGACACAGTGCAGAGAAAGGGACAGCCAGATGTTAGAGAAAGGATGGAGAGGGCACAGCACAGGCTAATGAATCAATAACTTGGTGGGCACTTGTGCACGTGCTTCTCTAACACCCGACTGTCCCTTACACTGCACTCCTCCCTCGTAACAAATAGTGAACTGTGTCAAAATGTTAATGATAGTTTCTTAAAAGAATTTTTTGGTGGAGTCCGGAAATTTTTCAAATATAAGAAAGCTGTTGGGTATTAGTAAATGATAAACATGTGTACTATTTATATTAATCGGCAATTTTGTACAATGATAAAAATTTGCAATTCATCGATCCGTTTCTGACTCAAACGGGCTGTATCTCTGCTGGTTGACCTCTTCACCTTGGTTCCTTTTGTCACAGCTGTATTTAGCTGAAAACAATTTTTGGAAGGTTACTTTGTTCTTTATGTTGCGATAGCTGTCAGTGTGTACATCTCACTCTACACAAGCAATAACAAGTGGTGCACATGTGCCCAATCCCTTTGTGTCTTTGGACATTAAAGCATGTTCACAACAAAACCACCGGAAGACTGGAGTATTTAGGTCCCCACTTTCCATGCAAAGGCAATTCACTGTTTCTTTGCTTCGTTGATGTGTCTATATCAACAGCATCAACAGGCCAAATGAAATTGCTTAGATTGATGCTCATGATGCTGAAACATTTGATTGTCTGGTCCAGACTCGATCCTTTACCGCTATATAGCTGGAATACTGCTGAGTGCAACGTTAAACAACAAACCATACCAAACAGTCCCCGATCCTGTTATTCACGACATTCCCACACTTGAAGCAAGGACCCTATACTTCCAATCATCCCTAGTAGCCCAGCGGATAAGTGCAATTTTGTCACTGAATTGTGCACTTTGTGTTACAAGCATGAAACTTGGCATGATTGTTGCTTATACCATTCTAACTGAATAAAGATCGAGAGGCCTCGCAGATGCTTTATATTTTCCATAATTTGGGGGGAAAAGTGAAAAAAAAATTCATTTTTTATACTATTTTCGTCATAACTTTTTACAAAATTCTCAAAATTCTCATAAATCATATATCAAATTGTAGGAAATTCATAGCTTGTCATTATCCATCTACACATGTCTTTTATCTTTAACGGTTGGGTCTACGGAAGTAAATTTATATCATGACTACCCGAAAATGGAAAAATTGGCGCCATATAGAGTACATCAGTAAAATAAGTATGACATCATCCCATGATCTAACATATTTTTATCATTTCTTTGCAAATTCAATTCGAGAAGCCTCACAGATTGTGGCCATTTGTCATATTTGGGGGGAAAAGTGGGGGGAAAATGGAATTTTCCCAAAAATGTTATTTTAACTCAATTTTAAATCCTCATAAATTATGTATCTAGAAAATTGTGAGAACAAATGAATGTTTATTTTAAGGAATATATCATTAGATTTACTTACATGTATAATGTATGAGCTTGGTTGGCTATGGATCAACTATAAAAACATATCAAAATCAACACAACATTACTGTCAAAGTATCTATCATCAACCAATGGAATGTTACTCAATCATGTGTAATTGTATCTAGGTTGACTGAATCAGAAAAGTGCAGTGCATTTGAGAGATCACTTGGACCGGTTTGAACATTTTATACACATGCATTTCAGCAATTCCCGGCAGCTCTTTCATGCCTTCGTCCATAGTTACTAGTATGTTGGATGAAAGTTGATTCTGTTGGGGGAATGATTCTGTTGGGGGAATATTGTCCAGTGTTCTCCCCTTTTTGGCAAACGAATGTTTTCTTGCTTCATTCACTTTCATGAGGTTGCTTGCACTGTCATACAGCAGTACAACAAAACTCTCAAGCTGATGAATCTGTGCATTAGGATTTCAAGTGGTGGACAAGCGAAGGAAATAAAGGTGCCTGTAAGTTCAGGAAAAGCATTCCATGTATTCCGCGAGGCCTTCTTTTCAATTCCACCAAAGGATGGCGTACTGTCATGGCCTGAGAAGCTGTGAAACACTGAGAACGCTTGATGCAGCTATGGCCAACACAACCACGTCTGTGTCAACAATACAGATGTAGAACTTCTTCCATGAAGACAAGATATAAACAGACGAGTCAAGGGATGGAAACCTGGATGGGTTTGTCAGACATGAAAATCAGTCTTGCTCACCAACTATATCTCATCAAGGTTCTCTACGTCCATGCGCAAAATCAGTTCTTCTCAATTGCATGAAGAAAATTTCACCATCAACTGACTCAAAACCAGATGTTGACGTATCAATCCTTGATTGATCTGCAATAATAAACATGCTAAAACCAGCAGCTCCAATAGCATTTGATGAATATGCTGATAATGTGTTCTTGAAGTACTTGCAGTCTCTCCTGGACACTAATCAGAGAGTGGATATTGTCTGGGACGAATACAAAACGGACAGCGTAAAAATCGAGTGTAAGAACAAAAAGTGGAAGTGGAAAAAGACGACGAGTGGAAGCCAGTTCCTCAGAACTGGCAAGAATTCCCGAGATGTGATGCCAGCTAGAAATAACTTTTTGCTTTCCTTGTACAGAAAATAGCCTTGATAGAATCAAACAAGTATTCATCACAATTGGCGAATATGTGGTGTCCAATCAACCAAAAGACCTTTTGGAATTGGCACCCTGTAACTATGAAGAGATAAAAAGGTAAAAGAAAGTTGCTTCGCTGATGCTTCACATAAAGGATGGAAGAAGTTTTACAGCCGTACTGTTGACACTGATGTGGTTGTGTTGGCCATAGCTGCAACAGGCATTCTCGATCTTGAAGAAGTATGGGTGGGGTTTGGTACCGGAAAACTCTTCGCTATATTGTAATTCGTGAACTTGCATCAGGTCTGGGTCCTGAGAAAAGTAGATCCCTTCCAATGTTTCACAGCTTCACATTCTGTGACAATTTTTCCTGAACTTACAGGCACCTCTATTTCCCTCACCTGTCCACCACTTGAAATCACTAATTCTGATTCATCGGCTTGAGAGATTTGATGTACTGCTGTATGACAGAGCAAGCAACCTCGTGAAAGTGAATGAAGCAAGAAAGCATTTGTTCACCACGAAGGGGAGAACTTTGGACAATATTCCCCCAACAGAATCAGCTTTGATCCAACATATAAAGAGAGCTGTGAATCAGGGGAGTTATGTTTCAGAACAATCCCTGATGAAATCACAGGAGTTACCAAGCCCTCTGCATAGGGTTGGTAATAACTCTAGGGGAGAGCTTGGACCTGTATGGACAACTCTTCTGTTGGCATGAAAGGGCTGCCAGGAATTGCTGAAATGCATGTGTATAAAATGTTCAAACTGGTCCAAACTGGTTTAAAAGCAGCTCTTAAGTGCACTGCACATTTCTGATTCAGTCAACCTAGATACAATTACACAGGATTGAGTAACCTTCCATAGATTAATGAGATAGCTACTTTGACATTGAAATGAAATATGTTTGCGTTGATTTTGATAAGTTTTCATAGGTGATCTATAGTCAACCAAGCTCATACATTATACATGTAAGTAAATCTAATGATATATTCCTTAAAATGAACTTTCATTTGTTCTCACAATATTCTAGATACATAATTTATGAGGATTTAAAATTGAGTTAAAATAACATTTTTGGGAAAATTCCATTTTCCCCCCACTTTTCCCCCCAAATATGACAAATGGCCACAATCTGTGAGGCTTCTCGAATTGAATTTGCAAAGAAATGATAAAAATATGTTAGATCATGGGATGATGTCATACTTATTTTACTGGTGTACTCTATATGGCGGCCATTTTTTAAAATGGCCGCCAATTTTCCCATTTTCGGGTAGTCATGATATAAATTGACTTCCGTAGACCTAACCGTTAAAGATAAAAAGACATGTATAGATGGAAAATGACCAGCTATGAATTTTCTACAATTTGATATATGACTTTTGAGAATTTTGGAGAATGTTTTTTAAAATTATGACGAAAATAGTATAAAAAATGATATTTTTTTCACTTTTTTCCCCAAAATTATGGAAAATATAAAGCATCTGCGAGGCCTCTCGATCTTTATTCAATAAGAATGGTATAAGCTACAATCAAGTCAAATTTCAAAGTTGTAAAAAACACAAAGTGCATAATTTGATCACTTATCCGCTGGGCTTATAGATCCTCCCACCAATCCAACAGTCTCCCCTTATTGTTGCACAATTCATACACATCATCATACACAATCTCACTGTCAAACATTCTTGAAAATAATAAAACTTATCGTCCAAAGGTAAACAATGAACGACTAACCAATTGTGAAACGTATTACGATTGAAGTAATGTTCGCAGCAAAGAGGGGCGGTGGGGTAGTCTAGTGGTTAAAGCGTTGGCTCGTCACGCCGAAGACCCGGGTTTGAATCCCCACATGGGTACAATGAGTGAAACCCATTTCTGGTGTCCCCCCGCCGTGATATTGCTGGAATATTGCTAAAAGCGGCGTAAAACCAAACTCAGTCAGTCAGTCGTAGCAAAGAGTCCATATAAGGTATGCTATGTGATCACTCACTATTTAAGTATCGTCGACACACACACAAAACCAAACCCACGACGACTCTAAAGAACACGGCTTCATTTTCTGTCGTAGTTTTAAACCACACTTTTCACGCCCTGTTCATATTTAAAAATGCAGCTTTACGGATACATTCTTTATAAACCCGAAGCAGGACCCAAATACTGCAGTTGACCCCCAAACACTCTGCACGCACTTCATTACGAAATGACAGGGCAGATGGACTCAAGGCAAAAGTGATGTCTCCCAGACTCCCAAAAGGAGGGAGTAGCTTCTTTTGGATAAAAGGCAATTACTCTAGAGAGTGGGCAGTGGGCAGATAGAAAATGTGTTTTAGCATTTTTGGCCTATCTGTCATTATGACATGTTCCCTTTGCCATTTTTTCCAAATTCACGCATTTCACGGAAATTTGCCATGTTTTCGGTAACGTTTCTGGGAGATAAGAGGCGCTTTTCGACGAGACAGTGTAAGAATGATATCATAAGATGAAGAGATTACCAGGCTAGTGTATTTTGAGATAGTAAATATCCTGTATTAGGATTTAACACAATGTATTTAGCTTGGCAAGGATCGTTAAAATACCATGTGCATTCTCCTGTGAGCGAGACTAGACCAGACCAGACAGACCAAACCAGGTTGACAAATATTAATGTGGACGGGACCATAGAAACAGTTCTTTATGACGTGTTTGTTATACACGTTGTTAGCAGTAATAGAAAGCTTAAGAACCTCAATTTATCTCGCGACTGGAAGGTTATGCTACCATATGACAAAAAGTATTCTCACAGTTGAACAGCCTTAAAAATACATTTCTTGAAATGTAGTTTGTGAAACAAAGTGCATATTTAATTAATTTTTAAAACGTTACCAAGTGCAAGTGATCTAAATTTTCAGATTTCAACAAATAGGTTATACACAAAAATAAAACAATTTCGCCTGCCTTCTCTCTTGCTGGTTCAGGTTGATATGGGAAACACATAAGAACACACAAGTGGACCCAATAAAGCATATTTCCTTCTAAGAAAGACTGTCGTTTTTATCAACAGTTTGATCAAGCTGACATTAATGAAACAATAAAATATCAAGGCGACCACATACTAGAGGATCGTACGACTGGGTCAAATGTGTCACGGCAATACTGGTTCCCAAAGGAATATCAATGACGTTTCTGGACAACTACAGTCAAATGTCTATTATAAATATTCAATGATCTTAACATATGATTTTCTTGCTTTACTTACGTCCACAGAACGGATATAGTCTTGATCCATTGTCTTCTGACACAGGGTTCAGCGTCTTCGTAGGGAGGGAGAAGCCACAGCCGTAGGTGGAGCACGTCTTCGTCCTGGTGTTGTACCTGTAGGACCTACATCTGTGGTCCTCTGAACACCTTTGGGTGCATAACCCAGCCATCTCCACATGAAGGAACGTAGCTAGTTGGAAGTCTGTAACGGCCTTCCCGTCGAATTCCGAGAGACGATAATCTTTACATTGAGTGCATGAACAATCAACCCCAAGTAAAAAACGTAATAAAAACAACATATGTTACTACTGAACACATGTCAGTACTTCTATCTTCTTGCACAACAATACAGAACTAACTTCAAGCGATGTTGTCGACTGGCGGACGTACGCTTTAATGACTAAACCTTTTTTCCCATGGTTATAGGGCTGTGTCTTTAGCTGAAACAAATTGATTCACAGAACGATGTTTCTCTCAGTAATTCATGCGGCAATGGGTGGTCAGGTACACTTGAACAATTGAAAGTTCATTCAATGTTCAATAACACAGTGGTGTCAGTTCTAAAGTAATTTGAGATGCTCGCTGGTTCCAACGGTATGAGCCATGAGTCTCTTCCCAACCTATTGTGTGTCAAAACGATCAACGGTAATGTTTATTTTATGCTTGTCAATTTCAACCAAATGCGAGCTGCACGTGGCAGTTCGAACAGACTGAACAATCACTCCCAAAGACGTTGAAAAGCCTCACGTGCTCCATTACTGGTGACATGAACCACTTTCATATAGTGCATATTAAATGTAAAAAGCTTCATTAAACTGAATGGTTACCAGTGATTTAAATATTAACGCCCGCCCAAACTACTTAACAATTTCTCCAGTTGTTCTTTTGTTTCAAACCTCGCCGGGGGAATATCCAGGTGTCTTTAAAATATACTGGTTTCCCCAAAGTGTTTTGAGTGTTTAATGCCACTCTCATAATATTAACGCGTTCAAGACACCACTTCCCCGCGGACACAACTGTGAGCTTTCAAGCAAATTAAGAATAAAAGCTTGACCCTCGAATTGCCTCAGTTGTAGATACAATCATAGGTTGCTGGGGACGTATAACGGGGTTAGAATGTCCCACACAGCAACACAAGCCTGCTTCACGAGGAAATAGGTTACTGCATTGGCCAGGTTGTATGCACCCGGTGGTCTATGTATACTGAGGTTTACAAATTGATGACGTTAGTCCATTATCAATGACTATTTTGTCTGGTTTGAGTGTTGTGTCTGACGTCACGAAGCCGGAGCGTTGCTGATTGCATCGTTAGAGGTCATGAACAAACTACCAATCTACACTGGTCAAAGAAGCTGATCAAGTTTCACTGACTATTATTTCTGGTTTGCATACAACGCCATCATGCCGAACCTCCAGAGAAAACAGTACAACCTCAAGGGACCAGCTATGGGCGACACCACACTATGGTAAATAAGTGTCCCTATGCATTGTTAACGTTGCTGAAACGTTATATATTTAATGTCCACTATGGGAAAGTTCACATTACATTCACTGTACATTGGAGTGATTGTTCAGTCTGATGGAACTGCCACGTGCTACTTGCATTTGATTGAAATTGACAAACATGAAATAAACATTGCCATTGACTGAACTGGCACAAAACCTTTAGAACCAGCGAGCATCTCAAATGACCTCCGGGCTGACACCGCTGTGTTGTTGAACATTGAATGAACTTTAATTTGAATTGTTACACTGTAACCAACTATCTGTGATCGCATGGATTACCGAGAGAAAGATTTATCTGTGAATCAATTTGTTTCAGCTAAAGACACAGGCCCCAAAATACACCTTGATTTTGTACTTTACTAACACAGTGTAATCCCCCGTTGTTATGAGAGTGTTTTTTGTAATTTGTAATATCACATTGATAAAGTGATTATTATTATGGGTCACAATGTTTAAAGTGTTGTGTGTAGGCAATAGTATTTGTAGCGGCACGCCGTTTTGATAGCGCTCCAGAATTGCCTCCCTTGGCTTGTTTATTTTGTTTTGTCATGTCGTGTGTTCCACATGATTCCATAACGTTCTGAGAGAATAGTGATACAACCTAGCTTTGCTGGAATGCTCGAGAACTGTGTAAGAGCTATATAAAGGCTGGTTGTTGAGTTAGTGACACAGACTTTTAACATTTGCATTGTACTAGAAATCTGAATTGTCATCCATTGTAGCTTGCTCATTGTTTCACGGCTCACGGCAAATTATTAACCATAACACTCACATTTGGTACACTGGAACACAAGCTCAACTGGTGTTTGTACTCTTCTAACAAAGTGTTATCCTCGAGATAACATTTGTTAATTTGATTTCCAATACTTCCAAAAAGCGTGTGTAAGATGTTTATTGCCATTATGGTACATCATATGTACATCACAGGCATCTTAAACTTCTTTCCGAACTGCAATGAAAGAAGACAAGGGCTTCATTTTAAGGGACGTGTCCGCTTCAGCCTAGCTTTTCCGACTGACACAAGAATGTGCTTTTGTGGTTTGACGAAACAGGAAATTGTAATTAATAAGGTTTATTAAGGTGAAACTCCATGTGAACAAAATAACAGCAATTTGTTTCTTGAATATTTAGAATATGTAGAACACTCACTCTAATAAAAACATAAATTCACAAATACGCAGTCCTGCAGTGTCTTGATATGTTACCTTACCTTCGCTAAAATTACAAATTTGCAAAGCCATTTGCAGGAATGCCTGCTCACCACATTTTCCAGCTCTAATATAGATCCCATTGTACACTCAGCGTCAATACTGAAGGGTCACCAAGGTAGGTGTCGTGACAAACATGAACTCATCCGAACCAGCGTGAGTTGGTGTGAGTAAGTGATTAGCAGTTGACGAGCATGGTGATTATGTTAATGACACATTGTTTTGAAACTATTAAAAAGCAGAAAGGTGCAAGTTGACCGAAACGGCTATCTGAACTTCACGCGCCTGAACATATCCAGTGTTGTAGGTAATGCATGGACAATACATGATAAGTAACAGTAAATGGTGGTATAGAATTGTTTATTCCAGATGCAGACGTTGGCAGTTGAATGTATGATGTTTTATCTCTTATTATCCTCGTGACACCTCAGTATAGTACGTGTTATTAAACAAAACACATTAGTGCAGGGTAACTGATGTAGGTCACTTTTACAAATAAGATAAATATTTAAATTGACTGGGCACACAAGCTTAGACATTTGCTACTACGTTCTCCGTAGTTCGGTAAAGTGTGGTGTTTATATGTCCCCAGTCACAAAAGCTGCAAAACAAAACAGCAAAATATGCGACAACATGCTTTTCTCATGATGTTGAAGCAAAAACCATAGTGAAAAGATGATAAATCAAGACACGGACGTTTAAAACTAGCGCGATTGTTGTTTGCGTCCAGCATCTTGCTGTCCGTTCTGGTTCATGGACACAGTATCGTTAGTGTGCACAGGGACCAGTTAATACTAACACTGGTACCAAACTCAAGGTCCCCCCTCAGGGAGCTCCAGTGCGGGTGTGTCACAGAGGTTGCATGTGCCATCTACGTGGTATTACTCCACATTTGATACACACAAAACCAGTCTCTGCCTTGCATGCTGCATTGCACGCACAAAATGATTATTAGTGACATTTGTTAAAATCAGGAACCAAAAGCAAACCTAGTCAACATCACTTGGAATCATGGGATGATGATTTGACTCACTTTCAATGTGATAAATACTCACGAATCAGACAGTCACCAGTCGTGACGTCATAGCTGGTTCCCGTCACGCATCCGCAGACGCCGTCCACGCATGTTGAGTTTTCGAAGGCGCAAATTGATGACGTCACGCACTTCATCCCAAACGACGGACCTTCGAGAAATGTTTGTAATATTTCAGCTAACTCTGTTTTCAAGAACATTATTATTATCTTATAAAGAGTTGGTTTCTTGGCTGCATAAAGCGAATGGGTACATACGTTATCTGGTAGGGTCATATATACATAGACATGGAAATACTGAAAGGACAATTTTCAGTGTTTACAAACAAACGTGGCATCGACAGCATTCGTCACCACTCGCCCCTTTCTGTAACCTCCATGAAGACTTCTCCACCACCATTTTCAATGATTGTTATGTGCGAAAATATGACAAAACAATCAGAAGGCGTGTAAGGGCAAACAAACATGGCTTTGTCAAATGGACATGGGAATTGGGAGAAACAACTACGATAATTGTTATCACGATGAAAACAATCCTCAAGGGTACTAAACATCAGTGAGACATAGCTGAGGCATTTTGGGGGACAACTTGAGATGTATACACCTTGAAACAATTGCCAGGGGACACATGACAATAGGATCGCTTTCCTTATCTCTGCTGGTGGACCTCTTCACCTTGGTTCCTTTGTCACAGTTGTATTTAGCTTAAATAATCCTCGGAATGTTAGTTTCTTTCCTTATGTCGCGGTGGCTGTGTGTACACCTCACTCTACACAATCAATAATAAATGGTCCCTCTGAGTCTTTGGACATGAAGTCCTCCTGAGAGGGTATGTAAGTCCCAAAACAATTCAAGTAAATTTAAACATGCTATTATTTGTAAGTGCAGTATATATATTATTTAAAGTTATAGCTAGATTGTCAAAATTACTAACATCTGAGGGGATGGTGTAAATCCAACTAGGATTGCAAAGGCACTGTAAGTCCCTAGTATGGTCAACTACCTGCAGTTGTTGGCAAAATATAGCCTGCTTTTATATTGGGTTGTCCTCTATAGTTAAAATGTTTTAGATTTGAATACTGGTTTTGTTTTTATCTGTGGTAATCTAGCTATTATACCGTCCTTCGTCGACAGGTCTTTGTAATTTAATTCCATTTATTATCAATTTATAATTTTTTAAGTCACAATATGGCTGAAATATTGCCGATGTGACTATAAATCTTAACTCACTCATTTTGGACATTAAAGCATGTTCAGAACAAAACCACGAGAAGAATTTCCATGCAAAGACAGCTCATTAATTGTTTCTTTGCTTCGGTGATGTGTCCATATCATCAGGATCAACAGGGCAAACGAAATATATCTTTTAAAATGTAATGTTCAAAATATCAGAACTTGGTCGAGATAAGCATACAACTTATGTCTAGACGCCAGTCTGTTATTTATATATCTTTAGAAATTTAGCTCATTTATCACTATTAATTAACACACATCATCAAACATGATCTTACTGTCAAACATTCTTGAAAAGTGATAACACTTATCGTCCAAAGATAAATAAAGATGGATTAACCAAAAATGCACTTTGAGTGAATTAACGTTCGTAGCAATCAGTCCAAATAAGGTATGCCACGTGATCACTTACCTGCTAGGCTACTACATGTATTTAAGTACCGCCCAAAAAGAACATGACGGCTCCAAAGGACACAGCTTCATTTTCTGTCGTTGTTTTAAACCATTGTACTTTTCACGTCCTGTTCATATTTAAAAATGCCTCCTGACGGATGCATAAGCGATAAGCAGTTTTCTTCCTAAAATCCACGGAGCAGGACCCAAACACTCAGCACGTACTTCATTACGCAATGACAGGGCGGGTGGACTCAAGAAAAACTTGATGTATCCCACACTCCCAGAAGGTGGGAGTAGCTTCATTTGGATAAAAGGCAATTACTCTGAAAGGCAGATAGAAACAAAATGTAATTTGTTATTTTGCCAATCTGTCGGTATGACACTGTCAAAGAAACATGTTTCCTTTGACATTTCCCTGACGTATGGACGCTATTTCTTTTAAATTCACGCGTTCCACGGAAATTTGCCATGTTTTCGGTAACGTTTCTGTAATGTAGTTCTGAGAAACAAGGTGACTCAGTCTGAATATGGAATAAATTTTAAGAACGTTTACCAAGTGATCTATATTTTCTAATTTCATCAAATAAGTTTTACACAAGTAAAACAATTCATGAAAGTTTAGCCTGCCCTCTCTTTTTCTGGTTCAAGTTGATATGTTAACCACATAAGAACATACCAATGGACCTGATATGTATCCTTTAGATTGGGATATAATGCCAAGTAATGTATATTACTTTCCCAGGTAGACAGTCGTTTGATAAACAGTTTCATAAAGCTGACATACATGAAACATTAGAATATCAAGATTACCCTACGATAAAGGATCCTACGACTGGGTCAAACGTTTTGGCACATAACGCTTTTCAAAGGAAAATCAATGACGTTCCTGGACAACTATAGTCAAATGTCTATAATACATATTCAATGATCATAACATATGGTTTTATGCTTTTCTTAGGTCCACAGAACGGATATAGTCTTGATCCATCCTCTTCAGTCACGGGGTTCAGCGTCTTCGAAGGGAGGGAGAAGCCACAGCCAAAGGTAGAGCACATCCTCGTCATGGTGTTGTACCTGTAGGAGCTATAATCTGTGGTCCTGTAAACACCTTCGGGTGCATAACCCAGCCATCTCAACATGAAGGAACTAAGCGAGATGGAAGTCTGTAACGGCCTTCCCGTCGATTTCAGAGAGGCGATAATCATTGCATTGAATGCATGAACAATCAACCCCTATGAATTTGAGCAGTATACACGTAATAAAAACAAAGTATTTTACTATAGAACACATATCAGAACCTCTATATGTCCAAAGGGTTTTATTACGACGCCCTTTTACCTGACAGGTAGATGATATTTACCTGCTACCAGGGATGGCGTTTCTTTACCGGAACTACGGTATACCCTCGTACTTCGGTCCTGACGATAAGGGATGTGCGAGAGGTACAGTGTCAGTACCCGAGGGCCTTTGGACCTTTACCGTAGTTCCTCCAGCAACCACAAGACGATGATCTTCGTTTCACAGTTTTATTACCACTGCGTTGCTGTTCCACTCTATTTGTCAAAGAATTAGGAGACTTACTGGTGTCTTGACTTTGTTTCTTAGTACGAATGATAGTGACAATCAGATGAGTGCTGATGCACCCTAGACCCCAGGCTTGGGGTTCCGAGGAGCACACCACACTCTCGGCTTGAGGTCTCGAGACGCACACCCGTTCTCCCTCGTGAGCTTTTGCTTCAGCTAAAAACTGGGTTCCTACATCACAGGCATCAAGATTCTTGTTTTTATATTGGACGGTAACCTTTCCCAACACTGCAGAGTAGTCTCCACCTTCGATGTCTGTACCCCCCAATACCAAGACTGTGAGGTGAATTTCAGGAATCCCAGAATATTACTCTCCGTAGCTATGACCATTTATATCTTCCCTGATTCCAAGAATTGCTGCTCCTACTATCAGCGAGGTGCCCAGCCCTGATAATATAACCATCTTCGTAACCTATATTCACTTGGCACAGGTCTAGAATCACCTCTCTGGCCTGGCTTACAACTGCACCAACTTAACTTCCAGTCTCCGACGATTTCTCCCTAGCTACTGAATTTCTACCTTGAAGATGTTATTAATCATGATATGATTTGTCTCCCATTACGTCTTAATTCCCAATATTGATGATCTAGACTTCATATCAATTATGTAAATAAATATCATAATTATATGCCTGTAATACGACCCCTTTTCTGACCAAGAGTGTGCCCTCACTCTAAGTTTTATCTTTATCAATATTATAATTTCATGCCTATAATATATATTCTTGCACAACATTACGGAGCTAACTTCAAGCGACGGTCCACTGACGGATTCACGCTTTGATGACCAAAATTGTGACCGCCACATTCATCAATATTAACGCGTGCAAGATACCACTTCCCTGGGGATACAACTGTGAGGTTTAAGCAAATTGAGCTTGCCCATCCAACTGTCTCAGTAGTAATATGAACGTCGCATTTCTACTCCCAGCGTAAGTTTAGATCAGTACACCAAGATGAAGCTGAGTAACCAAGCGACATTCCACGATTGCATTGTGGGAATGTAAACATTGCGAACGTTACCGTGTCGCTGAAAACTTGTGAGTCGAATTGACACATTTTAACCGTCGGAAAACATAAACGTAATGATTCCACCTGTGATGTTAGCTGCGTGAAGCAACTGCAAACCAAGAAACGGGATGCAACGGAGTATTTTACTGTAGGAGGCTGTACGAAGCGATGAAAACTGACATGCATTGTGACGTCGCTTACATTGTGACGTAACGCAAAATTGTTCGATTACGAGGGGGCAGACTAGAATGGCGCAGTGACGCCAATACATTATGACTAATGCAAAAAGTGCACATTATCGTCTGATAAAGTGCTGTCGGCGCCTTTGATCTTTCACCGAAGTATCTTAGAATTTACGTTAATCAAAGATGTAATGAAAATAATTTAGAGAAGATATTTAATCCGAACGTAAACCGTCATCAAACTGTTTATCATTTGTTTTTTTCTGGTAACGTTTGTCTTAACGTAAGGGCCCAGACATATCAATAGAACAGCGCACCAGTTAGCCCTGTGCGAGAATTATTAATTTAGGTCACCGACACCGTTGTTTGTTTTCTGCCTTAGATTAATCGTAAAGCGTCCTCGTGCTTTAAGTATAATAGTTCAGGGCGAAAGTGTGCATTATTACACTATACATGGTGGTAGAGCGGACTGTATTTCTTAAAAAGTTCACTGAATAGACCAGGTTGTAAGCCACCGGTTGTCTGTGTATCCTGTGGTTTATAAATTGATGACGTTAGTCTGTTATCAATGACTCTTCCGTCTGGTTTGAGTGGTTTGTCTGGTGTATAGACAACGTCATAGACCCTGAGCGTCGCTGAGTGCATCGTTAGAGGCCATGAACTACCAACCTACATTGGTCAAAGAAGTTGATCAAGTTTAACTGGCTATTATTTCCTTTTTTTCAGACAACTCTATAATGCTGTACTTCCAGAGAAAACAGCACAACCTCAAGGGACCAGCTATGGATGACACCACACTATTATAATAGTAGTTCCTTTGCATTATTAACTTTATCACTTTATCATCTCGAGGCTAAACCACTAGAGACATATTTATTCTAATTTCAATGTTCATGGGAGGTCAGTCTGAGTATATTTTATCTCTCCCTTGACGCATGACAGCATCGAAGATACATGGTCATATGTTGTTGTTTCGAGCAGCTAACGTTCAGAAAATGCGAAATCATTGGTCATGCAAGACGGCAATGTACAAGACATGATACATGTATTAATTTGTAACCTTAGTTAATTTTAGAAAACACTTTGTTGCTCGTTCGTTTTCTCACATTGTGTTAACTGCTCCATTAGTTTAAACTACTTAGTATCACCACCTAGCAGTGTAAACTTCGTCTTGCCTCTACGTGGCTGGGATAATGCTGATGTGACGTTAATATTTAACTCACTGAGAACCATTGAGTATAATGAACCATTCTATGTTTAATATGCAGTTGTTAAAGTTGTTCAAATTATCAATACTATTGCACGTGAGTCTTTTCAAACTGTATATTGGGAGTGATTGTTCATTCTATTGGAACTGCCACGTGCAGCTCGCATTTGATTGAAATTGACAAGCATTAAAAGAATATTGCCATTGATTGAACTGACACAAAGCAAGTTGGGAAGAGACTAATGGCTCATTCCTTTAGAGTGAGTGAGTGAGTTAATATTTATCGTCACATCGGCAATATTTGTGATTGGCAAGATTCAGGAAAAGCATACTAAGTATGCGGACCCCGCCTTTGAAATGTCTCGCTTGCATCCCAAGTACACTGTCATCAGGCTCCCCTTGTTCTCGGTGCCCTAGGTTTGGTACCTCCTGAACTCTTGGCGCAGATCAGGAGAGTGCCCGAGTTCTCCACCAGTAGTAGTGCTGAAGGCTGCAGTGTTGGGGAGCCTTCATATTCCCCGGAAAGTTCTTGGTAGGTTCGACTAGGCAGCGTTTCCTTGGAGAAGTCCCATTCGCAGTCTGGTCTGCATGTAGAAGGGGCGAGGGCCCTTAGCTGATGATGATCCTTACCAGCCAGACTGTGCCAGGATCACCCGAACCCTCTCTGCTGTATACTCTCTTTAATCCGTAAAATATAATAATAATAATAATAATAATAATTGTGCATCTTGTGGAAGATCAGGCCTACACCTATCTTGGAAAGCAAGTTCAAACAAGCTCAGAGCTAAATGCTCGAAACAAGGCCAAGGCCACCAATACTTTTGCTGTGCCAGTCCTCTCCTATTCCTTTGGAGTAGTTGACTGGACAAAACAAGACACCTAGTGTCTTGACCGTCTGACCAGAAGGATCATGTCTGATAACAGAGCTCACCACCATCGTTCCTCTCTTAACCGTTTATATATACCAATCAATTCTGGATTTTGGGGTTTGATTTAGGTGGAGGCTCTTCATGATTGACTTTTATTGTGTACTTTTGCACATATTTATTTATCGGATGATCCTCTGGTGATGCATGTCAAGACTCATGATGAAAGCAAAGAATTCCACAGCTATTTTAAGCGTGCTAAGGTTGTTGGACAGAATCGGCTGGTCTTAAATGTGAAACTGAGGGCTTACTTTTTGCTGCTCAGGACCAGTCACTTCCCACTCGTAATCGCCAAAATGTGATTCTTAAACAAAATATCAATATGAAATGTAGACTATGTAATGAATTTACAGAGACTGTCCAACACCTTGTCAGTGGATGCCCTTCTTTGGCAAAAACAGCATATCTTAAACGACATGATGGCATGTGTCGTTGCTTTTACTACCGTCTCCGCCATGTCTTTGGCTTTGACTCCGAGGTCCATCCATGGTACGACCCTGAACATGTCCAGGGGGTCATGGAAAATGATGCTTTCAAACTTCTGTGGAATAGGCCCATATACAGCCTCAGAAGAATACCGGCCAACAAACCTGATCTTGTCCTTTTTGAAAAAGCCAATAAATTTATTTATATCATTGAATTTTCTGTCCCTTTTGACAGCAATGTAATTGGCAAGATTCAGGAAAAGCATGATAAATATGCGGACCTCGCTTTTGAAATGTCCCGCTTGCATCCCAAGTACACTGTCGTCAGACTCCCCATTGTTCTCGGTGCCCTTTGTTTTGGTACCTTCTGATCTCTTGGCACAGATCAAGAGAGTGCCCGGGTTCTCCACCGGCATTACAGCCTTTCTGACACTCAGGCTGCAGTGTTTGGGAGCCTTCATATTCTCCGAAAGGTTCTTGGTGGGTTCGACTAGGCAGTGTTACCTGGGAGAAGTCCCATTCGCTGTCTGGGCTGCGTGTAGAGGGGGCAAGGGTCCTGAGCTGATGATGAGCCTTACCAGCCTGACTATGCCAGGATCACCCGAACCCTTTCTGAAGCATTTTCAACTGAATCTGTAAAGTATAATAATAATAATAATAATAATAATAATGGCTTGTGTGGCCAATACGACATCGTCGTATGATGACCTCTTCAAATCTGGACTGACAAGCCAAGGAAGTATAACCAATATAAGGTTTTATTGCATGTAATTTATTAATACCTACTTGAGTGTCCCGCTTCTTCTGCACAGATATGCCAACATGGCTGGGTAACCAACGGAGGACGATGTCACATTGGCCAGTAGCAACATCATTATATAATTCAATAATTTCTATTATAAGTGGATGTTTGCAAGAAAGATTTTTAATAGCCTGAAGGCACGAAAGAGAATCAGAAAAGATTATGTATTGCTTATGTTTAATGTGTCTTTGAATATATTTAAGTGCCGTTAATATGGCGTTTGCTTATGCTGTAAAAATAGACCTGTTATCCGGTATTCTAGAAGATATTGTTCTGGATCCAATGACAGTGACACATGCCACCGCGCCACCATCCTTGGACTCATCTGTAAATAAGGACCTGTATGTATCATATTTAGGTTTTAATTGATTATATTCTTGTTTTTATTGTAATTCATTTGTTTCAGATTTCTTAAACTTTGTTAGAGTTAGGTCAACTTCAGGCCTCACAAGTTGCCAAGGAGGAAAGGAAGGAGACAGGAAGGAGCTATATTTTCCAGCTCAATGCCGGCAGCAAAACTGAATGGTTTAATTATTATCCCAAGAGGTGGAACAAGAGAAGTCCTTTTGTTGTACAAGTCCTCATAAAGAGGATTGAAAACACAGTTAAATGCAGGATTAGACTCGTTAGAATAGAGTTTTGTTATAAACTGTAAGGATAATTTTATACGACGTTGGTTAAGTGATGGCTCATTGGCCTCAACATAGAGACTGTCAACAAAAGTTCTAAAAGACCCAAAACAAAGTCTTAGGCCTTGATGGTGAATAGAATCTAATAGTTTTAATACGATGGAGCCATAGTCAAGTTTGGAGCGGACTAGTGATCTATATAGGTGTAGGAGGGTAGTTTGATCCCTTCCCCACTTTGAACTAGAAACTACTTTTAATAAATCCAGAGCTTTAAGGCATTTATTTTAAAGGGATTTAATAGGCGGCAGAATAGTTAAATGGGAGTCGAAAATTAGACCCAAGAACTTGGCCTCTTTGACAACTTTGATTGGAGTGCCATTTACAATCAGTTCTGGGTCCTTATTTGGCTTATATTTTCTACAGAATGTATACAATTAGTTTTTGACTTAGCGAATTTAAAGCCTTTTTCAAGACACCATTTATTTATTTTGTTTAAACACAACTGCAGTTGCCGTTCAATAGTATACATGTTTTTACCACGACAAGAAATATTTAAATCATCCACTAACAGCGACACATCGATTGAATCATTTAAAACCTTGGACAAACTATTTATCTTTATACCAAAAAGTGTGACAGACAAAATGCTGCCTTGTGGGACACCCTGATCCTAATTGTAATGATCAGACAGGGTAGAACCCACGCGGACTTGAAATTGCCTGACAGTTAAAACCTTAGAAATGAAGTGAGGCAAACGACCTCGCAATCCAAAATCGTGTAAATATCTTAAAATCCCATGTTTCCAAGTAGTGTCATATGCTTTTTCTAAATCGAAAAATATCGACACTGCATGTTGGTTCTGAATAATGGCATTTTAAACGAATGATTCTAAACGAACTAAATGATCGATGGTACTTCTATTGTTTACAGAAACCACATTGAATATCTGTTATAGGGTTATTGGTTTCCAAGTACCAAACAAGTCGGTTATTCATCATGCGTTCCATGGTCTTGTAAACGCATCAAGTTAGAGAGATCGGTCGATAATTGGAAGGATCAGTATGGCCACGTCCAAGTTTGGGGATAGGAACAATAATAGCATCGCACCATGAAGAAGGAAATTTTCCAGAGGTTCAAATATCATCAAAAATGTTTAAGAGGGTCTCTAAACATGATTCCGGTAAGTGCTTCAGGAGCTGATAATGTATGTGATTTTGGAGCAGTAGGTAAACAAAAGGAAAACAAATATGTGTTGGTTTTAATGGTTGTATCGTTTTTACGTGTTGAGAAACGTTTAAAATAAAGTACACCCTGATCCTTCATCTCGGAAACGACATGTCAGCCAGCAATCGCTCACGATCTCTAACGATTCCCTTGCTCGTGTTAAGGGTCTTGTGAGCCGTGACGGTGACAGGAATGCAGACAAACGTTTCTGTGTTCAAAAGATTGGTTGATTGCTGTCTCTTGCCACACTCAATTAACAGCGCACCAGAACGTAATCTTTTAATGTTCTTCACATCGCCGGCAATGCCTTGTATACCCTTAGACACAGCAAAAGGATTTAATTATAATGGTGTATTATCTTTGGTCTCAATGACAACAAAACGTGGCCAGTAATCAGTTGGTTTGGGCAGTCTGAGTTCGTTGTCAACAGGGTCATTGTCAAGAGAACGTTTGTTTTTTTTTGGTTGGGGTTTCATAAGCCATGTTAAGTGTTTAGATTTCATCTTCCGAGCTCTCCACCCACCACGGCGTATCACAAAGACAATGCTAAAAACAAGTGGATCTCCGACTTACAGAACCAGGGATACCCGGATCATATACTCCAGCAGAAAAATTAAAGATTTAATTATTCTAGCAGATTGGCCCATGAGCCACCGCCTTCTGGGCATAGGACTCTAGGCATATTTAACAATTGTTGAAAATTTTAACCAATACATATTCGGTGAAATAATTTTACCAGTACCCAAAACAGGATCATTTACAAAAATCAAATTTGTGCAGTATCAAATTCAATGCACAGGGCATGGCATGACCAGCCGATTGGTTGAACCGGGCCCATTGAACCACCTGTCTAGGTAAGTGGCAAAGTGGTGTGTTGGGCAAAGGAACGCTGTTCCTGGAACCAGTACCCTCAACCACCAGACTCCCGTCCTCCACCGACACAGGGGCGCAACCCACGGCTAACAGGTTGGTGGACCTCTTAGATCTCTTAGCGTTACCCAGCACCTAGGACGAGGAGGTGGCTCTTCACGGGGCCTCATTTCTTTAGAACAAGCGAGCATCTCAAATCTCTTTAGGACTGACACCGCTGTGATATTCACCATTGTACGAACGTTTGTTTTTGTTCCGAGTGTTCCCGACTATCCATGACCGAATGAATTACTGAGAGAAAGGTTGTTCTGTGAATCAATATGTTTTTGCTAAAGACACAGCCCCCAAAACACCTTCATTTTGTACCCTACTAACACAATCCCTATTATGACATTTTGTACACTGTAACACAAGCCAAACTGGTATTCGTACGCTACCAACAGTCTCGATTCTTCACAGACCACCGCCATATAGCTGGAATATTGCTAAGTGAAGCGTAAAACTAAACCTACTGACTCACTCACTAACTGGCCCTGAAATCCGTCTCTTTGCAACGAACACAAAAGCTTCAATATTCAAAAGGCACTATGTGAAAGTTCACATCAGTAGTAATGTTGCACGTCAGTCTTTTCAAACTGCATGTGGTGAGTGATTGTTCATTCTATTGGAACTGCCACGTGCAGCTCGCATTTGATTGAAATTGACAAGCATTAAATAAATATTGCCATTGATTGAGCTGACACAAAGCAAGTTGGGAAGAGACTAATGACTCATTTCCTTAGAACTAGCGAGTCTCTTAAGTCACTTTAGGACTGACACCGCTGTGATACTCAACATTGAATGAACGTTGACTTCGAATTGTTTTGTTCCAAGTGTACCCGACTATCCATTGCCGCATGAATTACTGAGAGAAAGGTTGATCTGTGAATCAATATGTTTCTGCTAAAGACACAGCCCCCCAAAACACCTAGATTTTGTACCCTACTAACGCAATCCCTATTATGACATTTGGTACACTGTAACACAAGCCAAACTGGTATTCGTACTCTACTAAAAAAGTGGTATTCCCATTTGTTAATTTGACTTCAAATACTTTCCATAAATATTGTGTGTAAGAAGTTTATTGCCATCATGGTACATCATATGTACATCACACGCATTAAATCTTCACTTATTTTCTAACTGCAATGAAAGAAGACAAGAGCTTCATTTTGAGGGGCGTGTCCGCTTCAGCCCAACTTGTCTGACTGACACAAGAATGTGTTTTTGTGGTCTGACGAGGCAAGAAATTATTTTTATCAAAGTGATGAAAAGGTTCATTAATGTGGAACTCCATGTGAACAAAATAACAGCAATTTGTTTCTTGAATATTCAGAATATTTAGAACACTCACTCAAATAAAAACACAAATTCACAAATACGCAGTCTGCAGTGTCTTGATGTGCAACCTACCGTCGCTAAAATTACATTTTTGCAAAGCCTTTTCCAGAAATGCCTGCCCACTATATTTTCCAGCTCTAATAAAGATCCTTTTATACATTCAGCGGCAATATTGAGGGGTCACCAAGGTAGGTATAGTGACAAGCATGAACTTATCCAAACTACCCTCAGTTGGTGTGAGCAAGTGATTAGCAGTTGACGAGCATGTTGTCTGAACATAACCAGTGTTGTAGGAAACACATGGACAACACATGACAAGTAACAGTAAGGGTATAGAATGGTTCATTCCAGATGTTGGAAGTTGAAAATATGACGTTTTAATTTTTTTTATTCTCATGAATATAGTACCTGCTATTATACAAAATATATCAGTGCAGAGTACTTAATGTACGTAATGTAAGATAAATACTTAAAAAGGTGAGTGAGTTAAGATTTTTAGTTCCGTTGGCAGTATTTCTGGTTATAGGTTTATAATCACTGTATAGTAGCAGAAGTGGCGATACAGATTTGTTGAGCGCTGCCTTAGCAGCAAAGGCAACCTTAGTGTTACCAGTGATTGCAACATGACTGGGCAACCAACAAAAGACGATGTCATATTGGCCAGTAGCAAGATCATTATATAATATAATATGACATGTAAATAGACCAGGCACACAAGCTTGGAGATTTGCTGCTGAATTCTTCATAGTTCAGTGAGCGTGGTGTTTAGATTACCCCAGTCACAAAAGCTGCTAAAACATTGCAAATTATGCGACGAAATGCTTTTCTCATGACGTTGAAACGGATGACATAATTAAAAGAAGATAAATACAGGCACTGACTATTAAAACTTGTGCGATTGTTAGTTAGCGTCCAGGATCTTGTTGGCCGTTCTGATTCATGGACACAGTATAATCAGTATGTACAGTGTCGTACTGCCAGAGTCCAGTTAGCACTGATACCAGCCTCAAGGTACCCCTCAGGGAACTCCAGAGCGGGTTTGTCACAGAGGTTGCATGTTCCATCTCCGTGATACACACAAAGAGAGTCTCTGTCTTGCATGTGGCAATGCACGCCTGCATTGTAGACGTTGTGGGCTCCTTGGTGTTACATCCTCCTATTCCAGAATCCTTGTAAGTACTGATTTCACTGCCGTATGCATTGCAACCTGAAATACAACCAAACAATGGAAGGTAATGATTATATGGCGACGGTAATATTTGCACCATTCTGACTATCCATCTTATTTTTTATTTAACATGATATCAGTCGGCAGTGAGTGTCAATTTTACTTCGCATCGCCATATAGTGACAATATGAGCCAAGTTTGTACATACACACAAGCTCATCACAAATACCAAGTCATATCGAAAAGCACCCGTGAAGATCTGGGTTAGAATTGATCTTCAGTAACCCATACTTGTCGTAAGAGGCGACTAACGGGATCGGGTTGTCAGGCTCGCTGACTTTGTTGACACTTGTCATCGTATCCCAATTGCGTAGATTGATGCTCATGATGTTGGTTACTGGATTGTCTGCTCCAGACTCCATTATTTTTAGACCGCTGTCATTTTGCAGGAATTACTCCATTACTTACAGACAGCCGCCATATAGCTGGATTATTGTTGTGTGCGGTGTAAAACTAAACTTACTCACTCACTCATATCAAAAGGAAAGTTGCCAATCAAACATTCGCATAAAAGTGATTATTATTTGAAATTGTTTGAAACAGGAACCAAAACCAAACCTAGTCGACATCACTTGGAATCATGGTGTGATGATTTGACTCCGTTTCAAATGTGTCAAATACTCACGAATTAGGCAGTCACCAGTCGTGACGTCATAGCTGGTTCCCGTCACGCATCCACACACGCCGTCTACGCATGTTGAGTTTCCGAAGGCGCAATCTGATAACGTCACGCTCTTCATCCCAACCGACGTACCTCCAAGAACAGTATGTAATATTTCAGCCAACACTACTTTCAAGAACATTATATCGTATATAAGTGAGTGAGTGAGTTAATATTTAGTGTCACCTCGGCAATATTTCAGCCAATTCGTAACGAGAACAAGTTAATTTATATCAATATTAAAATCCATAAATTTAGAACATTAAAACCTGTCATCGAAGGACAATATAAATACTAAAGCATCACAAATATAAATATTATATTATATATAGATATAAAACTAAAACGCTATCATAAAATTAAATCAGTATAGACAGACTGAGTACAAAATAAAAGCGGGCTATACATCACTAACAACTGAAGGGAGATCACCATACTAGGGTCCATTAGGACTTACAGTACTTTTGCTACCTGCATGGATTTGCACCATCCCTTCAGCTGCTGGCGTTTATGCTGCATTTTAGCCATTGTTAAGAAATATAACAAATATACTACGATTAAAAGTTTAAAACCTGTAAACAAAGGACAGTAAGAAATCACAGACATAAATTTAATTAAATCTAAAACATTTTATCTCTACCTGACAATACAATATAAAATCAGGCTATAGATTGCCAATAACTGAAGGTAGATCACCATACTAGGGACTCAAACCAATCAGAATACGCGTAAGGACAAACAAACATGGCGATGTCAAATGACGATGGAGTCGGAGTAAATCATGCTAATCTGGAGAAACAAGTAGGATGATTGTTTTTTTAGAGATAGATACTTGAGATATATACACTTGAAATAATTGCCAAGGAACATATGCCAAATAGGATCACTTCCCTTAGGGACCGTTCATAATTTATGGCTAGGTGTGTGTGTGTGTGTGTGTGTGTGTGTGTGTGAGAGAGAGAGTGAGAGTGTGTGTGTGTGAGTGAGAGAGAGAGAGAGAGAGAGAGAGAGAGAGAGAGAGAGAGAGAGAGAGAGAGAGAGAGAGAGAGAGAGAGAGAGAGAGAGAGAGAGAGAGATGATGATTTTAAGGGGGTCACCCATTTTGTTCTGGGGAGGTAGGGGGTCATCAATTTTGTACACATGTTTCTAGGGGGTCAGCAATTTTGTACATAAAAAATATTTAAAAATTATGCTTTAAAAATATGGAAGGGGGGGGGGGTAATTGACTTTGTACATGACATGCAGGGGGGTCACTAGTCTGTCATACAGACCCTGAAGCAAATATATCCTAGAAAGCCCACGCAAGTCTAGAAAATATGGCAAGTCTAGATTTCCTCAGCTTCAGGAACTTTTTTCAGTAAAATTTGTTCATTTCAGAAACTAGTTGTTAGTCTAGAGGGGTCACTTACTTTGTAAATAAATTTATTTTTTATATTTTGCAGCTCAATGCCAGCAGCAGGTGGAATTGTATAATGCTTGTTCCAAGAGGCGGAATACGTGAAGATTTTGTAACAAAGATCTTCGTAGAGAGGATTAAAAACAGAGTTGTATGCAGGATTGGAAGATACTGCAAGGAGAGTTTGATAGTGCAATCCGAGAAGGATCATCGCCCTCGATAGTAGGCCTTGGCGATGGACAAAATCTAATAGTTTAACACACACACACACACACACACACACACACACACACACACACACACACACACACACACACACACACACACACACACACACACACACACACACACACACACACACACACACACACACACACACACACACACACACACACACACACACACACACACACACACACACACACACCATAAAATAGGCAAATCCATGTGAAGCTTTCATTGGGAATGTTAACGATTCTGATTCTGAAAACATGTCCTTCAGTGAGGAAAGTGAATCAGACAGTGATTTTATTCCACATGAAGAATCAGAATCTGAATCTGAATCTGATCCAGACAGCGGCAGTCTCGTTACTGAAGGCCAGGATGTCCAATTATCAGACGATGACTCTGAATCTGACGGAACTGATAATTTGGATGAAGGCTGGTTCTATAGAGCAAAAGATGGATCTGTTTGGTCAAATACCCCACCGAGTACATCCAAAATACCAGACAGAAATATTCTCAGGACACAACAGCAAAAGGTTCAACATGCTTATCACATTCAAACTGAGGTAGAAATGTTTCAGCTTTATTTTAAGCAGGACATCATCAAGCTGATTGTGACTTTCACAATTACTTATGGAAGGAAGTTCATATCTCAGAAAGGTAGCCAGAAACAATGGAAGGACACAAATGAAGAGGAAATGTGGGCTCTAATTGGGATTCTTATTACAAGTGGATTCCTGAAACAAAACATGATGAGCAGTAGGATGATGTGGAGCGAGCAGTATGGTACCCATACTGTCCAGGTTGGTCTAGGCCGCCAGGTCACTCTGGATCTGTGCAGACCATTCTTTGGATCGAACAGGAACATAACAGCAGACAACTTTTTCACAGATCGTGATCTTGGAGTGGAGCTGCTGTCAAATGGCCTGACTCTTGTCGGAACAGTCAGACAAAACAAGTGCTTCCTCCCTCCTGAGTTTACTGCCAAGAAATCCATTTCGCTCTATGAATCCCTTTTCGGATTTCTTGGCAAGCTCGCCATTGTGTCGTACAGATGCAGCAAGTCAAAGAGTGTGACTTTGTTGAGTACCATGCACCAGACTGATGACACTGAGGGCTCACAGAAGAAAAAAAAACAGAAATCGTCACATACTACAACAAAACCAAAGGAGGCGTAGACACCATGGATGAGATGTTGCACAGATACACTTGCAAGCGGAGGACAAGGGGGTGGCCTGTTGTGTTCTTCCTGAACATGATAGACGTTGCCGCCTTGCAGCTTACATTGCATGGACAGTGAAGTTTCCCGCATGGAAGATGTCTGCAAAAAGCCGGAGACTATTGTTCCTCCAGACAGTCTCAGAAACACCAATGCTCCCACAAATGAAGAGACGATCACAGACATCTGCAGTTCGAAGAAGGACAGGAAGAGCAAGCAGATTTGTAGTCTGTGTACTCGGAATGTGTGTAAGGACTCAGAGGATAGTGTGCAAGGACTGTCAGTAGACAATTACTCGTATGGTGAAGATGGCGATTGCACACAACTTAGACTTGAATCTATACTCCGTACTTTTTGATGACGCGATGTCAATCATTTTCATTTAAAAAACATATAACATTGAACAAATGGAACTTTTCAAACAGTTTTATTTTCAGATGTGAGTGATGAAGTGAATCAATCTTTCCGTTTTTAATGAGTAGCTGTGTTTATTCTTTGACGTATCACTGCTTATAGAGGCAGCTTCTTGCAGAGATCACATGTAGCAGGGGGATTTCTCCAAGTGATGTCCACCATCTCTTGTTGTGTCACGTGGTTACCCTGAAAGCAAAGAAAAGTAAAGTATTAATAATTGAAAACTGTTTCAGTTGTAATATTGAAATTGTTGCAATAATAAAGTGGATTAATGTCATGAATATTAAACTTCTTTATTCACTTAATATTCACTGGCTGTTCAACCTCTGATTGGCCCACGTGACCCTGGACAAATTACTGTGTACAACGCCCACCAGGTGAATAAATCTTTCGAGGGTGAATAAATAATTTACACTGCTCCAAGCGAAACCCATGAGCCTACGGTAGTCACGTAGTTTGAATATTCAATAAGATAACTTCGTTACAACTTTACGATGCAGGGTACACGGGGTTTTTATGCGTCCCTCGTTAGGCTTTATCCACATCGCGGAACCCTCATTGTAATGCCACAACTTATATTATCCAGTGTATGAAGAAGTTGTTTATCTATAACATTATAGTAGATATAAATTTCATTCTACAGCACAGACGAACCCTCATCCCTCATTCTACAGCACAGACGATCCCTCATCCCTCATCCCACCCCAGAAAAATCACTCATTTCATGCTCCAATTAGCAAAAACAATGGAACCAATGACCAGAAATCCCTCATCCCACATCCCACCCCCGAAAAAACCCACATTTCATCCTCCAATTAGCAAAAACAATGGAACCAATAACCAGAAATCCCACATCCCTCATTTCTTCCTTAAATAGTCTCACCATACAGTAATGAGCTAGTATTCCCACACTAGCTTCATATAGAACAGTTAAGAATGGTGACATCCCTCATCCCACATTTCATCCTAAAATAGTCTCACCATACAGTAATGAGCTAGTAATCCCACACCAGCTTCATACAGAACAGTTAAGAAGGGTGACATCCCTCATCCCAAATTTCATCCTAAAATAGTCTTACAATACAGTAATGAGCTAGTAATCCCACACCCAGCTTCATTAAGCGTAGTGATACACAATGTCTTCTTCATTAAGGAGTTAATGATTGATTTTAATGAGAAAATTATTTATCATGAATGGATGTTTCCCGCTATATTTGAATTACGGTTTGCTTAGTGTCACAACAATTGGAACAGTTAAGAAAGGGAGGCGTGACTGGATGATACTCAATGCATGGTGTACTCTATATATAGAACAGCTATGAAAGGACAGCGTGACTGGATGATTCTCAGGGGTAAATGTTGAAAGTGGGTGCATAGGCGGTGTCTAGGTGGCGTTGGCGTGTTATGTGATGACTAACAAAACTTGACTAACTTTGTCTTCATCTGAATAATTATCTGAGTTCAATCCTCTTACCAAGATCAACAAATCATACAATGAGAGGACTGACACACAGAATTATCACGTTATATATCTAAAACCCAAGGTTAACCTTTGTCATTGTTAGACTTCTATTAGGCACCCATAGCCGTTATTGTCCTATCACTCGAGGGGGGGGGTAACATCTACACTGGTGGTGGTGAATTGAAATGAGAGACTAATTGAAACCCGCAAGGTGTTAAAGTTTTTTCGGTTTGTTCTTGGCTGGGCGAGTTTCCAGAATAAACTCAAACATCTAGCGATTTTGTTTCAAGACACATGCACGCTCTAGTCCATCACGACTCCATCTCGTGGTAGTAATTTCGTGCACTGAAATTCACCTTGTGTCATCAGCAAGAGAAACGCTGTATCACGTTCATGCACCGGTTTTCTCATTATCCTATTGTGTCAAAGTGGTGTCAAGTCTTTGATCTGTAGGTCAAGATGGTTCGTTTTGTATTACTGTCTATAGAACTGAGATGCACAAGTCTCCTCCCTGTTACGTTTCAGTAGAATTGGTGATGAAAAGAATTTGTTAGTACCACTACAGTTCGGTTAAGTATGCATACGTGCCACATCATCAATAGCTTTTAACATATTTAAGGCTTTGCAAAATTCGTTTACATCTTAAAGCGCACCACTTGGACTGGGTCCTATTGGGAAAAGCACCCTGACGCACATCCACGGAGACCCTTACCCAACTGTTAAAACGATTGTCCTCCATGGACGAGAAGGACGTATCGTACTTGATGTGTCATTGTTCCCCTCGTTGCAAGTAAGTATCAAATTTACCTTACTGTTGATGGCGATATCAAAATGTACTTTAAGTTAATAACGATGCTATTTCATTTTGATACACTTGTGAATAATTAACTTCACTTATTGCATGTATCATGAAGCAAGCGAGTGTTTCGATGATGACACTCGCATATGTGAAATTATTTTGAAGCTCATCAGAGGAGGCGAGACTAGCTGTGAAGACCTAATTCACCTACCACCATCGCGAAAGTTGATTGTCAATGAACAGTCTTGCTTAAGTATGTTCAATTTTTTTGGTTTTTTTATTTTTTTTGTTTTGAGCTCTGCTGAAAGGTAACACCACGTATAACCTTATCCGTTACTATTTTCTGCAGTATAGTATTTTACAATCACTGTGTTAAACATTTGTTATCGCACGTCTCTTTCAAACATACGCGTATCCCTCTCGATGTATGTTCTGTGAAAATATTCGTCATTTATAAAGTTTTCGTCATGTTTTAAGTAAAGTTATGCATCAATATAAAATCATTCTAGAGGGTACGAGCCGCTATTCGGTTATGGGATTGACATGGTTTAACAATATTTTATGTTCGTTTTCACTATTAAATTCACTTGCAGTTAGTCGCTTGCAATTGTGTCTAACTGACTGATATATTTTGCAAGCATACTCTTGAAGTAATACATTAACATTAATTGTATAACCTAGTTTTTACCCCCCAACCAGCGTCACTGTGATGTTATACAGATAAACATAGAACTAGGTCACTTTCGCCAGCAAGCCTATGTGTTCACTGTGCTGTATACGGTCTCACCGTCGTGAAAGATCGTGTGTTTGTAGGCTGCAGTGGGTCATCCTGAGTGGGTTGAATAATCCTGTGACTACGCGCGCTGTTGCTCTCAGCCAAGGAACATGGCATTTACGCATATCCTCCGTGTACACCTCCCCTCCGGTTGTGCAGAACTTAGTCAAAGAGCCTTATAATCTAAATGGGGATATCTTCTTAATGGTTCCGATCAGATTCGAACTCTCACTACGACACACTTACAAGACACGTTAACTACCACACCGTAAAATACACAAACACTGCGACTCTGTCTAAGCAAACCGTAATTCTAGTGTTCTTGAAGCATGGTGAAAGGATAACAACAACAATGCGAATGTTATTTGTATTTAGTCATTCGGTTTGAGCGTATTATCTTTAGAAATCTTCACAAGTTGGGTCTGCCACTTCTGATTTACTTTTGTGCGCTGTTGTTACCTGTAAACAAAATATATAAATGAACATTAGATCACTTAATGGAAAGTGAGGGATAACGTCTCTACAGCAATAAGTAGTTTATTTTTCCTCCAATGAGAGTAAACGTGTAGACACTAGATGGAAAACGATGATATCAAGATAAATCAAGGAGACAGAAATAGACACTTAAATAGCACCTTTAAGTTAAGTGATTTTTTACAACATCAATGAAAATTGCGTTAACAGACTGTAAGAACCATCCAAGCACAGAATAGTTTGAGGTACAGTTACAACACGTCATTGAGTTGATAGCGTACGATACAAATAATTTAAGACACTTCCTTCAGTTGTTAGCTTCCGATACAAAATATTTTACGTCACTTCACTCTGTTGTTAGCTTACGCTATAAAATATTTTAGGACACTTCACTCTGTTGGTAGCTTGCGGTACAGTTATGTATCACTTCATTGATTTGATGGCTTACGCATACAATATTTTACCTCACTTCCTTGACAGCTTGCTGGTAAAGAATAATTTTCAGCATTTTAGTATTTGTACCTTATCAAACTGATGCATTACTTACCACGAACATATGGCATGCTTCTGATGGTGGTTGCTTTCCCAAACATTGGAGTAACTCTCCCAGTTTGTTTCATAAGTGTAGTGGGGATGCTGGTCATTCTCATATCTGGTGTTGTTGTCAGTGTGGGAGGAGGTGGCATCAGTAGCGGTGTTGATGCATGTTGAATCTCGTCTGGTGTATCAATTTCCGGGAATGGGAGGGATGTCTGGTAGTTCATCCATCGTTAGCGCAATATTTTCAGCCTGTTGCACGTACTGAGGTGCATCAGTCAAAAGTTGATTGAAGACATCTAATGTCATAGATATGCTCTTTCTCTGGTGTCTAGCATTCCAGTTCGTAAGGTGAATATACATGGTTCCATTAAACAAATTGATAGACAAAAAAAAAATGTTTGTCTGCAAACTGAACATTAACTGAATCAGACATGATTTCAGCTTGCTAAGTCGAATGAACTGCAATGACAGAAGTGAGCAGACTTCGTAACTGTTCTCTGGTGAAAGCTGTATTTATAACACATCATGATTTAGCACAAAATGTGCAGTACCTGGTCATGTTCAACCACAGTTGTCACAAAACTGTGTCAAGACAATTGTTATGGATGTGAAGTTGATCACCCCTCACACATTCACCCCCAGTGTGTGATGATGGATAGTGCTGAAAAGGTGGACCTCTATTTTGAGGACGCTCTGAGTGGAATACCTCATCAGAACATTTTAGAAAGAGCACGACAACCACGTACACAACTCAGTCTAGACTTCCATGACAGACATACCGTCTGTTATGAAAACATTGATTATTTGAATTCTGGTTTGCTTTCCAACATAGGAAAAGAGAGACTGGAGATGCTAACCAAACTCAACATGAGTTTGCCATAAACAAGACAAACTAGTCATGCAGTAATCCATTTTTATTTCCTTGTACATAATATGTAAAGAATGATGGATGTACATTAAAAAGGCTCGAGTGCCCTTACTTTTGCTGTACCAGGCGCACCATCAGATGCTTTGCGTTTTAAATATAAAGTATTTACAGTTTTCTTCTTTTTGTCTTTCTTTTGTCTGCTTTTCATGAGATGTTTAGGAACATGCGAATGTCTTAAAAGTTTATAAAAGTCTCTATATCCTACTGGACGGCGACTTTTAACACCTGCTTTCATGATAACAAAAGGATCAAGTCTACTATGTTCGAACCATGCAACACCTCACCATTAGGTAACGCAAGTTGTAAATCTTCTGCCAGACCTATTTGTCTGTTTAGAATGTTTTCTTTCACAAATATCCACAAAGTCATTAACTTGCCGATGGTTTTTGTAGACGAAATACCTCTAATGATCTGTTCAGGTACACGAAGCATGATGTCTATGTTATCCTTCACAACAGATGCATGTGCTTCTTCATCACCGCTGTTACTAGATCCATTATTATGATTCATAATCTTCAGATCTTGTTTCGTTGTCAGATGATCCTGAATCGGTGTCTGATTCACTGTCTGAGGAGGAATCTGTTCTTCTTGATTGTTCATCAACCTCTGGTAGGTCTCTCTTGTCAGAAGAACCATAGGCTTGCTCATAGTGAATCGATGAGAGGTATGCTTGATAAGATCTTATGCAAATGGGAAGAACCGAATGATGCATCAGAATCAGCTCACGTTTCTCGTGGTTGCTAACTGTCTTGCTGGCTAGAGATCGAATGCATTTCTTGTAGCGTGTCAGTCCTATTTTATCACTGTCTGGTAGAAGTATGATTCCTCTCAGAATGTTAAATATAAGAGTAATCACCGACATAAGCTGTCCATGTGACGCATGTATTAACAAAGCCTTTCTTTGTCCAACACCAGCTTGCTCCAACATCAGAAGAAAATTCAAATGTTTTTCTAGTAGTTTACTCATGATGCGATGTTTAATGTTCGATGTGCCACTTTCTAATGTACAAGTATAGGATAGTCAACAGGATTTTATTACTTTCTAACCTTTCTTGGGTTCAGACACCATGAGCATATAGCTACAGTGAGGAAACAGTCTGAAGTGTTCGGTCTTGGGATCATCATCATGTAACCATTGATGTAGGCGAAGCTTGCATGTGAAGCAGTAGACTTTATCATATTGTCCTGTGTAAATAAATCCTGCTTTAGCCATGGCTTTTGGTGACTGCTCCATTTGAACAGGCCATTTGCTGTATGACTTCAGTCTGTCACTAAACTTTTGTCCATAGCTCTCAGTGTGTGTCTCTATTTCAACACAATCTGGGAACACATCATTGAAGCGCCCACACTCATCCATGGTTCTGTTCAGTTCAAGTGATGAAAGTGAAATGATGAAAACACTCATAGAGAGACGGATATATATCATCTTGGGCATAATTCTATGTCTGCGGTAAGTAGACTGTACATACTTCATCAGGAAATATGTTTGTGCGTAAACGTCCATAGGCTTCATCAGCATAGGGTGAAGCATCCAAAACAAGATACCCATATTTATTTCTCCCCACTGCATCTTGGAAGGATTCCGTAAAATATTTGCTCTGTCCTGGAAATATTTGCGATGCCAAAATTTTATATTCATGCGCTGAACGTGGGTTAGATAACAGAACGAAGTAATGGGTGTTTAAAGACATGGTTCTGTTATATTCGCCTTTAGGAAAGGCTGACTGTTGTATGTTAATGACTGTGATCCCCAGATGATGAGATAGTGTGGTATAAAGATGTAAAAACAGAGGGTTCTTACAAATGTCCTGCATGAAGTCATCTACTACCAGTACACACCGTTTATCAGATTCTAAGGAATATGATTTTAACTCCTCTTCCGTAGGTAGTGCATCTTTAAATCGAATGTTGGGAATCACCCTCTCAAGTTCGCTGTAGACATCCTGCCACACAGCATAGCAATACACAATCAGGTTGGGTGGTGGATCGAACATGCTACCAGCTTGTTTTAAGAGTCGTGCAACCCAAAATGTTTTTCCACTTGAAGAACCACCCACAACCGATATTGTGGTGGGAGTTTGAAATGTTAACGCACATTCCTCCATGATGTATCAAGATTGCCCTTTATCACAGAACTACACTAAATGTCATGATACAAAGGTATTTATACACAACACAAACATAATCTCATCTACACTAATTTTATTGATTTTTTTCTTTTTCTTCTGGTGCATACATAAATAGTATCAATTACAATCTAGACAAGAAGGAGTACAGTATTTGAAATAATTACAAATATATTCAGATACAAAGGTGTCATTCCACATGAAGTTATGTATATCAAACTGATGAAGTATATGGTTTAGACTCTGATGTGCTTTAATTTTACATAAGACATAGTACAAACAATAGAACCCACAGACATTTGAATCTAGAGATTGTAACTGGTGATTGTTACGTAAGTAAGAACCAGCATAAACCTTTAAATAGTGGTCAAATGTAACATCAACAGGATCTCCTAAACTATCGAAGATTTCGGCTCTATTGTGTTTAAAGTACATTGCAATCCAGTGACGGCCGCTGTTTTGTCTGATATCAGTATTCACAATAAGTCCTACACCTTGTCTTTGGATGAAAGGTGTGATAGTAGGAAGCGTATCTCTGGCATACACCCCCAAGACATGTCTCTGTAGGGTTGAATCACACTGAAGGGCACACATCAACTGCGAAGCTTTCATCTTTGTGTTTACTTGATAAAGACGTTTCGAGCCTGATCGATTTCTATGATGGAGTTTCTTTCACTGAGAATGATGCAGCTCAAGGTTTGGGGTAGTGCAGTTTTGAACACAATTTCCAACTGCACATTTCCAGATTTCACCAGATTGAGGTATTCAGATTCTCCACACACCTCTTCCAGCTCGAAGACAAACAGTGCATTTCCTAACAAAAACTCTTCTCTAGAAATACAGTTTCCTTGATTTTCTCTCCAAAGTCCCGCTCCATCAAACATGTTCACATAGCTGTTCACATCATCAGCACGGGTTGGACGACCAGGTACACTGACACCATTCACATAGAGGCTGACAGTTTTGAGCATGCCCGATTGAAAGTTGAAAGGATTCCCATCATATGTCCCATTCAAACTCTTGCTTTCCACAAAGCCAATGATGTAGCGATTAGCAATGGGGTTGGACACATTATCAATGGTGTGCCTCAGTTGAGAAACGGGGATGCTGTTGACCTTGACCTCAGACTTAGTGAAAGGATAGAGTGCATTGGAGTTATTTTGGAATAGGGTGTTGTGAGCTAGGATCAGTGCCGGGTTGACTTTGAGTTTGCATATTTGGAGATATGCATCCAGTAGCTCAATGGTATACTCTTGTTTAGCTTTACCACTCATCAAACAGAAAGCAGGTGATGATCTGTACAATTTCAAAGTCAGATCTACTCCATTGAATAAATGTCTTTTCATACCAATCACATCTTCATACAAAGGACCAGACATGGTCAGTTCTTTGCTTTTCTTGATAAAGTTACCACGTGCAGTCAAACCATAATTGGTTCCAGTGACAGAATTGGTTGATTCAATGGCACTATTGTTTCCACCCTCATCTTTGTAAAACAACTGTGATGTCATTTGGGAGTTTTTGGCATCGGCTCCATAGTTAAGCAATGTCTTCATCATACCTCTTATAAGCATAATGATTGTTAGTCGAAGACACCAATTGGTTCTGCACATACACTGAAACTTGAGAAAACAACGCCTGCATAAACAGATTGACAGGTGCCACGTGTTCATCATTATCCAATACTGTACCATTTGAATGAGTGGCTTTGAGTGTCATATGCAATCTCGCTTCAAATCGATGTAATCGCTGCCCAAATTAGATATGTGAAATTCCAGTGGGGAGGAGTCATTAATTTGACTGAGCGGGCGTACATCTACAAAATAGTGTTGTTGGATGCTGGTCTGATATGGTGGCAGAGTAAATAGGTTTAATGACCTCGGAATCAATTCTTCAAAATCTTTGCTATTCAATAAAGACATGTTGTTCAACTGAAGATGTCGTTTTCTTTCACAGGGGTACACTTGAGTACTTTAGCTGTCTTGGAGGGAATGTTGCCTGTCTGATGTATCTTCCTGGTTGTGACAACCTGTTCACCTGCAGCTCTTTTTAAAGATCTATGGCGCTTCTCTTTGGCATTCGCTTTCTCCACCATGCTTTGTGGTTCTGAAGTCATCTGCAGTTCGATTTTGGGTTCTCCCGGTTGAGCAACAGGTCGGAGAGATGGAATAACTTTAGGGGCAGTTTTTCCGTTAACAACACGAGAAGTACCTGTCATGTGTTTTTATAAGTAATTCTGCCATTTGCTATAATCAGGGATATACAGAGGGAGGGGATCCATGTTCAATCAGCAAAGGGATAACGTCTCAAGTGAAGTGTTGCATGAGTCTCCTCTTTCAAGAATGACAATGGTATTCCATTGCTCGCTTTTATACAGATTTCAATGTCGGGTGACTCTTTGACCATTACGTGGATATTGTATTCATTGGCACAGGAAAAGTTGGGACCATTCCTCAGGTCAATGCGTCTTAACAAAGGTAACTGGGTGTTACCCACCAGTGAACTGTCACACAGGTTACACAGTACATCTACATAAGGATTGTTCATATGAGTGAGGTCTAGCTTTCCAAAGTTTAACTCAGTTAAAGACACAACCCAAAATCCATCAAACACCAATCTTTGATTAAGCTTTTGGCGAAAATGATAGGGGGTGTTATCCTTGAAATAAGTATTTTGTGTGTCAGAGCTCTTGAGAAAAACATATTTCTCCATCATAGATTTTTCAGTTGGTTTTCTTCAACATATGAATCAAAAGAACTAGGCCAACCTAACCAGCGAACCAAAAGGTATGTCTTTCCTCTCATGTGTTTCTTTTTTAAGATCTTTTCCACTTGCCACTCAATATCTTCTTCTTTATTAACCCTCTGCAGTTCAGCAGTGTAAAAACTCCCTTTAATAAGTTCGTCGTGGAAATCTTTGATTCTGTACAGAGGTATATCTTGTTTTTTGAAACATTCTGTTACTTTAAAGAGTTCTTCTGTCCACTTCAGATCAAGTTCTTTGCTGAAAGGTTTCCTCAGATATGGGATACGGACAAGGTCACCTACTTTATATCTGTATTTCTTTATCACTGAACTTTTTGCTTTCTTTGGTTTCAACAAAGGTTTGACATACAAGTGTTGCCATACTTCCAATTCACTGCTTTTATTGACTTGAGCAGGAGATAAAAGGGGTAAAGACGAATGTATAGTATGGTTGTAGTTGTACACTAAATCGGGTAGAACACTGAGATAATGTTTGGTGTTTTTGCGCGTGATGTAACTCGTGATCAACGATTTCAGTGTTCTGTTGAAACGTTCTACATAATTACTTTTAATGTTTTCGTTGCGTGCGATAGTAATGATAATATTTTGTTTTTCCAAAAAAGATTTGAACACTCCCTTAAACTCACTACCACCATCTACGCGTACCTTTCTTGGTTTCCTTTCTTGAAGTATTTTTCTAAAGGCTTTCAACACGGACTCTGGCTTCTTATTTTCCAAAGGAAGGACAAAGGTAAATCTACTCAGTATGTCAATCACAACAAGCAAATAATGTATACCCTGATTTTCTGTGCTGTAACGGGAAAGATCGGCAAGGTCAACATCCCACATTTCGTCAATGGAATTCACTCTGACTTTCATCCTTTTAAATCTATGCTTGACTGGCTTGTGTAAACTGTAAGCATCTTGGTTGTTGACAAACCATTTCACCTTTCTGAGCTTTACATCAGGTTGAGGTTTCGTCTTCAATACCTGTCGAAGTTTGGATGGTCCATAATAGGCTCCTGGATTGTGAGGATCATAATAATACTTTTCTAATGCTTTTTCGTGCTTCTCTGTCAATACCCTGTTCATCTTTTGTGAACTCACAATGTACTGATGGAACCAGCTGTATCAAGCAATATATAACATGAAGGTATAAATAATTATACAACATATACTTTAATTAATAGAATTCAAGGTTACACAGATATACAATGATAGGGATACAGTCACAATTATTGAAACCGGCTGTATCAAGCAATATATAACATGAAGGTATAAATAATTATACAACATATTCTTTAATTAATAGAATTCTAGACTACACAGATATACAATGATAGGGTTACATTCTCAATTATTGAAACCGGGTGTATCAAGCAATATATAACATGAAGGTATAAATAATTATACAACATATACTTTAATTAATAGAATTCTAGACTACACAGATATACAATGATAGGGTTACATTCACAATTATTGAAAGCGATTTTCTAACAATAACATCTTAACAACACGTTGCTTCAGTTCATTAAACCAGTCTGATGTTTTAAAATGGGTGTCCCGATAGTCTTTACAGCGGTATGAAACTATGTTCACATGATTCAGAGATGGATCACCACTAAACACTTCCACCCATTTGTCAATCACGTGTTCATCATGGAGTTCAGACATGGCAGTCATGAAAAGACGATCAACTTGATCCTGTTCTGACATATCCTTACATGTGTGGATCAGTTCACCCTTGGAATCGAACATACATCCAAAACACAAATCACAGGACAGCCATCTAAGAATTTTAGACAGTTCCAAAGTGTAACACAAAGTGAGAAGATTTTCAGCGTGCTTTATGTGATTTACACTGTCTACTTCGTCGACGCACAAGAACTTTCTCGTCTTTTTGATGATGATTCTTTTAGTTGTTCTAGAATCATCTTGAAACTTCCTCTTAGCATCCTTGACACATTCACTGCGATCTTGAAACCATTCATTAGACTGCATGACTACTGTTTCGTCCAAGCTGTGTGATGGATGCAGAACCTGCTTCCATGAGTAGAAAGATGCTTTACCATTCAGTTTACTGTAAACAGGAAATTAACACTTTTCAATCACAACAGTCTTGTTCATAAGCTCTTGCCTGACCTCCATCAAAGATTTTCCTAACCAGTTTTGTCCCTTCCAGTTAGATGGATTTGATAGCTTTGGGTTGTGAAGAGAGAGTCCAACACCCCACCGTCTATCATATGGACTGGCTTCAGCTAATATTTTGGGAGAGGTATTTATTAACATATGTTGAAGAGCGGAAGACTGAGTAAACTTAGCCAGGGTGACTTTCTTCACAACACTGTAGCTCACCACATCCCATTTATGTTGAATAAAGTTTTTGACACATCTACCCAATCTCTTCTGTTGAACAGGAGAAGAGGCTTTTAACATGGGATGAGGGATGTCACCCTTCTTAACTGTTCTATATGAAGCTCGTGTGGGATTACTAGCTCATTACTGTATTGTAAGACTATTTTAGGAAGAAATGTGGGATGAGGGATGTCACCCTTCTTAACTGTTCTATATGTGTAGAATGAGGGATCGTCTGTGCTGTAGAATGAGGGGTCGTCTGTGCTGTAGAATGAGGGATGAGGGTTCGTCTGTGCTGTAGAATGAAATTTATATCTACTCATTATTGCAATAAAAATGCGAGGTTAACTTTGGGGTATGATTTTGATATCAAGTGTAAATCAGATATTGTATGAAGAGCTTACCATATGAGCCGCATCATGTTGGTCATCATAGGAGCCAGCGCCAGACTCGGGGAAGCGCTCTCTGACTGCATTTCTGATCTCTATTGGGAAGATAAGAGCAGTCTTTGCACCATACTGTTAAACATGAACAGAAGTGTAGTAAAGAATTTGAATCGAAATGAAATAAACATTTCATTCAACAATAAAAAAAACAATTATGAATTAATATATAATCAACTCACCACCATTTGTGCATACATATTCTTGTAGACATCTTTTCTATTCTTTCCGTGGTGCTGCAAAACATGCAGCAATCCCAGAGGAATTGTACGTCTGTAACAGTTAAGGCACAACAATATGGATCTTTCATTTTACTCGAGTATATCTTTAGAAAAAACAACTAATTGTTGTAACAATGTGAACTTATTTATTTCTCAAATCTAATGATGTTTCTTTTCAAAGATATATCTGAAAATTTTAACGATTAGATAACAGTGTGAACATTTATTTTAATCTTGAATATATTACAATTTACTGTTTGTACAATATTTCATCGAAACAATAGATTAAATACTTCTAAAAGAGGAAATACTCACCTGAGAGCGATACATATTGTCTTCAGAGCATCCATGGTAAGTGAGTTTTGCGTCATGGCGATATTGTGTGTCCAACAACGACACCACTAAAGGCACCGGGCCTCTAAGGCTAGAAGATATGGGTTAGAAGATATAAAATAGGTTATGGGTCGGGGTGGGGGATGGGTGTGTGGGTTAAGGTTGCATTTTCAGGTTCCGCCATGTGCTATGGAGCCGTAATCACGTTGGGAGCGGATGAGTGATCTATATGAGTGAAGGAAGGTCTTTTAGTCACCTCCCAAATAAGAATTTAAAACGACTTTTAACTGATATGCCTTCAGGCATGTAGCTTTAAGGGATTTCGTATGGTGCATTTTTAAATTTTATTGAGACAGATTTGTTTACAACTGCCTCTCTATCGCATGCTTATTTTTACCTCTACAATAATCATTAATATCATCCAAGCCCTGATCCTGGAACACCCTGGTCCTGATTATAGTGATCAGATAGGGCTCAGCCCACTCGGAATTGCCTGTCTGTTAAATATAAAAATAGGCAAACAACCTCTCAAAACAAAATCACGTAAAGCCAGGTTGTATCATAAATCAAAGATCAAAGAAAATTGATACTGCATGTTGTTTAGTTACTATTGCATTTTTAAGAAAGGATTCCAATCGTACCTCATGATCAACAGTACTTCAGGGGTTTTTTCCGGACACCACATTGTATATTTTTTATTGGCAATGTCAGCTATCAATAAATTATCACCATCCTTCAGATGGTGAACAGTAGATTTTGAACGTTTGCTCTTTATCCTTTTCATCATCTTCACACCTTGAAATCGATGTGAGGGAATTTATTTTGGAAGCATAATTTCTCGAAGGCTGGCGCTTATTCTGTTTAGATGCGCGTCGAGACTTGGCACTTAATATTTTAACTTTATTCAAATTATATATTGTAGGATAAATTGTATGTATTTCAGGCATACATTGCCGGCTTGAATGACAATCGTTCGCTTGTTTTCTGAACACAGCAGGTCTATAACTGGATATAGACAAGTGGTAGAGTCATCGTTATGTATACATATGGTATTATCTGAAGTAAATTTCTCGATGACTTTACCTTTACTATTGCGTCCGCCCGGAGAGCGGAAGGTCGGGGTTTGATCCCGGACCGCGTCATACCAAAAAACGTTAAAATATGGTACTTGTTGGTACCTGCCTGGCCCTCGGCATTAATGGGTGCAACAAGGACTGGTCGGCTCGGAGTCAGTACAATGTGTCTGAGTGGGGTATTCATGCTTCACTGCGGCATGGTATCTCAGTGGGCTAGCACTATAAAACCGGCTTAAGTCTGGGCTAGTACGAGCAGCCGCACATACACATACACACGCATGCACGTCGTCATATGAGCGAAATATCCTCAAGCACGACGTTAAACCCAATTTCACCTCACCTCACCAGCTTGAGGAATATACAAGCTGCACAGCGTCACGGCAATATGAAGAGTCAGACGAACAACTGCAGTTTGGAGTGAGTGAGTGAGATTAAATTTACAGTCACATCGGCAATATTTCAGCCATATCGTGATTAAAACAACCTTCAAATTAACCATAAATTCATGTAAATTATCAAAACCTGTCAACGAAGGACAGTAAAACCAACTAGAATATCACAGTATCAAGAATAAAAACTAACATCTCTTTCTAAATTAGGATAAGACAGTATAAAAATGGCCCATAGATCGCCAACAACTGAAGGTAGATCACCATACCAGGGACCACGGACACTTACAGTACCTTTGCTACTTGCATGTACCCTAGTCGGATTTACACCATTCCTGCAGATTTTAGCGATTGTAGAATATGTTAAGTTAAAATAACATATATCCTACAATTAAATAATGTGGTATGTTTAAAGATTCCTTAAATGGTTTGGGAGTTGGGACTTACGCAAGTTGCAGTTTGGAGATTGGCATTAAGAAGGACAGGGCTATGTATAATACCCTGTCGTATCCAAAATGAAAGCACCTCCGGTTGCTATATCTCCTGCAGAGGAGAAAGAATGATAATCACTGTACCGTCTTAAATTACAGTTATCTCCATCTTTGAATCTCTTGAAGACATAATGCAGATGGTTAGAAATCTTGTATAGTAATTGTATCTCGGTGAAATTATTTTTGAGTTCTCTGTAATTCCATTGCATAATAGAGGACAATTGATTCATGGATGCTAAGTCGGAGATGTTCATGTGAATGTGAGGAGGATAAGCTCCTCCGCCCGTCCCGTGTGGACAGTCAACTCCATATCTAGAGGTTCAAATGGGTTTTCCTTTGGAACCTCAGGTGTTGGGACAGTAAGTTGTTTGTTTCTACTTATTTTGTCCCCTTTCTTCTTTTGTTATTGATCACTGGCTGGAGTTGATGTAGATGACTCTGACGGTATATCAGTTGGAATTTCTTCTTTCTGGACGAGACGTACACCGAGTGACTGGTGAAGTAGGTCCAGTAGATTTAGTTGCTAGTGTTATAGGTGTTTCTGACTTGACCAAGTGAAGTCAGTCTGACAAGCAATAGAGGACGTTGCAGGGTGACTGCAGTGGAAAATGTAATATTCAGAGAAGCTGAGGACTGATTTGTAAAGAGTTCTTCTGGATCAACTGCAATAGAAAGTTTAAGAATCTCAATTTTTCTCGCCACTAGAAGGTTATGCCATCATGTTATACAATACAATGTTCTCAGTTGAACAGCCTTTCTAAAATAATTGAATAAAATGTAGTTTATAAAACAAAGTGACTCAGTCTGCCTGTTTCGCCTGCCTTATCACTTGCTGGTTGAGGTTTGGGGGTCAGAAACATATTACAGCATACGAATGTCCCTGATATAAATCTGTTAGTTCTGGGACATAACACCAAGTAAGGTGTACTTCTTTCTGAGAAAGACAGTCGTTTTATAAACTGTTTCATAAAACTGACATTCATCAAAGTTCAACGGCATTGTGTTTAACCACTAGGCTACCCCACCAGAATGATATTGGAAGTTTGATATAGGAATTAATATGGGGAAACAGGAACTTATTGCCATTTTTTTATTTTGCCAAATGTTATTTCCTCATACAAAATGGTGGATGTGTATTTTAGCTATACTAACATAGCATTATTACAATATTTGTTTGCTTGTTTATTTAATGTTTAAGGTCATATTCAAGCAAAGTGACAGCGGTCTATAAATAATGGGGTCTGGACCAGACAATCCTTTGATATCGATTTACACAGTTGGGATAAGATACCATGCATCAACCAAGTGAGCGAGCTTGACCACCCAACCCCATTAGTTGCCGAATGACGGATGAGTTACTCAAAGAAAGATTGTTCTGTGAATCAATTTGTTTCAGCTAAAGACACAGACTCTCAAATGACCTGGACAGTTTTTCCCAAATATAATATTTGTTAATTTGACTTCGAATACTTTCCAACAGACGTTATGTATGTAACATGTTTATTACCATTTTATTTATGTTCCATCATATGCATATCACACAAATCAAACCTTCAACTTGTTTCCGAATTTCATCGAAAGATGAGAAGCGCTTCAGCCTAGCTAACCCGACTGTCGCAAGAATGTTCTTTGTAGTATGATGGCGTAAGAAACTGTTTTTATCCACGTAATTAAAATAACTAAACTTTTCTACAATTTGAAAACAAATGGATTAAGGTGAACAAAATGGCTGCTGTTTGTTTCTTGAATATTTTGAGTATGTGGGCGAAGCATTACTAATGAAAACACAAATTCACAAATACGCAGTCCTGCAGTGTTTTCTTGTGTTTTACCAATCAACGGTTCTAAAATTATTTTACACTCGCTGATAAAAGAAAAAATACCCACGGATATTTGTAACTCTATCAACTCGTGGTGATATATTAAATATCAAAAGACATTCTTTATTTATTTCACAAAAACTGAAACCTGAATAGGCAAACAAGCCTAGTGGCGTATATAAACGCCGCTCCAGAACATAATTACAATAGTTAGATACATAACTGAAATAATTTAACACGTTGCCTATCACGAGGCGTAGTATCAATTCTGGCCGGAATGTTCCACTACGAGTTATCTCGTAGCTACATCAGTGGTATTTTAAAACAAGTCCCACTATTCTTTCCCAGTGCTATTCGTTTGTTAACACGTTGACTGCCACCACGAGTATACTCGTAGTATCAATGTCCGGTCCAATTTGCCACTAAGAGTTATCTCGTAGCTATATTTGTGGCATTTTAAAACAAGTTTCACATGTTGGTACAAATAGGCACAAGAACGAAACGTCTCCTGGCGTTCTTTGTTACCGCCAGGACATGATTGCGAATGAAAACGCGAATTCACAAATAGGGAGTTCACTATATTTTCTAACTCTAACAATATCCTATTATATCCTCAGCGTCAATATTGAAGGGTAAAAAAACTACTAAATGGACAACGACTATTCCAAACAATAGGTCCAAGGTTGAAGGGTCATCGAACCGACTACCTGACATTCACGCCTGCTCAGTTCTCCGTAGTTCGGTGAGCATGGTGTTTATATCACCCCAGTCACAAACGCTGCAACGAAGCAGCACATTATGCGACCAACCGTTCATCTTACCCAGAGCCTAATTGATTTGGTACTAATTGAAATACTCATTACAACTTTGATTCTAATTGTAACAATAGCAACTTTGTCTTATCAAGTTATGAAACGCTTATCCCATGACCTGGACTGACTGAGTTTGGTTTTACGCCGCTTTTAGCAATATTCCAGCAACATCACGGCGGGGGACACCAGAAATGGGCTTCACACATTGTACCCAATTGGGGATTCGAACCCGGTCTTCGGCGTGACGAGCCAACGCTTTAACCACTAGGCTACCCCACCGCCCCACTTTTCTTGAAGGTCCGATGTGACACTAAAGCCTGCCTGCATTGTTGACGTTGTCAGGATGTTGATGTGAACACCTTTGGGCGCATAACCCAGCCATCTCCACATGAAGGAACGTAGCAGGCTGGAAGTCTGTAACGGCCTTCTCGTCGAATTCAGAGAGACGATAATCTTTACATTGAGTGCATGAACAATCAACGCCTACGGATTTGAGCAGTAAACACGTAATGAAAAAAACGTATTTGACTATTGAACACATATCCGTCCTTCTATCTTCTTGCACACCCTGCAACTGCAAGCGATCTTGTCCACCAACGTATTCACGCCGTTTAGGTTCGGTAATATGTTTACTTTAAATTAAAAAAAGACGAGGATATTGATTAGAGTGACATCGAAACCCCGTTCAGCTTAATTAATTTAATTATTTGTGTCCAAACTCGTCGTGAGAATATCCCGTACTTGTAATATATACTGGTTTCGAATAAAAGGGTTACGTTTGCCGAGCGTTGCATGCCACATTTATCAAACTTAACGCCATGAATAATCCACTTCCCTGGGGAAAATGAGCTTTCAAGCAAGTTAAGCTTTACCATCCAATTGACTCAAATGTAGATTCAGGCATAGGTCGTTGGAGACATATAATGCTGTTGGAGTTGCTACCTAGCAACACAAGTTTGCTTTACGAGGAAATAGTTTACTGAATACATCAGGTTGTATGGCTCCCTGCTGTCTATGTAAGCTGTAAATTAATGGCGTTGTTCGGGTTTAAATGACTATATTGTTTGGTTTGAGTGTTTTGTCTGGTTTACAGACAACATCACAGCTACCAACCCAGATAGGACAAAGGGAACCAGTGCAGCCTCCAGGAACTGGACTTTAATAATAAGTTGTATGCATTATTAACTTTTTCACTTAATCATCTGGTTAAGTCAGTAGAAACGTCGCTCTGTGCAATAAACAAGGAATTGTTATTTCTTATATGCACCAACTTCTAGAATAGGCGTCGATCAAACAATTGGTATACATTTTATATTAATGTAGACGTATATAGTATATTCACTTCACAATTGTTGCGAATGGTGAATATTACCATATCTGTCTCTATTTGTAAAATCACTGATTCTGTATACTGCCTTGGAACTTGTACTGTCACTCTATCATGTCACACTCAGCCTTGATGTTTATTGGTTTTCACACCGAGTTTTTAATGAACTGGTTGCCGGTTAACTACTGCATTAATTTCAACTTTGGAATCGACCCGTGAAAATCAGGGTAAGAATTGATCTTCAGTAACCCATGCTGGTCGTTAGAGGCGACTAACGGGATTGGGTTGTCAGGCGCGCTGAATTGGTTGACACATGTCATCGTGTCCCAGTTGCGTAGATCAATGCTCATGCTGTTGATCACTGGATTATATGGTCCAGACGCGATTATTTACAGACCGTCGCCATATTGCTGGAATATTGCTTACTGCGCCAGTAAACAACATGCAATGCAATCCAATCCATTTGGGAACCAACACGTAACAGAGTAAACTTGGTTACGACCCTAATCAGCCTGTTCAAACTGTATAGTGTTGGTTCATTCCGTTGGAACTGCCGCATGCATCTTCATTTATTCATTTGAAATCAACACATGTGCAAATTAACATTGTCATTGATAGTACTGACACACAGTAGCATTGGTAGAGAATAATGGATCATCCGGTTAGAACCAGTGAGCACCTGAAATCACATTAGGGCTGCCACATCCCCGGTACTTCAATATCCGAACAGCGTCCCATTTTCAAGGATGTTCAGGGCAACTTGTATTGTGAGACATAACTATGTCTCTCTGGAATGGCTGTTGACAGAAGAAACATTTTTTCCCCAGAAACCACGAGAAACGGCATTGTGTTATAGTATCTAGTGGAGAATTTGTATTTTAACAAAGAATAAATGAAAATATCACGCAACAGGATGACTCAGTCTTTCACTGCCATATGCAAAAGTGCAACCTTAAATACACAAACACAAAGGTGTATTGTTAAGGGAAAGTCACGATTACGTGCCGACTATAATATTTCAGCCATTCAGACCATCCGTCTTATTTTGAAATTCGAATGACAAAGGACTTTCAGGTGTAGGTGAGTGAGTTGGTTTACATTTTACCCCGCACCGGTATTACGGTATGACGATTGGATCGGCCAAGTTTGTACACAAAGACATGTGCATCACAGATACCGAGTCACATGTAGTAGACAATTATTTATCATGCAAACTTCTGAATAGAAATGAAAAGTACTGAAAGAACCAAAAGCAAACCTAGTCAGCATCACTTGGAATCATGGCTTGATGATTTGACTTCCTTTCAAATATTACTCGAATCAACACATACACATTTGTAAAAAGTAAAATATACTTGTCCAAGAAGCTGATTAATGGCAGTCCAACAGGTACCTTTTTAGAAAACACCTGGTGTCTTGGATGTATGGTATGGCCAGCAGCAGTGACTTGGTCGAGAGCCTTACTTCAAATACGGCATGGACCGACTCTTTGTATTATCAATATCTGGAATTGGGTCGGAACTTAAGTATTCATTGTGAGTGAGTGAGTGAGTGTGTGTGTGTGTGTGTGAGTGAGTGTGTGTGTGTGTGTGTGTGTGTGTGTGTGTGTGTGTGTGTGTGTGCGTGCATACTATTTCAGCTATATCCCGGTATGTGTGTGATATCGGTGCAATAAAGAAGTCTGATATACTTGGTATCAAAATCTGATAAATATGCAAATTAGGTCAATACACAAACTACATTTCACGTCATGCGAATCCTAAACCGTTAACATATGTTTGATGACTTCGTTGCGAGTTTACACGTTTTTTTCTATTGCGTGGGCGAGTTTGTAAACAAACATGGCTGTCCCCATTATCAGAATTGTTGATTCTGTAACAACTGAGGACATAGGTTTTGGGGTCATTACTGCAGTAATTGACTCTGTAAAACTGAGTCCTTTGTTCTTATTGAAGGTACAGATTATGAGGCACGAGCGGTCGTCTAAGAAAGGTCCCAACCAAAGCAGACGATGAATTGATTCCGTCAGGTATCAGAAACCGATGAGGTGATCACTCACGATGAAAATAGAAACACTGCCAAGAAAACCCTGCCCAATTCTAAGAAAGACTTATGTTTGCACTATATTAGCGACTAGTCACAACCCATATGTCGCCGTCATGAACGACCTTCACCTTGGTGTACCGCTAAGTATTCTTACGCGAATGCTCTATTCTCTTCATATATTAAATTCACGTACTATTTGCTTCTTTTTCAGAGTAATTTTCATAATGATATAACATTATAAAGAGAATATTAACCTCGTGTGTTTCCATAACATAAAAATGATCTCTATGTAACTAGGAAAGGATAAGTAAGGACATGGCGTGAGTTTTGTGAAACAGCATGTCACCAATCGCCCTTTCCATACCCTACAAGAATACTCGTCTCCATCTCAATGATTGTTTTTGTTCGTAAACACAACAATACGACAACCAGAATGCGTGTAAGGACTGAGGTGATTTGATAAAATATTTTTGACTACTTAAATCGTATATATCATTATGCGATTGCCCAAAACACCATCACATATATCAACCATCATATTATCAGTACAAGGAACATAGCTAACAGAACTGAGTTGCCTAATGTCAAGTTTTTAATTAGAATAATGCCATGAACATAAAAGATTCAAATACACATATGTGCATAATGTGTCGATTAATCAAAACTTAAAGCAAGGTGCTGGTCGCTGAGGGAGATTATTCGCATTTGTTTCAAACGATGTGTCTTGATATATCTTGTTTGACTATGGTATTCCAGATCTTGATATATCTTGTTTGACTATGGTATTCCAGATCTTGATATATCTTGTTTGACTATGGTATTCCAGATCTTGATATATCTTGTTTGACTATGGTATTCCAGAACTTGATATATCTTGTTTGACTATGGTATTCCAGATCTTGATATATTTTTTGATTATGGTATTCCAGGTCATGCGAAAAGCGTTTCTTGAATCCATAAGCCGACGTTGCTGTCGTAACAACAGTAGCAAAGGGAGTGAGTGAGTAACTTAAAATTTGAAGTCACTTTGGCAATATTTCAGCCGTATCGTGACTAAAACAGTAACTACTTCGGTTAATAAATCTGCCAAAAGACAGTAAAAGAGTGAGTGAGTGAGTGAGTGAGTATGGTTTTACGCCGCTTTTAGCAATATTCCAGCAATATCACGGCGGGGGACACGAGAAATGTCAGTAAAAGAACCAATATATCACAGTTAGAGGTTTAATAGTAGCATGTAACTTAAAATGATATACTATGTAGGGCATTAAAACATAAAAATGGGCTGTAGGTCGCCAGCTACTAGAGACCATGGGGACTTACAGTACCTTTGCTACCTTCATGAGCCCTAGCTAAATTTACACCATCCCTTCAGCCACTGGTGATTGTAGTGAAATTTAGGCATTGATCTTTTAGTGAAGCATCTTAGATGAAATGTAAAGTTAGATTTAAACACAGCGAACTAAACGAACCCCCCTTCAGGGGATTTATTAAGTCGATCTGTGTCTTCAAGCTGCAGAGATCTACAAGCACAAATAAGTAAACCTATCCTATTTGGCTTCTGTCCCTGGGCAAATTGTTTCAAAGTTTGTAATAATTAGCTTCTTTAATTCCGACTCAATCGCCGTTTGACAAGGGCGATGTGATGTTTGTTTGTAAACACTGAAAAAAGTCCTTTCATATTTGCATATATATCTGCATATATATGACCCCACCGGATATCGTATGTATCCATTGACTTAACAATATTCTTGGAAATAGAGTTGACTGAAATATTACATACTTTTCGTGAAGGTCCGATGTGACACTCAATATTAACTCACTCATTCACTTATATATGATATAATGTTCTTGAAAGTAGTGTTGGCTGAAATATTACGCACTTTTCTTGAAGGTCAGTCGTTTGGGATGAAGTGTGTGACGTCATCAAATTGCGCCTTCGGAAAGTCAACATGCGTGGACGGCGTCTGTGGATGCGTGACGGGGACCAGCTATGACGTCAAGACTGGTAACTGTCTGATTCGTAAGTATTTGGTAGTCAAATCTAGCCATAATAATTACAAAAAATAGTGCGTTTAAAGAATCTGATCAGTTTAAATTCACTTTGAAAGTTTTAGGACTTACGTACCCTCTCAAGAGGACAGTAATTTTACAGTACTTGAAGCTCCTTACAGGATACAATTACTAACGATCCAGTACCAAAGTAGTTGTTATTATTTCAAATCAGTACCAAAGGAGTCAAGCACTGGGTAAAAAGAAGTTTAGGTAGCCTCATTCTTTAAATAAAGTAGAAGATTTGATGTGCCACAAATGAAAATGACAATAAACGCGTTACATACACAATGTCTTTTTGGAAAGTATTCGAATTCAATTCAATCGTATTTACTTCAGGAAACTAGAAACTCCTTGTTCTAGAGATGAAACCATTCAAAGTCTGGTCTTGAGTTTGTTGACAAGAAGTCACACTCTAACCTTGTTGGTTCGAACAGTACTACTTCTGGGGGACTTCAAACTCCGCTTTTGGATAGGATACTTTACAAGTAACCGTTTTGACATTAAGAATGGGTCGGAGAAATTAACAGAGAGAGGCCAGATATGCTTCACGTTCTTTAGCCGTAGAGGGGGAGTCGAGGAGCTGTGTAAGGTCATTAGCGTAGCGTATGCATTACGGATGCAATAGGTGTCACAGAATACTTCTGATTGGAATGTACTGATCATTCAGGAGTGTTTTGTTCCAAAACCAGCAAAAGAAATGTTGTTACAACCTGTGTCCTGGTTAAGTCACCAGAATGATTGACGGCAAGGGTTATATTACTGTTTTTGTTGTTTAACGCTACACACATCAATATTATCAACAGCGAAGAACATTATCTGAAGTTTTGATCAAAGTGACAAGAACCACCCATAGGGTAACCCCTGTGACTCAAGCGACTCACTCGATCGGCTGATTTTCTACAGAAAGTGCCATACAGCTGGGATATTGATTGGTGTGCTGTTACACAACGAAGGTTCCCTAGCCTGCCATCATACAGTCAAGTATTGCGGAATATGGCGGACTGACCAGACAATCAATTGATTGACACATCGATCTGTGCATACGACGATATGCATGAACAAAGTTATCTTCCAATTCCTTTAGTCGCCTCAGATAACAATCTCGGGTTGTTCTAGACCAGTACTAACTCAGATCAGTCAATTCACCTCCCTTAAAATGTGACTGAAACTCGGTCTGACCAATGAGGTTGACGCTTTCATTAAATGCGCAGGTATGACCAAAGAGGTTGTCGCTTTCATTAACTGCGCAGACATCGGTTCTTATGTTGTCGTCCTCAGACAAACAAATGGTTGACTGTTTGTCTGAGTTGCAAAAGCGGTCTATTTCAAATATCAATCACAGGATAAATAATTCTCCTTTTGACATGCGCATGGCCGACAAATAACAATGTCAATGTCATGGACAATATAACAGTAATGACAGATGCACATAAGAACTTCGAGGTGGCGTAAACGTTGTACCATTTCGGAAACCCAAGAGTGATTACAATAAGTGTCTACGATGAATACAACAGTGGTCGACCGCACGATCAGCTCAACTCATCTAATATTAACGGTAACCGATATGATTTTACAAAGGTATTTTGAGTCTATTTAGACTGACCCATGCATTCATTTTCTTCAATTTGAGATCCACGTACAGTCTAAAGCATTTGTATATGTTTTATGCCTTCGGACACTTAAGAACATCCAATATCTCGATTATCACATGAACGATTGCAGAACAGATACACATATGTTTGTATGGTTGTGTTTCATGCTGTGTCGCATTCAGTAGTGAAAGCGCTACTTTCCCCCGAATCTGTAATAACCAACTGCAACACCAACATCCTGACAACGTCAACAATGCAGGTGACCATTTCTATTATGAACTAGCTACTGGTAAATACGACATCGCCCTCTGTTGGTTACCCAGCCACGTTGGCATTTCTGGTAACACAATGGCTGAAATTGCTGGCAAGGCAGCACTCAACAAGTCTGTGACACCACTTTTCATTCCATACTCCGATAACAAAGCTATCATTAGATCGTACATCCGTGATCTGATGGAGAAGAAGTGGACACTCAAGTATTAGTAAATTACATACTATAAAAACCTGTATTGGTTACACCTATTTGGGTTGTCAGTCCAAAGGTAATGTTAAAGTAATCAAAATTTATTGTCCTCCTGAGACGTAAGTCCCAAAACAGTCAAAGTCAATTTAATCTCTCCACTCTCTTTAATCGTAGAATATGTGTCATTTCAATGTATAGCTAGATTTGTCTAAATTGATAACTGCTGAAGGAATGGTGTAAATCCAGCTTGGGTCCATGCAGGAAGCAAATGTACTGTAATGGAGATCTATCTTCAGTTGATGGCAATCTATAGCCTGTTTTTATATTGTATTGTCAGTTATTCTTAAAATGCTTTACATTTAATTACTAGTTTTAAAATGAAATCTGTGATAAACGAGTTCTTTTACTGTCCTTCACTGACAGGGTTTTTTAATTTACCTTCATTTATTATGCAATTATAACTTGTTTTTAGTCACGATATGGCTGCAATATTGCCGGTTTGACTTCAAAATCGTAACTCACAAACTATAGACTAGTCAAATTTCTCAGAAATGTGAATGCATGAGGCATTTTTGAGTAAAAGCAAGCAAACAAAATGTTCTGGGGTAGTTTTTCGTGCTGAATACGAATCTGTTGTTTGCTAAGCTCAAAAATGCATAATTAGGTCACAAATTGGGTTCAAAGGTCAATGAGTGCAAAATTCAATTTAAAAAAAAAGTGTTTTATTTATCATTCTCCATCCATACAATGAACTCATTTTACAATATATTGATTAATAATGGTACCACAGGATTTCAAAATGTTGGATTTCATGGAAATGCTGAAGGAAAAATTTCGTATTTTTGCAAATATCTCCCTTATGGAGCGACTTTTAGTTTCTGCGTGAAGAGCTACTTTTTACAAGCATTTTTGCTCAAAGTGCAAAGCAAGGCTGAATCTTTTCCTTTTGGTGACAGAATTATATTCCAGGCAAACTGTTTAGATCACAAAATTTGCATATTAAGCGCATAAATACTTCAAAGGTTAATGAGTGTGACAGGATGCGATAGGCATTTTTACATGTATGCCACACGAATGCTTTTATACTGCTTCACATGCATGTCAAATGAAACTTTGATTAATGATTTTAGCAACATAATTACCCACAGAACAGTTCAGGAAATCACAGGAACAGGTGGGAACCCTATCCGATAATGTGTCAACTACATAGTATGAAGATGAAGGCGAAAAGTCGAACATAAATGCATACAAGCCATGTGCTATGACTGAAGGATCGAGGCTGTACTTAAAGGCTTTGCTATCACATGTTTGGTTTTAGGAATCTTTGTGCCGGAGGATTTTGTTAGTTGATGCACTGCTTGTACTTTTTTTATTCAAATAGTGTAGTGTGTGTGTGTACCAGGAGAGGTCATCAGTGGCGGTATATACGTAGCACTGGTGTAAGTTTGTTTTCTATTCACAGGCCAAGGTTTTTCATTTTGAGCTTTGTATCATATGTCAGGAAACCAGTCGGTCTAAAAATACCTTCTACAACCAGACAGAACTGGGCATCTAATCCATCTTTGAGGCCACCCAGCTCAGGCACAAATTGAAACATTGCAAAGTTCGGTCATCTGTAGACAGGCTATCATTCCTCTTTGAAGAATCTCCTGACGGCAACCCAAATCTAAAATGGCACAAACTCTGTTATTCAGCATACACACATTAGGGAAAAATAAATGTAAGGCTTGCCAAGGAACAGTCCAATGCTTCACAAGGAAATGAACAGACTGGTGTTTCAGATGAAGATACCGCTTTTTACGCAGGGGTACTTCAACAGTGGATTTGTACACAAATGCAAAATATGTACACAAGGCCTTTGAACGTATTGTAGACGTGAATGGTTTATTAGCAGCCAAAGCATGCTTTCACATTGACTGTCTAAGTACATTTCTGTGGGATGCCAAAAGGGCAGAAACTGACAGCAAATGAGCTGATATAGCCATGGCTTGGTTTGTGTCAGGAGTTACGTCACAATGCAGAGAATGGACACGAATTTAAATTGTCTGCTGTGTTCATGAGGTACAAAGAATTAGACAGTGACTCTATCATCCTATCATTTGATAAAGGAAACAAGTGCATTATGGACTCCTTGTCCCAGATGCACGTTGCTCTGAGACTCCACAGTGATAACATGTCACATGTTGTGACGTAGTGAAGAAGAAGCAGAGTAGGCCAGTGTACATGCTTCTGAACATCTTACTTGGTGGCCAAAGTGATGTTTATAATGAGTTTGAAGAAGGGTGAAATAGGCTCATCTGATGTTGAACGGGTTAAGAACACAAAGGTTTGAAGTACAGGGCACTTCGCACCAAGGTACCAAGTCCATCTTGTTTGATGTTCTCACAAAAGTGTGTCCTGCCCCAAGAAAAAGAAAAGAAAATCTCCCAAAGACCAAGTTCCTTAACACTGCCCCAGTTTATGGATCTAGTACTTGGAGAACCCGGTGTAACTGATGATGTGCTAAGCATTCTATATGGTATAGCTCAACTAGTTTTCTTGACTGTGCATGTTGATTGGTGAAGGGTCATACCCATACCAACATGTTTAGGTGGTGCTTCCTTGTCCCCACCAAACACTGTAGACCATGTCTTGCCCCATACTACGAACATCTGTGTTCTTAATCCGTTCAACATCAGATACACGCCTATTTCACGTTCTTCAGAAGGAGGTATTACTTGGCCAACTCTACTTCTGCACTCACGTCACAACAATTGAATCCCGGATCTGACATATCACTGCAGAGTCTCAGAGCAACAAATTCATAAGTGACCCCAATGCACTTTGATAAAGGTCCCTTGAAGTCCCCTGTCTACTGAAATATGATGATGAGTCTGACTCATTGGCTAATTCTTTGTACCTCATGAACACAGCAGACAATTCAAATATGTGTCCATTCTCTGCACGGTGACATAACTCCTGACACAACCAAGCCATGGCCATATCAGCTCATTTACTCTCAGTTTCTGCCCTTTTGGCATCCCACAGAAATTAACTTAGATGTGATAGCATGATTCGGCTGCTATTAAATCATTCACATCTATAATACGTTCAAAGACCTTGTGCATATTTGGCATTTGTGCACACTTTTTAGAATGTATTATTATGGTAGAAACATGGCTCGTCTTCTGCTTCTGCTTTCAGAGCTGTGACAGAAAAAAACACAACGTCAAGTTCACTGTTGAAGTAATTCCCTACGTAAAAGCGGTATCCTTCACCTGAAACACCAGTCTGTTCATTTCTTTGTGAAGCATTGGACTGTTCCTTGGCAAGCCTAACATTTATTTTTCCCTAATGTGTGTATGCTGAATAACAGAGTTTGTGCCATTTTAGATTTGGGTTGCCGTCAGGAGGTTCTTCAAAGAGGAACGAAAGCCCGTCTACAGATGACCGAACTTTGCAATGTTTCAGTTTGTGCCTGAGCTGGGTGGCCTCCAAAGATGGATTAGATGCCCAGTTCTGTCTGGTTGTAGAAGGTATTTTAGACCGACTGGTTTCCCGACATAAGATATTAAAAGCTCAAATGAAAAACCTTTGGCCTGTGAATAGAAACAAACTTACACCAGTGCTACGTATATACCGCCACTGATGACCTCTCCTGGTACAATACACACTACACTATTTGAATAAAAAGTACAAGCAGTGCATCAACTAACAAAAATCCTCCGCACAAAGATTCCTAAAACCAAACATGTGATAGCAAAGTCTTTAAGTACAGCCTCGATCCTTCAGTCATAGCAATACGGCTTTGTATGCATTTATGTTCCACTTTCGCCTTCATCTTCATAATTTCACTATGTAGTTGACACATTATAATAATAATAGTAATACTAGGGCATTTCTAACGTGCATATATCCATACTGGAAGTATACTCAGAGTTCAGCAAAGTTGGAAAGACATCAGGGAAAGGTGAGTTTTCAGTTTTGATCGGAAGCTAGAGAAGTCACTGGTGTTCCGGAGAGAAGGGAACATCATTCCAGGCTGCTGAAGGCTGCGTAGGCGAATGATCTGCTGCCGTAGCGAACACTGTTTGCTCTAGGAACAAGCAGAAAGTTTTTGACCTGAGAACGAAGGGATCTAGCTGGTTTATATGGCATAAGAAGATTGGAGAGATAAGCAGGAGCGCAATCCAGCATAGGCAGCCAGGTGAGGCAGAGGAGTTTAAGCGGATCTTGGTTCTCGATTGGAAGCCAATGAAGAGATTGAAGAATGGGAGAGATGTGGTCAAAACTTCTTCGATCTAGTCACGACACGAAGCCACAGCAGTTTGGATTCGTTGAAGTCTCTGGATTTGTGATTTGTTAGGAACCGGATAGGAGAGAGTTACAACAGTCCAGGCAGGTCATTACATGGCATAAGGTGAGAGTTTTGCCGAATCTATAGTCAGGTATTGCCTAATGGAACTGGATATTGCATAGAGCTGCAAAACAGATCCTAGAGCGATGTTGTATGTGATCATCCAAAGAGAGGTCGTCAGAGTCAAGGATGACACCAAGATCTTTTACTTTCTGTGAGAATGGAATACTTTCTCCATCAAAATCAAGAGCATTCAATGAGCACTGGGAGCAAATTTTTGCAGGACCCAGTAGAATGCACTCTGTCTTTGAACTGTTCAATTTCAGCATGTTTTCAAAACATCCAGCTCTTTGGTTTCCTCACAGCACTGTTGTAGGTCGTTCAAGGCGGGTGCTGCTTGATCCATAGTGGGTAGGAAGATCTTTTGTACATTTGGGAATCATCAGCAAAGATGGCGATCAACATTGTGGGCTTCCCCATGATTTTCCAAAGATCTTTGATGTAAAGACTGAACAAGACCGACCTAGGACCGATCCTTGTGGGACACCACAAAATAGATGAGCTGGATTAGAGTAATGATCCTCTATCAGTACTTGCTGGTGACGGACGACAGATAAGACTTGAACCAGCATAGAGCTGTGCCATTAATTCCATTATCAGATAGGGTTCCCACCTGTGCCTGTGATTTCCTGAACTGTTCTGTGGGTAATTATGTTGCTAAAATCATTAATCAAACTCACTGCATGAATGAGAGTAGTTTCATTTGACATGCATGTGAAACAGTATAAAAGCATTCGTGTGGCATACATGTAAAAAATGCCTATCGCATCCTGTCACACTCATTAACCTTTGAAGCATTTATGCGCTTAATATGCAAATTTTGTGATCTAAACAGTTTGCCTGGAATATAATTCCTGTCACCAAAGGAAAAGATTCAGCCTTGCTTTGCACTTTGAGCAAAATGCTTGTAAAAAGTAGCTCTTCACACAAAAAACAAAAGTCGCTCCATAAGGGAGATATTTGCAAAATACGAAATTTTTCCTTCAGCATTTCCATGAAATCCAACATTTTGAAATCCTGTGGTACCATTATTAATCAATATATTGTAAAATGAGTTCATTGCATGGATGGAGAATGATAAATAAAAACACTTTTTTTTTAAATTGAATTTTGCACTCATTGACCTTTGAACCCAATTTGTGACCTAATTATGCATTTTGAGCTTAGCAACAGATTCGTATTCAGCACGAAAACTACCCCAGAACATGTTGTTTGTTTTGTTTTACTCAAAAATGCCTCATGCATCCTTAAAATCCACATTTCTTAGAAATTTGACTAGTCTACTAGGGGAAATAATGACAACACACTTTTTTTTATTTTCATTGACCATTTATAATTAGATTTGCAAGAAAAGACTCCTGATGGTAAAGACATTAGCGACCATACAATATTTCTACTTCGCCTATGATATGGGTTGAGTAGAACTGATGCTGGATTGCAAGCACATCCTATTTACTGTAAAACATGGGAATTAGCAAATGCATTGAAAAAATATTTAGGAAATCAAAGGGAGCAGTAGATACACATTTTATGTTTGATTAGTTTAGAAATTGTAAAGCAGCGTAATTATCTAGGATTAAATGGTAATACATTCAGTCATACATTCAACGTGTAAGCCGACAAGGAACTAAAAGCCAGTAATGTCAGTAAGTGAGGTTATGACACATAATTTTCTCTAGAGTTATTTGACCAGTATTGCATTATACCAGTGTTGCATTATAGATGTGGCATTTGGTCACTACTATATGACACCATTAATTTGCGTATGTTTTGATATAACATTCATGCATATCCGTGGTCACAGGTTAATTGTTCACATCAAATCAATATTGATTAATTGTTTGTTATTTTACGCCGCAATATTCCCGCCATATGACGGCGGTCTGTAAATAAACGAATCTGGACAAGGCAATCCAGTGATCATAAGCATGAGCATTGATCTAAGCAATTGGGATGCGATGACATGTGTCAAAATCTAAGTCAGCGAGCCTGACTACCCGATCCCGTTAGTCGCCTTATAGGACAAGCATGGGTTGCTGGTGATCAATTCTAACCCGGTTCTTCACGGGTATCAAATCAATAACACGAATGCGGAGGCGAACTTCCGCCACAAAGCAGAGTGTTTATTATCTCACGTTTCACATATGCCGGTTATGTTACGCCTATTACATCACGTATAAATAAAACTCAGCTTCCATTACCTAAGTTCCTGAATTCTTCATGCATTTTATCAAAAGTGACAAATGGTCTAATGAAATTAACGAAATACATCAGGCTTTGAAATGGGTCGCCGTGTTCGGACAATAGTACTTCATTCAAGTGTTAACAAACCAAATTACAGAATTGACCCTGGGTATCATTTTCTCATGTTCATCGACGGAATATTCGGGAAATTTAGAAAGGAGACTTTGGCTGATTCAAGGACTGTATGAGAATATGTGTGATTTAGGATTTCTAGTAACATCGGGAGTATTTCAGCCAGAGTCACTATATAGCTGATGTACTGCCGATGGCACACGGAATCTAAGCTTGTCAGAGAGGCAGTCTATATAACCAACAACAGAGATAATGTTTGTTTCAGAGGATGCAGTTCCCAATTCGATCAGATCTCATTGATGCTCATGCTGTTGATCACCGGATTGCCTGGTCCAGACTCGATTATTTACAGACCGCCGCCATATAGCTGGAATATTGCTGAGTGCGAAGTAAACTAAACTCACAATGTATATAAAGACAAAATACACATAGCCGTGAAGATCCGGGAAATAATTGGTCTTTAGCCATCCATCCTTGCCGCAAGAGGCAACTAACGGATCGGGTGTTGAGGCTCATTGACTAAGTTGACACATGTCATCGTATCCAAACTACGTAGATCGATGCTCATGCGATGTCAATCACTGGAACAAGACTCGTTTATTTGGCTGGAATATAACTGATTATGGTGCTGAACAATATACAAACAAACAGACGCATATTCTAAAATGTTGTGATAAGACAACTAACATATAAATATGTCTACTGCCTTGTATGGGATTGAAATTCAGGTGGCAAAATAACAGGAGATTCATCCTGTTGCGCCATATTTCTTATTTATTCAGTTGGTGTGAGAGTTGTACGTGTGAAATTGAAATTTCACTGCACACGCTTGTTGATTACCTGGCTGTTCTACCAGCAAGTGGTCCTCCCTCGTAAGAAATAGAGAAAAAGTGACAACAAAATAATTGTCGTTTGACATTTTGATTATGATCAGTGTTTCATTGAGTATATTATGTTTATTAGTTCTCGAGTTATATTGCAATTCATCGGTCCATCTTTGAGCCAAACGGACTATAGTGAGCAATTCGTCGGTCTAAAATGACGTCAAACGGACTATAGTTCCTTAAAGCTGTAATGATTCCCTTTGTCCTATGTGGGTTGGTAGTTGTATGACAAAACAGTCACTGAACCTCGACCAACGTCATCATCAGTATAAAGCTTACACAGAAAACAGGGAGCCACACACCTGGTGTATTCTGTGAACCATTTCCTCGTACAGGAAGCTTGTGTTGCTAGGTAGCAATTCTAACCAACAACTTATACTTGTATATACAACTGAGATAATTGAATAGGAGACCCCACTTTGCTTGCAAAGCCCAATTTCGTCAGGGAAGTTGATTGTTACAGACGTTAATATTAATGAATGTGGCATTCATCTCCCCCAAAACTCATATTTATTTTCTGGAAACCAGTACATATAAAATCAGTTTATTCCCCAGGCGAGTTTGGAAACAAATGAATAACGTAGTGAATTTAAAAAGCAGTACAGGCGTTCGGTGTCTCTCAAATCAATATCATCGTTGTTTTATCAGAAGCAACACTATAACATCAGCTGAACAGGTTTGGTCATAAAGGCGTGAATCCGTCAGTCGGCCAAGATTCCTTCAAGTTGCTCGGGGTGCAAGAACATAGAATGACTGATACGCGTTCAGTAGTAGAATACTTTTATTGTAGTTATGTGTTTACAGCTCAATTTCATAGGCGTTGATTGTTTATGCTTTGAATGCAATGATTATCGTCTCTCTGATTTCGAAGGGAAGGCCGTTACAGACTTCCAACTCGCTACCCGTTCCTTCATGTGGAGATGGCAGGATTTTGCACCCAAAGGTGTTTACAGGACCACAGATGTGAGTCCCACAGGTACAAACACAAGGACGAAGACATGCTCTACCTACGGCTGTGGCTTCTCCCTCCTCGAAGACTCTGAACCCCGTGACTGAAGAGGGTGGATCAAGACTATATGCGTTCTGTGGACGTAAGTAAAGCAATAAAACCATGTGTTACGATCATGTATTATTAGAATGTTTATAGACCTCTCAGGTAGCTATTTAGACAAAACTATTATAGTGAAGGGAAATGACAGATTATGTTTCCTGAGTTAAATTGATTACATAATATAACGAGGGAAAGATAATATGGCATTCCCCGGTCACGAGTTGGTTATTGTTTTATTACCCACAAAAGCTTCTCTCTAAGGAAATCCGCCATGTGTGGAATCCCTATATCCTTACGCGTGATGCGGCTTCATTTCCTAGAATTACATCGCATTACCGCTATCTTAAACGGGTGTATTACGCGAGACTAAATAATCTCTTAGAAACGTGTTTTTCTCAACTAACTTAAATGTATAGTTTCTTAGATAATAATACATATGTGTTTTCTGTACTTGAATGCCTGCAACAGAAACACGGTTCCAGGTTCCCATTGCCTTCAACCCCCAGACCCCGCCCTCCACCGAAACAGGGCACAAACTCCACGCCAAATAGGTTGCCCAATTCGGCCCTTACAGTTCGGACCTATATGCGGCCAACAGTCCACAGGAGGGGAGGAGGGGAGGAGGTGTGTGTGTGTGTGTGTGTGTGTGTGTGTGTGTGTGTGTGTGTGTTTGTGTTTGTGTGTTTGTGTGTGTGTTTGTTTGTGTGTGTGTAGCTATTAGCGTTACCCAGCACCCACATTTCTTCAAGGTTGCCTTTTATCATCAGAATTAGACATGATGGAATAAGTATATTTAACATCTCTGTTCCCACCCGCCATTGACGTTACAACTGAAGCCAGGCTGTAAACACCAGGGCAACAGATAAGCTATACTCCAGTAAAATAAAGACATGATATCCAAAAGAACTTGTGCCCGGCTGATTCGTCCCATGACACATTTCTCAATAAACATGGGAATTCAGCGGTCGATATCACTATATTGGCTCATGAGCCACCGCCTTCTTGCTTAGGACTCTAGGCGATTTCATAGGTACACACACACATATATAATTTTGAATTTGATCAGCCAAGACCAAATAACATGTCAAATATGTGCAAACAAAATACCCATCTATTGCTTTAGAAATAACGAAAACGTTGATCTTGAGTGGTTTTCTGTCCATTCCTCCATCCATAACCAGAAATCGAGGTTCTTTATATTGTTCAGAGCATTCATCATCTAACAATCTACATTATCTACATTGACAATTTTTTCTCGGTTTTAAAGTTGTCGGCATATCAAGACTGCCACCCATAATTTAGAAAAAAAATTAGAGATTCAAACGTTACAGAAATGTCCAACAGTGATTGAAGAACAAGACAGCTAACATAGTAGTATTCTCTCTGGACATAATAGTAAGGAGATCGATAACAGTGCAGATTTTCAAAAAGAATATTATCTCACCAGGCGTCATCTGAATCATTGTGCATTAAAACGTCTTTTCAAAACAGTAATAAAGATTGAAGATGAATAATGCACAAACACATCTGTGAAGATGTACTGAATTTAACACTGGCTTCCATCACTGATCTAAAAAATTCACTGCATTTCCCATATTGTAAAGTAAACAAACCGTGGTCAGACCATGCATAATATGAGTAGTAATGTGGGTAACGTTTGTATCATATGAGGGTATAGCGTGACACATGTTCTATTTGATGGTTTCTAGTTTCATAACACATGCTGAAGGAATTGCATTGAAAAGTCAAACACATCTAATTATAAACCATAGGGAATGGACAGAAAACATTTGAACATTTCCTGAAACAGTGCAAAGAATGTAATTCTTTGAAGAAAAATAGTTATATTTTCTTCAAACAGACCTGGATATCACAAGTAAATGAGAAAACGTCTTCTATTGCATTTAACACGTAAAATACAAACTATATTTTTCACAGAAACACACATAAATACATTGGGCATTAACATACTAATGTCAAACCGGTGTGGAACAGGTAACGTGTATATCGTAACGAAGGTAATACAACCAAACGACTTTTAAAAGGTAAGTATTTAAGTGTATTGATCGTTTGCTAAACTATTAAGTTAAGGTATCAATACATCTAAAATGCTTGGGATCTGTATTCTTTCAAGGAATCTTATGGTAAGTGGAAACTTCAGAGGTCACAAGGTTACAGAATGGTAAGTATTTACTAACACCTAGTCAAATTAACACTTTTTGTAAAATGATTTTTGGTGACTTATTTTGATTCGTGGTTTACAATGCTTAGATTTTAGCATCTGCATTCAATGATTGTCAGATATGCTTAGTTTTTTTATCATATAGGGTGACCACTATTACAATGATACATGTGTTAAAACATCAAAGTGTTAAAAACATCAAAATAGATCACTCCTGTAACTCCATATATCTATATAAACTTAATGCATGTAAATAATCTCAGATTCCTGACACATCTAGTCGACTTACCTGCACTTTCAGCGCTCGTCAATACATCACTGAAAGCCATGATATTAATGCTATTTGAATTTCTTCTTCAAGAAACTTTGGAAACAAATGGCGATGCGTGGTACACGTGATTCACACTTCATTCATGTATCTGCTGTAGTTTCTGTATGTTGGACTGAATATAATTGCTGTTTCTTATTTTGAGTAACGTAGGTATCGGTAACGTATGTATCACATCAATCTCCGCCCGTTTTAGTTGTCTTAAAGAGTTTACAATGAAGTCTTGTCATTGATGACGTATGACCCTGTTTCTCATAATGAAGCCTGATAAATAGTACCTTTTAAACGTATGATAATGTACATGTGGTAACGCTTGTATCAAGACAAATTCACGCTTGTTCCTTGACTTTTAATCTTAGGTTATCAGCACAATATGGTACTAATATGACTGAAAACATAGATATATTAATACGATCAATCTTGTTATGGTAACGTACGTATCTTGTAACCTGGCGACCTTGCTTTATTGTTTTCATGGTAATGAAGATGTATATAATTATCAGAAGAAATGTTCATGATTGCTTATATATCAGAACCAATAACCTACAGGGTTGTCCTTAGTCACAGCCAGACATACACAATGAGAAGTTTGCCGGCGACTGGTAACGTACGTTTGGTTTTGCAACATTAAGCCTCTGGCATTTTCATAACGTTACTTACAGCAATGACTTTTCTAGTTCAAAATGTTGTGAACATTAATTGTACTTTAACGAAATGTTGTAATTTGACTCTTTAATCAGTTTTGAACTGTGCAATAAGCTGTGACATCAAAAGTATCTCATTACAATGAGTGTGAAACGGTATCAGTTTCTACATGTCTCCGTATTTTTAGAAGGAGAACCAGTGTATTGTAGGTTATTGTTGTGAGGATGTAAGTTCGACAAGCCTGCTCCCCACCCGCCATCGAGTGTCATTGCAGCGGTAACCAGACTGCACAACCAGGGCTACAGGATTGCTATACTCCAGCAAATTGAACATGAAAAAAGCTGTGGAAACTAAAGAATAAATACAGATTTCGGAGTTCCGTATCCCCAGATCGGCCGTTGAACCACCGCCTTTGGCATACGGCTCAAGGCAAAATATGAATTTGCTTTAATGGCATCATCTTCCATAATGAAATATTTGAGGTGATTATTTTAAATGATAGTTTTCCATGCACAGGGGCATGGGGATCCAGCCGGTTGATAGAACCGGACTTATTCTGTCAGGAATGGGCCCGGTCCTGTCAATCGGCTGGTCGCGCTATGAAAAACTTAAACGTAATGTTTCCACCATTGATGTTACACGGCTGCAGCAACTACAAACCAAGAATCAGCTGCTACTAGGACTGTGTCAACTGACATGCATGATCGTTGGTTACCAAAGGGTGCGTTTGATAACGGTTGGGTAGACTGGAATGATATATAGTCACACCTGTGCAGTATGACGTAATGCAAAAAGTTTACTTTATCGCTTGATAAAGTAATGTGAGCTAGCTAGACGGACCGAAGTAACCTTTAGGGATTATTTCTGGCAATTTCAGCAGTGGATTTTGCAAAGTCTTCAAGCCGCAGAGGTTTACAAGCACAGATAAGTAAACTGATCCTGCTCGGTTTTTGTCCCTGGGTACTTGTTTCAAAGTTTGTCACTCATAACAACTATCCTCTTTGTTCCCCAAATTTCCAATGAATAATCGCCGTTTGATAAAGGTGACGTCATGTTTGTAACCACTGAATATTCCTTGCTTAACCTTTCACATTTGCATCGATCTGCATATCTAAATGACCTTAACGGATATCGTATGTATCCACTGAGTTGAAGATATTTTTTGAAAATAGTGTTAGCTAAAATATTACATACCTTTCTAGGAGGTCCGTCGTTTGGGATGAAGTGCGTGACGTCATCAAATTGCGCCTTCGGAACTCAGCATGCACAGACGGCGTCTGTGTATGCGTGACGAGGACAAGCTACGACGTCATCACGACTGGCAACTGTCTGATTCGTGAGTATTTGGTATCAGCAGGGGTGATTGGTTGCTGCTGATATAGAGCACTAAGAGGTCTAAGGCAACCATACATTCTGACGCAAGCCCGAGTCCCTAAGCAACTCCTTGAGCAACAGGATGTAAAAATACCATGTCTCTTTACCATGTCAGGATATGTCAATGTCGATGTTGATGTGTGTAAATCCTGGGCAAACATTTGGTTCACAGTCATTGGGATTGGTTGTTGTACATGCGCTTGATCACCTCACACATCCATTCACTTTTTTAGAGCTTAGGGACAATTAGTATCTGGAATCCCTGCTTTGAGAGTATAGGTATTGACCCTCGCCGACGGTGTCGATGTAAATATTAGAGGTCAACATCAAGGAATAACTAATCTTGATTCCACTGGGCTTTAAAGGCAAAACAGCGATGGTTAAAGAACGCGAACGTTTCACTGGAAGTAAGTGATGACACCAGGTTTTCGCAAAAGGGTACGTATTAGACCGTCGTTATTCACTGAACTTCCAGGATATATTTTAGCTGAAAGTCTTTTTCAAGGTATCCTGGTTATATTTGTTTCTATATAGGTCAAGGTGGTATCTAAACTCTAACCACACAAATATAGCTGTTTACAAGGGTACATGTGTTGAAGGAAGTAATATAAGGGGTATAATGCTATTTATGAGGGCATTATCATTTGCAGAAGCCCTAGGTCTTCCATTAACTGCCCGACGAAGGAGGGCGGTTAAAAAGACAGGGGGCTTCTGCAAATGATAAAGCCCTCAAAAATAACATTACCGCTATTATTAACTAAAATACATAGAATTTGTGTTGAAAAGAAAAGGGAACAATGAAGAAATTTGATTGTAAGTTTACCCAAATCAACTTCTGGAAGGGTTGACCGCCCGAATGCAATTACGTCATCGAACAATTCAAGTGACGTCACAACAAAAGTGACGATTTTCGACCTTGGCCTTATACAAGTCACAGCCTGCAACATGTCAAACTATGTCAGTGTTCGGTTTTGGTCCATCAACAACCTTAATAGTGCAATTGTTAAAGGTTAGCACTAACAAGAAAGCCAATATTACCTATATTTAAAGCGGGAATTCGGGTTGCTTTGACTTGTTTGACCCAGAATATCTGCCAGTCGAAAGCCAATTAATGTCGAATGAACCGTAAGCCCACGCACCCACTATGACGTCACTTTACAACAGAACTGATGAGTGGCCCGTCGTTAAGGTTGAGCGGTCCAATATAATTTGCAGCGGCCCGCAAATTTCTGATAATCGGAGGGCCGTTTCATGCTAATTCCATGTATATTAGCTATAAGATCACGTTAAATCAGCAACCCATGATTGGCCGATGTCGTTGCGATACTGCTGAGATAACACTGATACGAGAGAGAATTTAAACTCACTCACTTACATGAAAGTCCTTGATCAGTATAGTTTCTAAATAAGATGAATACTTTGGATGGCGGAAATATTACTGAGTTGAGTGAGTTAATGTTTAACGTCACATCGGCAATGTTTCAGCCATATCGTGACGAAAACAATTTATACAATACAAAATGAAAAACATTGTGAAGAGTTAAACCTGTCGACGATGGACAGTAAAACACAAGAGTATCAGAGAGATATGAACATAAAACTAGCATGTAGAACTTAAACAGTGTAATGAAAGAAGACAATACAATAAAAAGCAACACGGGCTATAGATCGCCAGCATCTGAAGGTAGATCACCTTACTAGGAACGGCAATATTACTGTCGCCATGTAATCATGACCTTGGTTAAAAATGCAAACGACTAGACTTTGCATATTTCTCTGACGGGTCCCACCTCTGGGGCAGGATATACTCACCTTTTTCGCGAACACCTGGTGTCATCACTATTTCATAGTGATTCATAAACACATGTTCTTTCATCTTATCGCATGGTGACAATCACTGGACTTTTTCCACCCACATTCGATTTGTTTACGAATAACATGGTGCAAACTGTAATACTGCTGAAACAAATGTATGGTTATGATATAGTCACGGTTGTACAAATTGACTTTTTAGCAGTAAGATATAAGATTCCCCTTCGCGAACACCTGATGTCATCATTATTTCATAGTGATTCATAAACACATGCTCTTTCATCGTATTGTACGGTGACAATCACTGTTAAGGTTTCATCCAGACTCGACTTGTTTACAAACGGCATTGTACAGCTATAATACTGATGAAACAAATATCTGCTCATGATGTTGTCACAAGTGATCAGTGGACTTTTGGTAGAGATTTCCGTGGATGCTGACCGATGCCATTTAGCTGGAATATTGATGAGTGCGGCGTAACCCTTAACTCGCTCACTCACTCGTGGATGTGGAAACGGTTTTGTCGCCTCTATTAATGTTTGTATGGTTGTTTTCAGGTTGCACCATATACGGCAGTGAAAGCAGTACTTACCCCTGAATCTGGAATAGACGGCTGCAACATTAACGCCCTGACAACGTCAAAATAATGCAGGCGCATTGCCGCATGCAAGGGAGAGATTGGCTTTGGGTGTATCACTGCGGAGTTTTACCATGATGATGGCATTATGTTACCTCTGTGACACACCCGCTCTAGAGCTCCCTGAGGGGTACGTTAGTTCTGGTACCGACCATGGCTGGTCCCTGGCAATTTACGACACTGTGCACAATAACAATACTGCAATAACAATGCAATAACGATACTGCTCATACTGTGACAATGAATCAGAACGGACAGCAAGATGCAGCAGCTTACCGAGAGGAGACTATTCACATTTATGTTTCAAACGTCTGTGTCTTTTTGATAGCGGTATTGGCTTCCAGGTCATTGGATAAGCGTTTTGTGACTAGGTATGACAAAGTTGATGCTGTAACAATTAGTAGCAAGAGGTAAGAAGAACGGTCTGTCGCATTTGCTATTTTATTGCAGCTGGGGTAATATAAACGCCATGCTCAGTGAACTACAAAGAACTGACCAGAGGTGCATTTTAGGTAGCCGTTTTGATCATCCTTCAACCTTGTACGCATTGTTAGAAATCGTCGTTATCCATTTCAATAGTTTCAAACCAATGCGTCATAGGCATGAACAACATGTTCGTCAACTGTTGATCACATGCTCGGACCAATTGACGCTGGTTTCATGTTTGACAGTATACCTACCTTGGTGACCCTTCAGTTTGAGTATATAATTGGAGATTTATTAGAGCTAGAAAATATAGTGAACTCCGAATTTGTGATTTGTGTTTTCATGCGTAATATCTCCTCCATATACTGAAAATATTCAAGAAACAAACCACATCCATTTTGTTCACGGAGGTCCACTTTAATACTTTTTCCCAATTTGTAGAAATAGGTATTTGAATTATTTGGATTAAATTTATTTCCTGTTTCATCATGCTACAAAGCAGATGCTTTGTGTCAGTTGGGTTAGCTGGGCAGAAGCGAAACGTCCGTTACAATGAACCCATTGTCATCTTTTGATTGAAGTTCGGAAAGAAGTTGAAAATTTGATGTTTGTGATATACATATGATGCACCATAAATGAAAAAGCAATACACGTTTTACCAACACAATATCTTTTGGAAAACATTCGAAGTGGATTTAACAAATGTTATACTGGTGATTACGTTGTGTTAGCAGGGTACGAAGTCCAGGTATTTGTGGGGCCTGTGTCTTTAGCTGATTACAAGTCGACTTACAGAAGAATCTTTCTCTCAGTAATACACCTGTTTTTAGATCGCAAACGTATTCTAGTAGATTTTAAATGAGGAAAGATAAATTAACCCAATTAGTCAATTTAACAAATAGTATACTGGTGATTACATTGTGTCAGTAGGGTGCAAAGTCCAGGTATTTGTGGGACCTGTGTCTCTTTAGCTGAAACAAATCGACTTACAGAAGAATTATCTTTTTCAGTAATACACCCGTTTATAGATCGTAAGGTATTCTCGTGTAGTAAGAGGAAAGAAAAAATAACTCATCCTTGTTACAGATCTTATGGATCTGATTTTGAGTTTGTTGACAGGAAGTCGAGGTCTACCCAGTTGCTTCGAACATTACTTCTGGCCATTGAGGAGTTACTTGTGTGGAGGAATGCCAACCATTGTGTGCGATTTTCATTTGTGTCAGCTGCAGTTTACAATCCCAACCTGAAGCCCATTTCCCTTCTGAGGGACACTAATTCTCGTCTAACTCCGCTTTTGGGTGCAATGCTGCTGCTGTCTGAAGACTCGCCAGTAGACTCTGAGGTCTTACTAGTGTGACTCTCCATTTTGTGACAAGGAAGACAGGTTTCATATAAGAGAAAAAGGCCTGTACTTCGAAGTTACAGAGTGTTCCCTCACATCATTGACGAGAGCAAAGTATTGTCCAAGGCGTTGACCTGAGTTGTTCTTTACTTGTCAGTATCCCACACCTTGGATGGCGTTCCTTCGTCTGAACTATATACTCTCATACTTCGGTTCTGACGATTTGGGGTGTGTGCGAGGTACTGTGCCAGCCCACGAGGGCACTTGGACCTTTACCGTAGTTCCTCCAGCAAACACAAGACGATGATCTTATTTCAATAGCTTTTTATTTACTCTTAGCGTTGCTGGTCCAACCCACTGTAATTGTCACTTCAAGTAGGAGACTTCAGCCGCAAAGGTTCAGTCTCAGTCGAAATGCTGGTGCCTTGAGTATGATCCTTAGTTCGAGAGTTAGTGACAATCAGATAAGAGCAGACGCGCCTTAGACCCTCAGACTTGGGTCCTCGAGGCGCGCACCAGTCTGACTATCGTAAGCTTTGCTTCACCTTAAGACCCGGGATCCTACGTCACAGGCAACTGACTGACTCGGATGTTGTAACCCTGGTAACTCAAAATGTTTTTCGCTTTCTACATCCACTTGGCACGGATATAATGTGTAGTCACTCCTCCTGGCTGACTCCTAAGTGTACTAAGTGTACCAACGTTTCTTCCCCGGAATTCCTACCTTAGAGATGATTAAATCATGGTACCACTTGTTCCTTATTACATCTTAATTACCTGTATATAATGATCTAGTCTTCATATCAATTACATACCAATTATTTAAATGAGTATCAAAATTTCATGCCTATTATAGTATGTGTGAATGACTATGAGGAAACAGAAGGTGGTAAGAACTAACTGTTGGGAGTTTACGAATGGGTCAGAGAAATTCACAGAGTGGCCAAATATGCTTTGCATTCTGTACTCGTACATGTACAGAGGTATTAACACACATAAAGGACCCCTGCTGGTATTGTTTAGGGATTAAAATCAGTGGATAGTACTAATCCTTATAACAATGGGGATTAAAGCTATAGTCTATTTTAGAAACGCATGTATGCCAGCAAATAAGGAGAAACGGTAAAGCTTATCACATTTAGTTTATTGGATATATCACTCGCAAATACAATGAATGTACGAATATGAATCATTTGAGAAATATGGTGACATTTTTTAATTTTACCAATATTGCATGTAACATGAACAAATACACAACCTTTCTTACAGCATCTCCAGAGGACAGTTTGGTTTCTCTTGATTTCACTCTAAACTATAACCATTCAATACTAAACTCTGGCCACCCAGGAATTGGGAACGAATTGAACACGTGCCTCTGCCATTGTAGAATGACTAAACTAAAAAATGCTGTTTTATAACCCCCATGGCTCATGTCATATTTGATTAGTTCCAACCACTGAGTTCACTAATCATTATTAGTTCAGTGTGGTCAGTGAGTGAACTTAGTGGTGAGTGAACCCCACTTACTCGAACAGACTATAATTCTGCAAGCACTGTTCGTCCTAATCCGCTTATAGCAAATCAAAGTGCAGGCAAAAACAGAATACACCGGTGGATCACAAGTGTATGCATTAGGGACGCACATTTGGTGTCACAGATAGTGCCTGTAAAAAAATGAGTTGACCAATAGTGTACGTATGTAGAATATAAAAACAGTAAGATCTTGGTAAAACCTATGTCCTGGTTTAACAGTACACACATCAACGGCTCAAAATGATCTGGAGTCTTTATCAAAGGGATAAGAGCGAACCATTGGGTCACCCAAGTATCATGCTTTATTGTCCAAAAACGACACATAGACCGGGCACATGTACACCACTTATTGTTGAAAGTGTGGAGGAGATGTACACAATGCGATCATCACATATGAAACAAGGACACCTTTCGGGGATTATTTCAGTTAAATACAAATTGTGGCAAAGGAAGCAAACTGAAGATGTCAACAAACACAGATAAGGAGATGATCCTATTTGGTATGTGTCCCGCAATTGTTTCAAAGTATATATCTCTCAAGTTGACAAAACTTTAAAAAAGCCCCAGCTTTGTCTCACTAATGTTTGGATTGTTTTCATCGTGGTACTAATTTTCCCTAATTTTCTCTCAAGATTCTCGGTTGCTAATAGGCCGCCTAAGATGGAGACAAACACTGACTAATCTTTATGACGTCACTACCGGCAAAACGGACCCGTGAAGATTCGGGGTAAAATAGGTCTTCAGCAACCCATACTTGCCACAAAAGGCGACTATGCTTGTCGTAAGAGGCGACTAACGGGATCGGTTGGTCAGGCTCGCTGACTTGGTTGACACATGTCATCGGTTCCATATTGCGCAGATCGATGCTCATGCTGTTGATCACTGGATTGTCTGGTCCAAACTCGATTATTTACAGACCGCCGCCATATAGCTGGAATATTAAACAACAAGCGGCGTTAAACAACAAGCAAGCAATCAATAGTGATTTGATGTGAACAATTAACCTGTGATCATGAATATGCTTGTTTCTTTTTTTAAAATTGAGTTCTCCGCATGAATGTTATATCAAAACATACGCTTATTAATGAATGGTCATGATAAACTCACTGACTCACCGGCAAAACGTGATTGCGTGGATGAAGAATTTTGCTTTTAGTGCTTTGATACCGGCCCTTTGTGAAAATTGAGTGAGTTAAAATTTGAAGTCACATGGGCAATATTTCATCCATATCGTGACTAAAACAGTGTTTAATTTATAACTTCATCATAAATACATGTAAATCACTAAAATCCTGTCAACAAAGGACAGTAAAACTAATTAGAATATCACACACATATAAAATAAAACTAGTATCTATCTCTAAAACTGGATTTCAAATTAGGACAACACAATATAAAAACGGGCTATAATCAGCCAGCAACCGAAGGTACGTCATCATACTAGGTACCATCGGGACTTACCGTACCTTAAAGTATCGCCGTTGGCGATCGTAGGAAAAGTTAAGCCATTTGAGGACACAGCCACTCACAATCGCAGTTGATAATCTCAAATACCAATAAGAAAACATCAATCTATTTACAAAACATATTTTAAACTTTATGCAACAATTCTATTTCTTTTAAAAACTCAATAATCAAATGAAAATTTACATTATTAAGAAGATCTTTCACCGTTTTAAAACTGAACTATTTATTCCTTGTGATGGCCCCTTTGTGAAGAATATCGAAAGAGGAAAGTCATACGTATTTTCATTTTAAATATACTGAACCACAAAAGAAATGTCGCATCGATAGCGGTTTCTTAAAGCACACACTTTAATTCACTCTAATTAACAATCAAAAAGGAGGATTGAGTTCCATCTTGACAATTATGGTTAACACATTTTCGGGAATCACATTTAGAGTTCACACAAACAAAATCACCAAAAATGGTACGATTAAGATACCCTAAAGTCAGTATTGTGTGTAGCCTCAATGGGCATCGATGAAAACGTTGCATAGTCTGTACATGGGATGAGTTAGCCAGGTGATGAAGGCCATAGGCACTTGGATCCATACTCTGTGACATGCCTGATCGAGTCCAGCCGCAGTTGTCGGCCTTGCGTGGACGTCATTCAGTCTTCTTTAAATCTCGTCCCGAAGTTGTTCTACTGGACATCAAATCCGGACTGAGTGCAGGGTGTTGTAGAGTTTGGATGCCATTTTGTCTTAGGAACCCCAATGTTGCTCTGGCAGTGTGGGCACGAGCAGTGTCTTGCTGGAAGATGTGATTTCTCTAACGTCCAAAATGTGGCACAACGTGGGGTCTTATGATTGGTCAATATAGCGAGCAGCTATCACGTCATTTCCTCAACCTGGACCGAGATTCTGGAACACCACAGTGCCAACTAACTGGTTCAGACCGATTGCACCCCATACCATGACGCCTGGACCACCCCCACGAGTCTCTATCAACAATACACTCATTGGAAAACAGTTCCCCACGCCTTCATCAACCTCTCACTCAGCCATCGACTGTCGAAACACAATGTCGGCTTTCATGAGAGGGAGCACAGTTCTCCATTGTCGATAACACCAATTTCGATGCTGAGTAGCCCATTGCAGTCGGTTTGGGCGGTGATGAGCAACTAGGACAGGACTACGATATGGTCTGTGACAGCAGATGTTTCTTCCGCGCAAACGTCGACGCACTGTATCGGCACTGATGGTTCTGTTGTGAGTGACAATGGTCTGTTGTGTTGTTTAAGTCGCTCTGGGGAAGCGATACTGCAGATGGTTGCGCACAATCTGTCGGTCTTGCCGGTGTGATGTTATTGAACGTCACCCGCTGCGTGGAAGGTCTTGGATGCTGTTAGTGGCCTGATACCACTCCTTTAGTCGGTAGATTTGTCCTAACATGAACATTAAAATGATTGGCTACCCTCCGTACAGCCTGGCCAACTTGCAATCGTCCCAAGGCTTGGTTCCTTTGATCTCTCGTATGTCGTGGCATGGCGATTGTGTCAAAAGAAAAATGATTTCAGGCGAGTTTGGGACTCGATTTCATTGGTAGGGTTGTCACGATATGCACGTGCATTTTCAATTTCATGACTGTCATACAGAACCTATTACCACGTCTGTCTTTTAGGTGCGTTTGGTCGATTTGAGTTTTCATCAGAAAACAAACTGATGTTTGTAATAACTGTCAATTTGTATTGAAAAACATGTTAACAAAACCATACAATCATAATAAAAACATCATTTTGTAAGACAGGGTTAGAACTAAACCATCAACTATCACTAGCCCACAAACAAAACACGAAGTCCAGCCAGAAAAAATGACATTTATTCAATGAATTGTCAATATTGAGATACTGTCTACAATTCATCTGAAACAGATACTTCCTTTACGATTGAAAGAGCTGCTGAAAGAAGGTCATGGGCTCTGGCTTCAATCATCCTGAGCTCTTCAACATCACATGATACTGGAGTGCTTGAAGCTGTGCTTGTGGTTGTGGCTTCCATGGTGTCTCATCGTCTCTGTCTGCGAGACCCTGAGAGTCAGAGACTTACAGCTGGGACAGGGTCATAATCCTCAATTTCAGCAGATCAATTTGAACTAAAATCAAATCTGAAAGGTGTAGATCCCCTAACACGCTCCTCCAATCACTCTTTATTTGCTTCATGATGCTGAATCCTTGCTCTGCATCAAAAGATGAGGCTGGTATTGACGGGACAAGATATACAAGAGCCAGGACATTCTTGCATGAATCACTGAAAGCTTGATTGACCTGGCACCAAGATGCCTCTTGAACCTTGTCACCAAACCTGAAAATACATTTATGAAATAAATGATGAAATTCATTTACCAAATCAACACAAGTAGTGGCACTTCATAAATTGAAAGGAAGCAAATATCTGAAAACAAGTTTTATTTACCTGATATACATAACTTCTCTGAGTTTGATCCACTCATTTCCAATCACCCATGTGTCCAGTCCGCTTGGGGATAACATTGCCGTGAACAGCTCAACGAGATTTCCAATTTCCTTCTCACCAAACTGAAGCTCTGTAAACAGTTTATTAAAAAGTAATGTAAAATTTAGTTTCATGAAATATAGTCTTTGTGATAGTGTTATAAGTGTTGTGACTCTTTGAAGCCTTCCATTTTACATTTCATCAACATACGTTACAGTCAAACTTGAAAGTTATTTAAAATTAAATACTGGAAAGTGAATTATGAATTGTATGTGTGAAAGTTATCTCAAATCTGAGACCTTCAGAAAGAGCTGCAGGCCATATAGGTTGGTTATGCAGGAGGAGGAGGAGGAGAGAGCTGAGTCAATTTCAAACCGATCTTGGAAACTTTGTGTGAGACTCTCAAGCAATGTCTTCCTGGCAGAGTTGAAGACAATAAGATTACCCTTCAACTGGTGTCCCTCATAGACGGCTATGCCCACTATTGTCTGCAGTTTGGGACCATCACTGTGCAAGATTATTAGTACATGCTGTTCGGGAGAGTTCACTCAAACGCATCTCGTTCGTGTCAGTTAGTGTTTATGGAATTTATGGAAACGCATAGAGACTGACTGCACGAGATTTGCCTGCGAGTGAACTAGCCACGCTCCCAGATTTGATATGTTAGAATTTGAATTCAATTTCGGTTTTCAACTCGCTGACACCAGACGTACATTTAGAGTTAGGTTGGAAAGTCAGTCAGTTGTAAGATATTCATAAATTAGATTAGAAATTCAGTGGGGTTTAGTTAGTATAGAAAGTTAGAGGTTAGATATTCAGGGTTAGATTAGTTTAGTATTAGTCGGGTTTTGAACATTAATAGAGTTAGAATTTAGATATTAGGGGTTAGTGAAATTAGTTAAATTCTTAGCAATTCTTCAACGCAAAAGTTTACACATTCAGTTAGTTCTTCACTCATTCGTTTTTTACCTATAAGTGTTATCATATTTAGTTCTTCAGTTCCTCATTAGAAATAATTGTTATCACGTTTAGTTCCTCAGTTTTACATTGTAGACAATAAGTGTTTTACGTTTAGTTCATTAGATTAAATTAGCAAATGTACGTTTCCACAAAAGCGTCAGAACACATGCATTTAAGGAAGAAATACCATCATAAAAGCAAGAAAGCAAAAAACAAATTTTGTTAATTTGAAGAGAAGTTGGGCGTATGAAATTGAAACTATGATTGCAAAGGTGATACTACACGATGATGTACCTGCTCTGATACCGGACAAGGGTCCTTCTTGCAACTGCTACTTACGTGAAGACATCGGCCATGGTAACTTCCTGACGCTGACAGGCAGCCAAAACCTCAGCCAGACAGGTTGTGAGATCCCAAAGCAGGCTGCCCAAGACGTTTTTTGCTTTCATTGCAGAATCTTTGCTTGAGGCAGAATCATCTGGATTCTGCATCTGGAAATCATTTGATATCACTTTCAGTGTGAGTAAATAATGTGCTAAATTCATGAAATAATATTTCACCCCAAAATGAAATACGTTGTTTCTGAATTGCCAATATTATGATGCAAAGCTCTCAAGAAGGTTCCTGAGTGCCCTGGCTGTGTGACCAACCCAACGTGTTCCCCCAACTCTGGTTGGTATCAGTACAACAGTATCTAAAAACAAATGTGGGAACAATATAACATTGGATTAACATGCAATCTAGATTTCTTATAATTAACTTGAAATGATTCAAACATTAAAATCTGATAATAGAAAATCTCAACAATCTGACCCTGTCATTCATTCATTGGTAACAAATGACAATTGTGAGCAATCTTCTACAGTGAGTTTGTTTTTTCAAAAGGTAATCAGAACAATTAGTTTCATTGGAAAGGTTAACGAGTCAAAATTAATCAATTGTTACAACGTGCACTTTTGTTTCAAATCGTAAAACTTAACAAAATTCTTCAAAATATATTCAAGAAACGTTTTCATTGTAAGATACTATATGTGTGCAAATCATGAACATTCATTAATGTCACAGGTTCAATTGTTCATACAATGTATAGCACAGCACACCTGGCACATTTCACAATTTTTGTTCCTGAGAGGGTAGGTGGCGCTGTGCTTATGGTAGCACGTTGAATTTTCTCTCTCGCACTCAACCTGTGAACTACCAACCAACACTACTGGGGATAAATCGGACGAATTATGACACGTTGAAGCTCGTACATTGCCAGAGGTATCACCCAATACTACGAACACGTCAGCGAGGCAGACCGCCATTACTGACTACGTGGACAAGTCCGACCTCAAGCAGTTCATAGCTTCAGCTCTTCAGGACCAAACAACCCAACTTGTGAGTAAAATAGACAATATGAATGCAGAAATAAAAGATCTCCATAATAAGACCTCCAGTATCCTTGAACAAATCCAGGTCAACTCAAGTGAGATAGACCGACTCAAAACAGAGATGAAAGAGATGAAGAATGATTTTGAAAAACGTTTTCTAATCCAAGAGTTGTATTCCAGGAAAAAACACCTTCTTATATATGGAGTACCAGAAGATAAAGAGCCAGGACCTGCTGTGAGAGAGATAATTACACTATTAGGCCTCAAGGATGCAAATGAGATACAGTTTGTCAATGTTCACAGACTTCCCTGAAAAAGTACTGATCCAGCCAATTATCGAGCAGCAATGCCAAAACTTATCATAGTGAAATTCGTCAAGGCAGAGGACAAACAGAGAATATTCAGTGCATCAATTAAAGGATGGGCTTCTCTTAAGGAGAAGAAAGTTACAGTCCGTACTGATCTCCCAGTTCCCCTGAAGAAACAGAGAGGACGCCTGGCTAACCGAGCGTTTCAGCTCAGAAAGAAGTATAAGGTTCAAACTCGAATCCTTGAGAGAGGAATAGACATCAGCTTCCAAATCAGAAAAAGCTCACAGGGCGAATGGAGAACAATCGACGTCGATCAGACACCGTAATAGGAACATCACAACAACAAAATGCATTAACTACGACGGTTTTGTTTACTTTTTCTCTCTTCTAATTTGTGCAACACTTTTTATGGACGGATCACGTGCACACATTCTATTGGACATTTCTAAGACTCTGCTCAAATGTGTCTATGTGTAAATACTCAGATCAGTCGTAAAACTATCATTGATGAATACCTGAACTCTTGAAACTCTTGTTTATAAACATTACCACATGCTTTTCTAGTTTTAATAATGTTATTCTCTTCGGAAGTACGAAACCGGAAGTTGAATTTTGTTTACAGTTTCACACGTGAGTTATGTTCCATTTTCTGTTTCAAGGTGATGTTTTATGCACTTAATTCATGTCTATGTCATGAATAATCATTAGATCAGTTGGTACAGGAATTGTAACTTTTGCAGTCGTTAATAATTGAAATTTCATAAGTTCCAGCACTGGCAGCAACTTGTAAACCGAACTGAGGAAGTGATATGTTAATTCCGACCTCGACCTTTTAGGTTAAGGTTATGTTAATGTTGTGTTTGACAGGCACATTCGATGCAGTTTAGATTATATCCACGTTGACGGGTTAAGAGGATTCAGCACAAATGCCTCATTCTTTGTGTTTTATGTTTGTATATAGTTTCTTTTATTTCATCTTTTTTTCTTGAATCAAGTAGAGCTTCTCTCAGTTCTCTCTTTTCAACAGCTTTCAGTGCTTATGTTTACTACATCATATCTTTGGTAGTTTTCCAAAAATCAAGACATTGTTCTCAATTTTTTTATATCAGATGATCCGACATGTTTGAAATACAACATCTATGCATATATCTAGTTACAAAACTGGAGCATAATTTTAGAGACTTCAATTATATTTCAATGCTTAAAACTACTTTGTTTTGAACATGGTTATCAGATGGATAATATCAAACAGATAAAGATGATTTCAGCTAACTGTAGGGGTCTGGCAGATAAAAACAAAAGGAAAGAAGTTATGAATCTCTATAGAAAGAAATCATACTCAATAATTTGCTTACAAGATATCCATATAGCCAAAGAAGATGTTAATAAAATGAGAAATGAATGGGGATTGCAGAGTATAATTGCACCTTTCAAGTCCAATTCAAGAGGTGTTGCAATACTTTTCAATAATAATATTGATCTCACTATACCTAACACTCTGGAAGATGAAGGTGGAAATTTTATTAATGCAGACATAGCTGTAGAAGATAAAAGATTTACCCTTACAAACCTTTATGGACCAAATATTGATGACCCATTAGTTTATTTAAAGCTTTTTGAAGTATATCCAGTTTGAGTGGGTGAGTGAGTGAGTGAGTGAGTTAAAATTTAACGTCACATCGGCAATATTTCAGCCATATCGTGAGGAGAACATTTGATATTGAAATGAAATATATGTATATTATAAAAAACCTGCCGACGAAGGACAGTAAAACAACTAGAATATCACAGATATGTATGTAAAACTAGTAATTAAATCTAAAACGTTTTAACTATAGGGCAAAAACAATACAGTATAAAAATGGGCTATAAATCGCCAATAACTGAAGGTAGATCACCATACCAGGGATCATGGGGACTTACATTACTTTTGCTACCTGCATGGACCCTAGTTGGATTTACACCATCCCTTCAGCCATTGGCGACAGAAGAGAAATCTAGCCATAAATTAAAAGCACACATATTCTACGATTAAAAACGTGGCAAGCCTAAATTTACTCTAAATGTGTTGGGACTTACGAACCCTCTCAGGAGGACAATAATTTTACAATACTTCAACCCCCTTTGAGGGTACAGCCACTAACAATCGAAGTTGATAATCTAAACTACCAATTATAAAACCTTATCTATTTACAAAACATATATCCAAATTCATTTAACAGATCTATCTCTTGTACAAAATCAATGATTAAATGATAGTTAACATTGCTTAAAAGGTCCTTTACTGTTTTGACATCAAAATATCTATCCCTTATGATGGAGAATTCAACACAGTCAAGCAGGACATGCTTGACCGTGGTTCTCTCATCACAAGGGATACAAAACGGAGGATCCTCACCTTTCAATAGGTATGCATGAGTATATCTTGTGTGGCCAATACGACATCGTCGCATGATGACCTCTTCCAATCTGGACTGACAACCCAAGTAGGTGTAACCAATATAAGGTTTTATTTCATGTAATTTGTTAATACCTACTTGGGTGTCCCACTTCTGTTGCATCAGATCCCGGATGTAAGTTTTAATGCTAGCTTTGTAATCAGAGTATGGAATAAGAAGTGGTGTCACAGATTTATTGAGTGCTACCTTAGCATTGTATTCCCAGAAATGCTAACGTGGCTGGGTAACCAACAAAAGACGACGTCGCATTGGCCAGTAGCAAGCTCATTGTACAATTCAATGATTTCTATTAAAAGTGGATGTTTACAAGAAAGATTTTTAATAGCCTGAAGACACGAAAGAGAATAAGAAAAGATGATGTATTGTTTCTATTTACGGTGTTTATTAATATAGTTAAGAGCTGTTAATATGGCGTTAGCTTCTGCTGTGAAAATAGAGCTGTTTTTTGGTAGTCGAGAATATATCGTGAAAGAGTTTTTTCTCTGCTTTTCTGGAATGGCTGTTTACAGAATTAACATTTGCGTGTCCTTCAAACCATGGTTAACGGCATTGTGTTATACGCAGTAATAATGTCAGCAGAAAGTAAGAGTGTGAGTGAGTTTAGTTTTGGCAATATTCCAGCAATATCATGGTGGGGGAAACCAGAGATTGGCTTCAGACATTTTATCTATGTGGGGAATCGAGTCTTCGACGTAACGAGCGAATGCTTTAACCACTAGGCTACCCCACCAGAATTACATTGGAAGTTTGATATAGGAATAATTTGTAATATGGAGGAACAGGAACTTATTGCCATTTTTTTTATTTTGCCAAATGATATTTCCTCATACAAAATGGTGGATGTGTATTTTAGCTACACTAACATAGCATTATTAGAATATTCGTTTCTTTGCATGTTTATTTTATGTTTAAGGTCATATTCCAGCAAAATGACAGTGGTCTATAAATAATGGAGTCTGGACCAGACAATCCTGTGATATCGATTTACACAGTTGGGATAAGATGCCATGCATCAACCAAGTGAGCGAGCTTGACCACCCAACCCCGTTAGTTGCCGAATGACGGATTAGTTACTCAAAGAAAGATTGTTCTGTGAATCAGTTTGTTTCAGCTGAAGACACAGACTCCCAAATGACCTGGTCAGTTTATCCCAAATATAATATTTGTTAATTTGACTTCAAATACTTTCCAACAGACGTTATGTATGTAACATGTTTATTACCATTTTATTTATGTTCCATCATATGCATATCACACAAATCAAACCTTCAACTTGTTTCCGAATTTCATCGAAAGATGAGAAGCGCTTCAGCCTAGCTAACCCGACTGTCACAAGAATGTTCTTTGTAGTATGATGGCGTAAGAAACTGTTTTTATCCGAGTAATTAAAATAACTAAACTTTTCTACAATTTGAAAACAAATGGATTAAGGTTAACAAAATGGCTGCTGTTTGTTTCTTGAATATTTTGAGTATGTGGGCGAAGCATTACTAATGAACACACCAATTCACAAATACGCAGTCCTGCAGTGTCTTCTTGTGTTTTACGAACCAAACGGCTCTAAAATTATTTTACACTCGCTGATAAAAGAAAAAATACCCACGGATATTTGTAACTTTATCAACTCGTGGTGATATATTTAATATCAAAAGACATTCTCTATTTATTTCATAAAAACTGAAACCTGGATAGGCAAACAAGCCTAGTGGCGTATATAAACGCCGCTCCAGAACATAATTACAATAGCTAGATACATAAATGAAATAATTTAACACGTTGACTGCCTATCACGAGGCGTAGTATCAATTCTGGCCGGAATGTGCCACTACGAGTTATCTCGTAGCTACATCAGTGGTATTTTAAAACAAGTCCCAATATTCTTTCCCAGTACTATTCGTTTGTTAACACGTTGACTGCCACCACGAGTATACTCGTAGTATCAATGTCCGGCCCAATTTGCCAGTAAGAGTTATCTCGTAGCTATATTTGTGGCATTTTAAAACAAGTTTCACATGTTGGTAAAAATAGGCACAAGAACGGAACTTCTCCTGGCGTTCTTTGTTACCGCAAGGAGACGATTGCGAATGAAAACGCGAATTCACAAATAGGGAGTTCACTATATTTTCTAACTCTAGAATGTCCTATTATATACTCAGCGTCAATATTGAAGGGTCACCAAGGTAGGTATAGTGTCAAACATGAACTCATCCAAACCAACGGCAATGGGTCTGAGCAACAATTCACGAACATGCTGTTAATGCCTATGACGCATTGGTGTGAAACTACTAAAATGGACAAGGACTATTCCAAACAACAGGTCCAAGGTTGAAGGGTCATCGAACCGACTACCTAACATTCACGCCTGCTCAGTTCTCCGTAGTTCGGTGAGCATGGTGTTTATATCACCCCAGTCACAAACGCGGCAACGAAACAGCACATTATGCAACCAACCGTTCATCTTACCCAGAGCCTAATTGATTTGGTACTAATTGAAATACTCATTACAACTTTGATTCTAATTGTAACAACAGCAACTTTGTCTTATCAAGTTATGAAACGCTTATCCAATGGCCTGGACTGACTGAGTTTGGTTTTACGCCGCTTTTAGCAATATTCCAGCAACATCACGGCGGGGGACACCAGAAATGGGCTTCACACATTGTAACCATGTGGGGATTCGAACCCGGTCTTCGGTGTGACGAGCCAACGCTTTAACCACTAGGCCAGCCATGGACGGTACCAGAAATAACGTACCCCTCAGGGAGCTCTAGAGCGGGTGTGTCACCGTGGTGATACTCCACACTGATGCACTCAAAGCCTGCCTGCATTGTTGACGTTGTCAGGATGTTGATGTGAACACCTTTGGGCGCATAACCCAGCCATCTCCACATGAAGGAACGTAGCAAGCTGGAAGTCTGTAACGGCCTTCCCGTCGAATTCAGAGAGACGATAATCTTTACATTGAGTGCATGAACAATCAACGTCTATGAATTTGAGCAGTAAACACGTAACGAAAAAAAATGTGTTTGACTATTGAACACATATCAGTCCTTCTATCCTCTTGCACACCAAGTAAACGTCAAGCGAACTTGTCGACTGACGGATATAGCCAAACCAGTTTACCTAAGGTGTTTCTTCTGATGAAAGTAACGACCATATTGATTAGTGAGACATCAACCCCTGTAAGGCATTAAATGTCTATATTTATTTGTTTGTTGCCAAACTCACCCAGGAAAATCCTATTGTCTTGAAATGTACTGGTATCCCCAAAGAGTAAAGTTTGCCGAGTGTTTAATATTACATTCATCAATATTAAGACTGTAAGACTCCACTTTGATCGTGAGGTTGAAACTTGTTGAGCTTTACCATTCAGTTGCCTTACTTGTGGATTTACACCACTGAATACACCATATGGAATGGCTATCTGTTGACTGTGTAAATTGAACACCGATGAGGGTGATCATGTTTCAGCGACTATTGTTTCTGGTTTGAGTGTTGAGTGTTGGTTTACAGAAAACGCGATAAAGCCGGACTTCAAAAGAAAACCTCAACCTCAAGGGACCTGCTATGGATGACCAAACTATGGTAATGTGTTGTCCCTGTGCATTATTAACTTTTTCACTTGATGGTCTGAAGGTTAAATCAATAGAAACGTCGTTCTTTGCAACAACAAGAAATTGTTATCCATAATGTCGCATTAATACTCCGCAACTTCAGGAACACTGATCAAACAATTAGTACAGACACACGCCTTCTAATCACAATGGCCATCAAAGGTCAGACTGAGTATATTTTACCGTTTGTGAGCACGGGAAATACCTAGTTACATGTTGTTGTTGTTTCAAGGGTAGCCTTTAGAAAATAGAAAGCGGTTGGTGCAAGTCGGTAATGTAAAATACAGACAGACGGATATAGTTTATGGCAGTGTCACAAGTTAAGTAGTCATTGTAAAAACAATGTAAGGCTTCCACATCACATGCGAGCAAGGTACTTTCTTAGTTTTCTGGATATTATAGTTTCTACATACAGTTCAGAAACCATATCTTTCTTAAACAAACAGTAATGCCGTAGTAGATTTCCACGTAGGGTGTTTTGGCTGTCGTTCCGAATATCTGAAAACCAGCTGAAGTTGAGGTAATGTTTTGCACTGTGTCCTGGGAGAGTATTAAATCCCGTACAGTGCACCCTGGTTATAATGCCCCAGGTTATAATGTTATAAGTTGTTCACTGGTCTCGATCCCTCATAAGGGTTAAATATTTCAATGTGAAAACAGTTAAGGATCTTTTTACACTGTTAATTTTCATTTGATTATTGTTTATTTTAAAGAAATTGATTTAATAGATGAATTGTCAATAATATGTTCTGTACATAGATGTATTTTAATGATTGGTAGTTTATAGATTAGTAACTTAGATTGTTAGTGGCTGTACCCTCAAAGGGGGTTAAAGTACTTTAAAATTATTGTCCTCGTGAGAGGGTAGCTAAGTCCGGAAACATTTAAAGTCAATCTCAACTTACCAGATTCTTTAAACATAGTATTTTTGTGCTTTGAACTTATGGCTAAATTCGACTACAATCGCCAGCGGCTGAAGCGATGATATAAATCCAGCTTGGGTCCATGCAGGTAGCAAACGTACTGTAAGTCCCCATGGTCCCTAGTATGGTGATCTGCCTTCAGTTGTTGGCGATCGATAGCCCATTTTTACATCGTATTGTCCAAAAATAGTGGGGTTTTTTTAATTTTGAAGATATATGCTAGCTAGTTTTACCTCATTTTGTGATAATCTAGTAATTTTACTGTCCTTCGTTGACAGGGTATTATATATGATATGTATGTATTACGAATTTAGAACTAGTTTTAGTCACGATTTCGCTGAAGTATTGCCGATGTGACTTTAAATCTTAACTCACTCACTCACTCACTGGTCTCGAGGGGGACATGGGCTGATGTACCCTGGATGTCTGTGTATGTTCCCTGCCCCCGAAGGCCGATTGGAAAATACAGAAACATCGAGGGTACATCAACCCATGGGCCCCGAAGGACCAGTGAACAACGTATTTATCTTACCGAACACCTCAATGGTAATTTTGAACTGTTTCACGTACGGGTATCAGCTCATAGTATGGAGGACAGACGGCAAGAAAAACAAATTTAGAGTTATCTCCCTTTCATCGACATGCATTCGCAAACCATCGGTAATTTCCGTACATCATACGTGATTCAATGTTATTCGAGATAAAGAATTACTACTATGAAGTACCAAATGAGCATTCCCACCGGGGTACATAGAAAAAGTTACTCGCTTGTAAGCGTGGTACATTGAAAATAATAGAACAGTGCTCAGTCAGTCAGAAAACGACATTTATGTGTGGGGCAAGATAAATATGTATATTATACTTGCAATTTTGATCAACAATATTAATAAACGATCTTTTTCTCCCTTTGCTATACTCTAAAACTCTGTGAAACTGCCTGTAATCTTCTATAATCAGTCTGTAATTCATTGTTTAGTTGAACACGAGGACCATCCCATCTCGCCTCTTACTGCACAGTTTGACGTAGTATGGGAGACACTACAGGAGAATCTGCAGGCCTTGTTCTGTAACCTATTAATCTCACTCTGATTGTAAATTCCCCAGACTGGCGCTCCATAGTGTAAAATCGCTTGGACTGTAGATTCGTAGAGTTAAGTGAATACACTGTAAGCCATGTCACCACACTTGTAGCATTTGAAGATCAGGAGGGATAAAGCACGGTTAGCACTTTTAGCGATTTCACAAATTGTGTACTTCACATTTAGTGAGTGAGTGAGTTAATATTTAGCGTATCATCGGCACTATTTCAGCCATATCGTGACGAGAAAAATGTAATTCATTTCAATATTAAAATCAATAAATTTAGAACATAAAAACCTGTCATCGAAGGCCAATGAAATACTAGAGTATCACAGTTTTCACTTTAAAACTTGTACGCTATCATAAAAATAAATCACAACAGCACAAAATAAAATCGGGCTATAGATTACCAGCAACGGAAGGCTGATCACCATACTAGGGACCATGGGTGCATGGACAAACCAAGATATTTATAAGTATTGGCATAGTTTAGAGTCTCAATATCACAGGTTAAAGTATATTTATGTTGACTGTACATAGTGCAAATTTATTTCTAAACTGAACTTTCCTTTTCTTTTGATTAACATTTAGACGCCATTTTGAATACCAGGTTGTAAGTACTTCCAACATTCGCTGCAGCTATTCTGTTGGGGCTAAAATGACCACGTCACTAGCATAGAGTAGTATAGACAGTCACACACATATCATCCACACAATATATCTCTGTAAACGAGTAAGTCAGTATTTCAGCCATATTGTGACTATATCAAGTTATATATAATATAATAATTGTAGGTAAATTATAAAAAAAACTGTCAGCGAAGAACAGTAAAACAACAAGTTTTTCACCAAACCGAAACAGGAGTCTCATTAACCTATTCAGACAATGACCTACTTTTCAGCCGACTTTTCTCGTGTGAAAGTGAAAATAGACATCACAAACAACTATGATTAAATTGAATTCCAATTTCTTTTTTTCATAAGAAAATGGTATTTACAAATGAATTTTAATTATAAACTTTACTAACATCGTATTTCTATATTTTATTGCGAGGTGTAGGCGGCATGACCTTAACTAAAACGTCACATATTGGCCCAGTTTGATGAGGACATAAAATGATTCCCAATGCATCTGGCTCACTGGTCCTGTCCTGTGTTTTCTGTGCTTATTTAGTGTAGTTCTGTAACGCACAATGTGATTGATATAATATCAAGTCCGTACCAGACCGCCAAAACTTTTCTTTTTTTGAGATTTCCACGACTTCCAGGTTTCTGTTTGTCAGTGCACACTGTACGACAGAGCACGCTGCTCGACATGTTTGCAAGGATTATAAGGAGCGTAGTGTTGCAAAATACAAGTGCTTAGATGTATCAAAGAATACTGATTAATATTTATGTATCCAGTTAAATGAATTGGTCTCGAAATTCTGGACTGGTAATTGTACTAAGTTGCGCAATAGGACGGAACCCAGTCAACAGGAAACGAGACTGTTGTGTAATCAATGTTTTGACTTTGATGTTAATATAAAAATAGTAACAAAACTTAAAACATTTTAACTATACAAGATAATACAGGATAAAAAAAAGCAGGTTAAAGACTACCAACAACTGAAGGTAGATAACCCTACTAAGAACCTTGGGGCCTTACAGCACATCTTCTTCCTGCATGGACCCTAGCTGGATTTACACCATCCCTTCAGCTACTGGCAAGTTTAGATCATCTCACCATAAATTAAAATAACATATATGCTACGATTAAAACTAGTAGTAGGTTTATCATCTCTGTGTGGAATATTGCTAAGCTCGATGAGCGGGGACGGAAGGCGTAGTGTTGTGTTATGTTTATTCCCACGGCGATTTTAACTGACTGATACCTGGTTGTTGACTTCATTGGTTTCAACGTGGGAATCAACACTTGACAGGTCAACTTTTCTAACTGTATACTGGGAGTGATAGCACATTCTGTTGGAACTGTTGACACACAACAGCCTTCGTAGAGAGAAGCAAAAATCACCAACATCTGAAGGAATGATGTAAATCCAGCTAGTGTCCATGCAGGTAGCAGAGGTACTGTAAGTCCCCATTGTCCCTAGTACCATATGGTGATCTACCTTCAGTTGCTGGTGACTTATAGTCTGGTTTTTATATTGTATTGTCCTGCATTGTAATAAATGTTTTACTGTTTACATGATAGTTTTGAATTTCTATCTGCGATAACCTATTTGTTTTACTGTCCTTTGTTGACAGACAGGTTTTACGAAATAACTTTATTCGTTATTAAAGTATATATTGTTAAAGTCACGATTTGGCTGCAATATGGCCGATGCGACTCTTAATCTTAACTCACTCACTCGCTCGCTCACTCGCTTACTCGCTCGTAGAAAGTACTGACTCATTCTTTCAGAATCAGCTAGGATCTCAAATGACTTTAGAATCAACATTCTATCTGCATACAGTTTGGGGTTTCAGAGCAACTTGTATTGTGGAACATATTCCCATCCGTTTCTCCGAAATGACTGTTAAGAAAATAAACATTTTCGTGTCCTAAAAACACTGGTAAGGGCTTCGTATTCTATAGAGTCGGCGGAGAGTGAGCGAATGAATGAGTTTAGCTTTAGCACTATTCAAGCAGCACCACTAGAAATGGACTTCGCCCATTGTGCTCATGTGGGCATTTGATCCAGGGTCTTTGGCGTGACGAGCAAACGCCTAACCCACTAGGCTACCCCACCCCCAAGAGAGTGTGAAGTCTGTAACGGTCTTCAAAAGTCAGAGAGACGATAATATTTACACCGACTGCATGAACAATCAACGCCTATGCCCTTGAGCAGTAAACACATAATGTAAAAACGTATTTGACAACTGAACACATATCGGTAGTTCTACCTAGTTCGGTTTGTGTTCAACTAACCTGTACCTGTATCTCTCGTGGACAATCAGCGTCCGCCCGGAGAGCGGAAGGTCGCGGGTTCGATCCCCGACCGCTTCATACCAAAAGACATTAAAATATGGTACTTGTTGTTCCCTGTCTGGTGCTCGGCATTAATGGGTACAACAAGGACTGGTCGGCTCGGAGTCAGTATAATGTGTCTGAGTGGGGTATTCATGCTTCACTGCGGCATGGTATCTCAGTGGGCTGGCACTATAAAACCAGCTTAAGTCTAGGCTAGTACAAGCAGCCGCACATACACATATGCACGCATGCACGTCGTAATTTGAGCGAAATATATAAACCCAATTTCACCTCACCTCACCTCGTAGACAATCGATGCTCATGATGTAAAATCACTGGTTTCTCTGGTCCAGACCTAATTGTCTAGAGACCGTCATCAAATATGCATGAAATATTGCTTAGTGCTGTCTCTTTTTAATGGACTGATTCCCGGTTAACTACTGCATTGGTTTCAACTTAAGAATCAGCAGAGTGTAAAGTTGGTCTCGACGCTTATCAGTCTTTTCAATCTGTACATTGAGAGTAATGGATCCTACTGTTGCAACTGCTGCGAGGGGCGGTGGGGGAGCCTAGTCTAGTGGTTGAAGCGTTCGCTCGTCTCGCCGAAGACTCGGGTTCGAGTCCCCACATGGGCACAATGCGTGAAGCCCATTTCTCGTGTTTAATTATTTCTCGCGTCTCATTTAATTATTTTATGTATTTTTTGTGTATATGGATAATTCATTGCTAATGAGAACACAAATACACATATACTGCAGCAAATGTTACTAAAATTATTTTTGCACTGCCAGTTCACTTTATTTTCAAGCTCTGACAAGATCCCATTTTTATTATTGTTAATGCCTATGACGCATTGTGTTGAAACTATTAAACTGGACAACGACTTTTCCACACAATAGGTGAAAGGTTGAAGGCTGATGGTTGGCTGGTTTGTTGTTTAACGCCGCACTCAGCAATATGGCGACGATGTTTTAAATAATCGAGTCTGGACAAGACAATCCAGTGATCAACAGCAAGAGCATTGATCTACGCAATTGGGATACGATGACATGTGTCAGCAAGGTCATCCGATCCTGCTAGCCGCCCCCTACGAGAAGCATGGGTTGCTGAAGACCAGGTGATGAAACGGCTTCGTGAACATCAGGCCTAAGAATAACCAGTGTTGTAGATAATGCATGGACAATACATGGACTATTGTAACTCTTTGCTGTCTGGTGTATCAAAACATGTCCTCTACAGGCTACAGAGGGCACAACATTCAGCCGCACGATTGATCGGTCAAACTAAATGGACTGAACACATCTCTCTAGCCCTCAAAACCCTACACTGGCTTCCAATTCGCTTCAGAATCGACTACAAAATCCTTCTCCTTGTTTTCAAGTGTTTAAACGGTCTAGCTCCAAAATACCTCTCGGAGCACCTGACACAACAACTAGATCACTCCGCTCAAGAGACCAGTCTCTCCTTGAAATACCACAAACTAGAACTAAGTCATATGGGGACAGGTCATTCTCTAGAACAGGAGACCAATCTACCATCCATCCTTCGTTCCGAAATAGAACTATCAAATGTTAAAAGTGGACTCAGGACTCACCTATTCTGTGGACTCAGATAGCGCTTTTGAGCAATTATATTAATAAAATTGATAATATTTGTATGTATGTATGTATGTATGTATGTATGTATGTATGTATGTATGTATGTATGTATGTATGTATGTATGTATGTATGTATGTATGTATGTATGTATGTATGTATGTATGTATGTATGTATGTATGTATGTATGTAATGTATGTATGTATGTATGTATGTTTGTATGTATGTATGTATGTATGTATGTATGTATGTATGTATGTATGTATGTATGTATGTATGCATGCATGTATGTATGTATGTATGTATGTATGTATGTATGTATGTATGTATGTATGTATGTAACAGAAAAGGTGGGTATAAAACTGTTCATTCCACAAGCAGTTGTTGGGCGTTAAACATACATTTTATTCAGCAAAGTATCTGTAATGAAACAAATGCTGGGCACTCTAATGCAAGTAACTTTCACAAATAAGATAAATGTTTGAAAAGACCAACCAAACAAGTCAATGGGTCTAGGCATGTGATCAGCAGTTGCCGAACATGTTGTTATTGCCTATGACACATTGTTTTGAAACTATTAAAATGGACAACGACGATTCCAAACAGTAGGTGCAAGGTTGAAGGTGATCGAAACGGCTACCTAAACCTCAGGCCTGCTCCGTTCTGTGTAGTTCGGTGAGCATGGTGTTTATATCACCCAAGTCACAAAAGCTGCAGTACAATAGCAAATTATGAGACCAGGCCAGTGCTTATAATAATGATAATAGATACTTTCCTACTAATTGTAACGACAGAAACTAATTAAGTCTTATCAAGCCAGAAAATGCTTTTCGCGTGACGTAGAACCGAATACCATAGTCAAAATAGATAAATGAATACAGTGACGTTTAAAACGTTTTAATGCGAATGCATGTGGTGTCCCTCTGAGGGTCAGCGTCCAGCATCTTGCTTTCCGTTTTGATTCATCGACACGGTGTCGTTATTGTGCAGTGTCATTATTGTGCACAGTGTCGAACTGCCACGGACCAGCCAGGGTCGGTACCAGAAAGTACGTACCCCTCAGGGAGCTCCAGAGCGGGTGTGTCACAGAGGTGGCATGTGCCACGACCGTGGCGATACTCCACATTGATACACACAAAGCCAGTCTCTCCTTTGCATGCGGCAATGCACGCCTGCATTGTTGTCGTTGTCAGGATGTTGGTGTTGCAGCCGATGATTCCAGATTCGGGGTAAGTACTGCTTTCACTGCCGTATATGGTGCAACCTGAAAAACAACCATACATACATTAATAGAGGCGACAAAACCCTTTCCACATACACGAGTGAGTGAGTGAGTTAAGGTTTACGCCGCACTCAGCACTATTCCAATACGATGAAAGAGCATGTGTTTATGAATCACTATGAAATAATGATGACATCAGGTGTTCATCAGGTGGCACCCGTCAGACACATATGGACAGTCTAGTCTAGAGCATTTGTAATGAAAGATCATTATTGTAAGTGAGTGAGTTTAAATTCTTCCTCGCATTAGTCTTATCTCAGCCATATAGCGACGGGCCAATCATGTATACTTGTTAACAGCCATATTTGTATGGTTAGAGTTTAGACACAACCTGATCTGTGTAGAAAAAACAACAACTTATATCTAGGATCCCTTGCAAAGATTTTTAGCGAAAATATATTCCATGAAGTTGATGGTGTGATAAGTATACTTATACTCTCAAAGCAGATATTCCGGATAATAATTGTCCCTAATTGTTGATCTTAAAAGGCGAATGGATGTATGAGGTGATAAGGCGAGGTGTAAAACATACACTATCTATGACAGCCAAGCAATTATTTGCCCAGCATATAGACATTACCACAGACAGATCCTAACAGAAGCAAACAGAATCCTTTCACAGCCTACTCCTCCAAAGAGTTGCTTAGGGACCCGAAGTTGCGTCAGAATGTACGAGTGAGTGAGTATGGTTTTAGCAATATTCCAGCAATATCACGGCGGGGGACACCAGAAATGGTCTTCACACATTGTACCCATGTGGGAAATCGAACCCGGGTCTTCGGCGTGACGAGCGAACGCTTTAACCACTAGGCTACCCCACCGCCCCATTCAGAATGTACGATGCTCGACATCATTATCAACTTCCAAGTCTCCACGCTAATACCAAATACTTACGAATCAGACAGTTACCAGTCGTGACGTCATAGCTGGTCCCCGTCACGCATCCACAGGCGCCGTCCACGCATGTTGAGTTTCCGAAGGCGCAATTTGATGACGTCACACACTTCATCCCAAACGACTGACCTACAAGAAAAGTGTGTAATATTTCAACCAACACTACTTTCAAGAACATTATATCGTATATAAGTGAATGAGTGAGTTAATATTAGTGTCACATCGGACCTTCAAGAAAAGAGCTGTTTCGTGGTTTGCAATTTCTTTAGTTATCTAACATCAATAGTGGAAACATTACGTTTAACTTTAAAAATGACTCTTGCTCGAGTCGCAATTGAACAGGACACACCAATGTTGTTCCACTAAGCCCACAATGCGTATAAATATGAATATGCCCCCGGGTCCACACTGTGTGTGTGTGTGTGTGCTAAAGGGCTCTTCGCGTTACCCAGCATCCACCACGAGAAGGTGCCTCTTCACGGGTGCAGGGCAGGGCAGGGCAGGGCAGGGCAGGGCAGGGCAGGGCAGGGCAGGGCAGGGCAGGGCAGGGCAGGGCAGGGCAGGGCAGGGCAGGGCAGGGCAGGGCAGGGCAGGGCAGGGCAGGGCAGGGCAAAATGTGTAGGTTGATATTATTGTACCAGTCTGTAGTTTTGCCACTGTCAAAGAAACAGGTTTAGGTTGTCAATTCCCTGACTGTATGACCTATCATTTATAAATTCACGCTTTACACGGAAATTTACAATATTTTGTTTCAGAAACAAAGTGACTCAAACTCCATAATGTATTAATTTCAAGAATATTACCAAGTGATTTCAATTTTCTTTTAAACAAATAAAACAAAAAGACAAGGACATATTGCCCGCCATTGCAAAATACTCTTTATGAATATGTCAATTAGTGATGACTATGTCAAATGTTTGGCGTGCATATAGCAGTGAGTGAGTGAGTGAGTGAGTGAGTGAGTGAGTGAGTGTAGTTTTATGTCGCTCTCAGCAATATTCCAGGTATATGGCAGTGGTCTGTAAATAATCGAATCTGGGACAGATAATCTAATGATCAACATCATAAGGATCGGTCTACACAACTGGGATACAATGATATGTGTCAACCAGGTCAGTGACTATATTGTAGAGTGGAAGTAGAGTATTGAAAGGTTTTTAAGTTCTGCACTGAAAAAGAACACTACCACCAATCTCAGTCGAAGTCAAACTTGTTGTCATGGAAACGCAAAAAAATATTTTATTCAGAAACCAAAACTACCAAAAGGCACCAGTTCATCACTAGATCTATCTATGTGAGAAGCTTGGTGAAGAAATATTGACCGGTTTTAAAGTTCTGCTCCGGAAAAGAGCACCAACACCAATTTCAGTCAAAGTTAAACTTGTTGCCATGGAAACACAAAAACAATATTATAATGAGAAATCTAAAACTCCCCCAAAAGTTCAGCACCAGAAGACATATTGAGCAGTTTTAAAGTTCTGCTCCCGAAAAGACAAATGTGCACGTACGGACGGACACATGGATGCACTGACAGACGGCGTGCATTATTGAAAAACCCTGCAAGACGCGTTGCGGGGATAACAATTAGTAAAAATGACTTCCATCTTTTCACATTTCACGTCAGCAGGCCTACCATACAAACGGTGAACAAATCATCAAAACTGAACTCATATACACCAAAACAGAACAAAAATCACCCAAAAATGCAACAATATCCTCTAAAACCGAAACAATACATCTGTAATGGAAGACAAATCGTTTGAAATGGAAACAAAACTCGCGTATCAGCCACAACAGCGCGCGAGAGGTCGCCGAGCGTACAAAATGGCATTCGTAGCATCCCAACACGGTAGTCATAGCATCCCGAAACGGCATACAAATCGTCAAAGATGGCGGTGAGGGGGGACGAATACGCTTTGGTACCTAATTGTTTTTCGTCACTATGAGTCTAATCATGAAAATTTGATATCAGGATGTAGCGCATCAACCCCCTATTGTAGTAAGCTTCAAACCTATGTCCATACTTCTCAGTGTCAGGCTTGCAATTCTGCACAATGTGGTCCCTCGTTCGACCGAATAGGATTTCTTCTCAACATGCCGTGCTACAGTTTCTCTTCAGTTTTGTAAATAAAGTATTCATAGCATCACATTCAACATCACTATATTTTAGTGATTTAAAAAGTGTACAAAAACTTTCTCATTCTGCCGTTATACTGGTTTCCAATAAAGGGGTTACGTTTGCCGAGCGTTGCATGCCACATTTATCAAACTTAACGCCATGAATAATCCACTTCCCTGGGGAAAATGAGCTTTCAAGCAAGTTTAGCTTTACCATCCAATTGACTCAAATGTAGATACAAGCATAGGTTGTTGGAGACATATAACGCTGTTAGAGTTGCTACCTAGCAACACAAGTTTGCTTTACGAGGAAATAGTTTACTGAATACATCAGGTTGTATGGCTCCCTGCTGTCTGTGTAAGCTGTAAATTAATGGTGTTGTTCGAGTTTGAATGACTATTTTGTTTGGTTTGAGTGTTTTGTCTGGTTTACAGACAACGTCACAGCTACCAACCCGGATAGGACAAAAGGAACCAGTGCAGCCTCCAGGAACTGGACTATAATAATAAGTTGTCCCTATGCATTATTAATCTTTTCACTTAATCATCTGGTTAAGTCAGTAGACACGTCGCTCTGTGCAATAAACAAGGAATTGTTATTTCTTATATGCACCAACTTCTAGAATAGGCGTCGATCAAACAATTAGTATACATTTTATATTAATGTAGACGTATATAGTATATTCACTTCACAATTGTTGCGAATGGTGAATATTACCATATCTGTCTCTATTTGTAAAATCACTGATTCTGTATACTGCCTTGGAACTTGTACTGTCACTCTATCATGTCACACTCAGCCTTGATGTTTATTGGTTTTCACACCGAGTTTTTAATGAACTGGTTGCCGGTTAACTACTGCATTAATTTCAACTTTGGAATCGACCCGTGAAAATCAGGGTAAGAATTGATCTTCAGTAACCCATGCTTGTCGTTAGAGGCGACTAACGGGATTGGGTGGTCAGGCGCGCTGAATTGGTTGACACATGTCATCGTGTCCCAGTTGCGTAGATCGATGCTCATGCTGTTGATCACTGGATTATATGGTCCAGACGCCATTATTTACAGACCGTCGCCATATTGCTGGAATATTGCTTACTGCGCCAGTAAACAACATGCAATGCAATCCAATCCAATCCATTTGGGAATCAACTCGTAACAGAGTAAACTTGGTTACGACCCTAATCAGCCTGTTCAAACTGTATAGTGTTGGTTCATTCCGTTGGAACTGCCGCATGCATCTTCATTTATTCATTTGAAATCAACACATGTGCAAATGAACATTGTCATTGATAGTACTGACACACAGTAGCATTGGTAGAGAATAATGGATCATCCGGTTAGAACCAGTGAGCACCTGAAATCACATTAGGGCTGACACATCCCCTGTTCTTCAATATCCGAACAGCGTCCCATTTTCAAGGATGTTCAGGGCAACTTGTATTGTGAGACATAACTATGTCTCTCTGGAATGGCTGTTGACAGAATAAACATTTTTTCCCCAGAAACCACGAGAAACGGCATTGTGTTATAGTATCTTAGTGGAGAATTTGTATTTTATTTTATTGTATTTTAACAATGAATAAATGAAAATATCACGCAACAGGATGACTCACTCTTTCACTGCCATATGCAGTGCAACCTTAAATACACAAACACAAAGGTGTATTTTTAAGGGAAAGTCACGATTACGTGCCGACTATAATATTTCAGCCATCCGTCTTATTTTGAAATTCGAATGACAAAGGACTTTCAGGTGTAGGTGAGTGAGTGGGTTTACATTTTACCCCGCATCGGTATTACTTAAGGCATATGACGATTGGATCGGCCAAGTTTGTACACAAAGACATGTGCATCACAGATACCAAGTCACACATAACAGACAATTATTTATCATGCAAACTTCTGAATAGAAATGAAAAGTACTGAAAGAACCAAAAGCAAACCTAGTCAGCATCACTTGGAATCATGGCTTGATGATTTGACTTCCTTTCAAATATTACTCGAAACAACACACACACACTTGTAAAAAGTAAAATATACTTGTCCAAGAAGCTGATTAATGGCAGTCCAACAGGTACCTTTTTAGAAAACACCTGGTGTCTTGGATGTATGGTATGGCCAGCCGCAGTGACTTGGTCGAGAGCCTTTATTCAAATACGGCATGGACCGACTCTTTGTATTATCAATATCTGGAATTGGGTCGGAAGTTAAGTATTCATTGAGTGAGTGAGTGAGTGAGTGAGTGAGTGAGTGAGTGAGTGAGTGAGTGAGTGAGTGAGTGAGTGAGTGAGTGAGTGAGTGAGTGAGTGAGTGAGTGAGTGAGTGAGTGAGTGAGTGAGTGAGTGAGTGAGTGAGTGAGTGAGTGAGTGAGTGAGTGAGTGAGTGAGTGAGTGAGTGAGTGTGTGTGTGTGTGTGTGTGTGCATACTATTTCAGCTATATCCCGGTATGTGTGTGATATCGGTGCAATAAAGAAGTCTGATATACTTGGTATCAAAATCTGATAAATATGCAAATTAGGTCAATACACAAACTACATTTCACGTCATGCGAATCCTAAACCGTTAACATATGTTTGATGACTTCGTTGCGAGTTTACACGTTTTTTTCTATTGCGTGGGCGAGTTTGTAAACAAACATGGCTGTCCCCATTATCAGAATTGTTGATTCTGTAACAACTGAGGACATAGGTTTTGGGGTCATTACTGCAGTAATTGACTCTGTAAAACTGAGTACTTTGTTCGAATTGAAGGTACAGATTATGAGGCACGAGCGGTGGTCTAAGAAAGGTCCCAACCAAAGCAGACGATGAATTGATTCCGTCAGGTATCAGAAACCGATGAGGTGATCACTCACGATGAAAATAGAAACACTGCCAAGAAAACCCTGCCCAATTCTAAGAAAGACTTATGTTTGCACTATATTAGCGACTAGTCACAACCCATATGTCGCCGTCATGAACGACCTTCACCTTGGTGTACCGCTAAGTATTCTTACGCGAATGCTCTATTCTCTTCATATATTAAATTCACGTACTATTTGCTTCTTTTTCAGAGTAATTTTCATAATGATATAACATTATAAAGAGAATATTAACCTCGTGTGTTTCCATAACATAAAAATGATCTCTATGTAACTAGGAAAGGATAAGTAAGGACATGGCGTGAGTTTTGTGAAACAGCATGTCACCAATCGCCCTTTCCATACCCTACAAGAATACTCGTCTCCATCTCAATGATTGTTTTTGTTCGTAAACACAACAATACGACAACCAGAATGCGTGTAAGGACTTAGGTGATTTGATAAAATATTTTTGACTACTTAAATCGTATATATCATTATGCTATTGCCCAAAACACCATCACATATATCAACCATCATATTATCAGTACAAGGAACATAGCTAACAGAACTGAGTTGCCTAATGTCAAGTTTTTAATTAGAATAAGGCCATGAACATAAAAGATTCAAATACACATATGTGCATAATGTGTCGATTAATCAAAACTTAAAGCAAGGTGCTGGTCGCTGAGGGAGATTATTCGCATTTGTTTCAAACGATGTGTCTTGATATATCTTGTTTGACTATGGTATTCCAGATCTTGATATATCTTGTTTGACTATGGTATTCCAGATCTTGATATATCTTGTTTGACTATGGTATTCCAGATCTTGATATATCTTGTTTGACTATGGTATTCCAGAACTTGATATATCTTGTTTGACTATGGTATTCCAGATCTTGATATATTTTTTGATTATGGTATTCCAGGTCATGCGAAAAGCGTTTCTTGAATCCATAAGCCGACGTTGCTGTCGTAACAACAGTAGCAAAGGGAGTGAGTGAGTAACTTAAAATTTGAAGTCACTTTGGCAATATTTCAGCCGTATCGTGACTAAAACAGTAACTACTTCGGTTAATAAATCTGCCAAAAGACAGTAAAAGAGTGAGTGAGTGAGTGAGTATGGTTTTACGCCGCTTTTAGCAATATCCCAGCAATATCACGGCGGGGGACACGAGAAATGTCAGTAAAAGAACCAATATATCACAGTTAGAGGTTTAATAGTAGCATGTAACTTAAAATGATATACTATGTAGGGCATTAAAACATAAAAATGGGCTGTAGGTCGCCAGCTACTAGAGACCATGGGGACTTACAGTACCTTTGCTACCTTCGTGAGCCCTAGCTAAATTTACACCATCCCTTCAGCCACTGGTGATTGTAGTGAAATTTAGGCATTGATCTTTTAGTGAAGCATCTTAGATGAAATGTAAAGTTAGATTTAAACACAGCGAACTAAACGAACCCCCCTTCAGGGGATTTATTAAGTCGATCTGTGTCTTCAAGCTGCAGAGATCTACAAGCACAAATAAGTAAACCTATCCTATTTGGCTTCTGTCCCATGGCAAATTGTTTCAAAGTTTGTAATAATTAGCTTCTTTAATTCCGACTCAATCGCCGTTTGACAAGGGCGATGTGATGTTTGTTTGTAAACACTGAAAAAAGTCCTTTCATATTTGCATATATATCTGCATATATATGACCCCACCGGATATCGTATGTATCCATTGACTTAACAATATTCTTGGAAATAGAGTTGACTGAAATATTACATACTTTTCGTGAAGGTCCGATGTGACACTCAATATTAACTCACTCATTCACTTATATATGATATAATGTTCTTGAAAGTAGTGTTGGCTGAAATATTACGCACTTTTCTTGAAGGTCAGTCGTTTGGGATGAAGTGTGTGACGTCATCAAATTGCGCCTTCGGAAAGTCAACATGCGTGGACGGCGTCTGTGGATGCGTGACGGGGACCAGCTATGACGTCAAGACTGGTAACTGTCTGATTCGTAAGTATTTGGTAGTCAATTCTAGCCATAATAATTACATAAAAATAGTGCGTTTAAAGAATCTGATCAGTTTAAATTCACTTTGAAAGTTTTAGGACTTACGTACCCTCTCAAGAGGACAGTAATTTTACAGTACTTGAAGCTCCTTACAGGATACAATTACTAACGATCCAGTACCAAAGTAGTTGTTATTATTTCAAATCAGTACCAAAGGAGTCAAGCACTGGGTAAAAAGAAGTTTAGGTAGCCTCATTCTTTAAATAAAGTAGAAGATTTGATGTGCCACAAATGAAAATGACAATAAACGCGTTACATACACAATGTCTTTTGGAAAGTATTCGAATTCAATTCAATCGTATTTACTTCAGGAAACTAGAAACTCCTTGTTCTAGAGATTAAACCATTCAAAGTCTGGTCTTGAGTTTGTTGACAAGAAGTCACACTCTAACCTTGTTGGTTCGAACAGTACTACTTCTGGGGGACTTCAAACTCCGCTTTTGGATAGGATACTTTACAAGTAACCGTTTTGACATTAAGAATGGGTCGGAGAAATTAACAGAGAGAGGCCAGATATGCTTCACGTTCTTTAGCCGTAGAGGGGAGTCGAGGAGCTGTGTAAGGTCATTAGCGTAGCGTATGCATTACGGATGCAATAGGTGTCACAGAATACTTCTGATTGGAATGTACTGATCATTCAGGAGTGTTTTGTTCCAAAACCAGCAAAAGAAATGTTGTTACAACCTGTGTCCTGGTTAAGTCACCAGAATGATTGACGGCAAGGGTTATATTACTGTTTTTGTTGTTTAACGCTACACACATCAATATTATCAACAGCGAAGAACATTATCTGAAGTTTTGATCAAAGTGACAAGAACCACCCATAGGGTAACCCTGTGACTCAAGCGACTCACTCGATCGGCTGATTTTCTACAGAAAGTGCCATACAGCTGGGATATTGATTGGTGTGCTGTTACACAACGAAGGTTCCCTAGCCTGCCATCATACAGTCAAGTATTGCGGAATATGGCGGACTGACCAGACAATCAATTGATTGACACATCGATCTGTGCATACGACGATATGCATGAACAAAGTTATCTTCCAATTCCTTTAGTCGCCTCAGATAACAATCTCGGGTGGTTCTAGACCAGTACTAACTCAGATCAGTCAATTCACCTTCCTTAAAATGTGACTGAAACTCGGTCTGACCAATGAGGTTGACGCTTTCATTAAATGCGCAGGTATGACCAAAGAGGTTGTCGCTTTCATTAACTGCGCAGACATCGGTTCTTATGTTGTCATGTCCTCAGACAAACAAATGGTTGACTGTTTGTCTGAGTTGCAAAAGCGGTCTATTTCAAATATCAATCACAGGATAAATAATTCTCCTTTTTGACATGCGCATGGCCGACAAATAACAATGTCAATGTCATGGACAATATAACAGTAATGACAGATGCACATAAGAACTTCGAGGTGGCGTAAACGTTGTACCATTTCGGAAACCCAAGAGTGATTACAATAAGTGTCTACGATGAATACAACAGTGGTCGACCGCACGATCAGCTCAACTCATCTAATATTAACGGTAACCGATATGATTTTACAAAGGTATTTTTGAGTCTATTTAGACTGACCCATGCATTCATTTTCTTTCAATTTGAGATCCACGTGTACAGTCTAAAGCATTTGTATATGTTTTATGCCTTCGGACACTTAAGAACATCCAATATCTCGATTATCACATGAACGATTGCAGAACAGATACACATATGTTTGTATGGTTGTGTTTCATGCTGTGTCGCATTCAGTAGTGAAAGCGCTACTTTCCCCCGAATCTGTAATAACCAACTGCAACACCAACATCCTGACAACGTCAACAATGCAGGTGACCATTTCTATTATGAACTTGCTACTGGTAAATACGACATCGCCCTCTGTTGGTTACCCAGCCACGTTGGCATTTCTGGTAACACAATGGCTGAAATTGCTGGCAAGGCAGCACTCAACAAGTCTGTGACACCACTTTTCATTCCATACTCCGATAACAAAGCTATCATTAGATCGTACATCCGTGATCTGATGGAGAAGAAGTGGGACACTCAAGTATTAGTAAATTACATACTATAAAAACCTGTATTGGTTACACCTATTTGGGTTGTCAGTCCAAAGGTAATGTTAAAGTAATCAAAATTTATTGTCCTCCTGAGACGTAAGTCCCAAAACAGTCAAAGTCAATTTAATCTCTCCACTCTCTTTAATCGTAGAATATGTGTCATTTCAATGTATAGCTAGATTTGTCTAAATTGATAACTGCTGAAGGAATGGTGTAAATCCAGCTTGGGTCCATGCAGGAAGCAAATGTACTGTAATGGAGATCTATCTTCAGTTGATGGCAATCTATAGCCTGTTTTTATATTGTATTGTCAGTTATTCTTAAAATGCTTTACATTTAATTACTAGTTTTAAAATGAAATCTGTGATAAACGAGTTCTTTTACTGTCCTTCACTGACAGGTTTTTTTAATTTACCTTCATTTATTATGCAATTATAACTTGTTTTTAGTCACGACATGGCTGCAATATTGCCGGTTTGACTTCAAAATCGTAACTCACAAACTATAGACTAGTCAAATTTCTCAGAAATGTGAATGCATGAGGCATTTTGAGTAAAAGCAAGCAAAAACAAAATGTTCTGGGTAGTTTTTCGTGCTGAATACGAATCTGTTGTTTGCTAAGCTCAAAATGCATAATTAGGTCACAAATTGGGTTCAAAGGTCAATGAGTGCAAAATTCAATTTAAAAAAAAAGTGTTTTATTTATCATTCTCCATCCATACAATGAACTCATTTTACAATATATTGATTAATAATGGTACCACAGGATTTCAAAATGTTGGATTTCATGGAAATGCTGAAGGAAAAATTTCGTATTTTTGCAAATATCTCCCTTATGGAGCGACTTTTAGTTTCTGCGTGAAGAGCTACTTTTTACAAGCATTTTTGCTCAAAGTGCAAAGCAAGGCTGAATCTTTTCCTTTTGGTGACAGAATTATATTCCAGGCAAACTGTTTAGATCACAAAATTTGCATATTAAGCGCATAAATACTTCAAAGGTTAATGAGTGTGACAGGATGCGATAGGCATTTTTACATGTATGCCACACGAATGCTTTTATACTGCTTCACATGCATGTCAAATGAAACTTTGATTAATGATTTTAGCAACATAATTACCCACAGAACAGTTCAGGAAATCACAGGAACAGGTGGGAACCCTATCCGATAATGTGTCAACTACATAGTATGAAGATGAAGGCGAAAGTCGAACATAAATGCATACAAGCCATGTGCTATGACTGAAGGATCGAGGCTGTACTTAAAGGCTTTGCTATCACATGTTTGGTTTTAGGAATCTTTGTGCCGGAGGATTTTGTTAGTTGATGCACTGCTTGTACTTTTTTATTCAAATAGTGCAGTGTGTGTGTACCAGGAGAGGTCATCAGTGGCGGTATATACGTAGCACTGGTGTAAGTTTGTTTCTATTCACAGGCCAAGGTTTTTCATTTGAGCTTTGTATCATATGTCAGGAAACCAGTCGGTCTAAAAATACCTTCTACAACCAGACAGAACTGGGCATCTAATCCATCTTTGAGGCCACCCAGCTCAGGCACAAATTGAAACATTGCAAAGTTCGGTCATCTGTAGACAGGCTATCATTCCTCTTTGAAGAATCTCCTGACGGCAACCCAAATCTAAAATGGCACAAACTCTGTTATTCAGCACACATTAGGGAAAAATAAATGTAAGGCTTGCCAAGGAACAGTCCAATGCTTCAGAAGGAAATGAACAGACTGGTGTTTCAGATGAAGATACCGCTTTTTACGCAGGGGTACTTCAACAGTGGATTTGTACACAAATGCAAAATATGTACACAAGGCCTTTGAACGTATTGTAGACGTGAATGGTTTATTAGCAGCCAAAGCATGCTTTCACATTGACTGTCTAAGTACATTTCTGTGGGATGCCAAAAGGGCAGAAACTGACAGCAAATGAGCTGATATAGCCATGGCTTGGTTGTGTCAGGAGTTACGTCACAATGCAGAGAATGGACACGAATTTAAATTGTCTGCTGTGTTCATGAGGTACAAAGAATTAGACAGTGACTCTATCATCCTATCATTTGATAAAGGAAACAAGTGCATTATGGACTCTTGTCCCAGATGCACGTTGCTCTTAGACTCCACAGTGATAACATGTCACATGTTGTGACGTGAGTGAAGAAGCAGAGTAGGCCAGTGTACATGCTTCTGAACATCTTACTTGGTGGCCAAAGTGATGTTTATAATGAGTTTGAAGAAGGTGAAATAGGCTCATCTGATGTTGAACGGGTTAAGAACACAAAGGTTTGAAGTACAGGGCACTTCGCACCAAGGTACCAAGTCCATCTTGTTTGATGTTCTCACAAAAAGTGTGTCCTGCCCCCAAGAAAAAAGAAAAAGAAAATCTCCCAAAGACCAAGTTCCTTAACACTGCCCCAGTTTATGGATCTAGTACTTGGAGAACCCGGGTGTAACTGATGATGTGCTAAGCATTCTATATGGTATAGCTCAACTAGTTTTCTTGACTGTGCATGTTGATTGGTGAAGGGTCATACCCATACCAACATGTTTAGGTGGTGCTTCCTTGTCCCCGCAAACACTGTAGACCATGTCTTGCCCCATACTACGAACATCTGTGTTCTTAATCCGTTCAACATCAGATACACGCCTATTTCACGTTCTTCAGAAGGAGGTACACTGGCCAACTCTACTTCTGCACTCACGTCACAACAATTGAATCCCGGATCTGACATATCACTGCAGAGTCTCAGAGCAACAAATTCATAAGTGACCCCAATGCACTTTGATAAAGGTCCCTTGAAGTCCCCTGTCTACTGAAATATGATGATGAGTCTGACTCATTGGCTAATTCTTTGTACCTCATGAACACAGCAGACAATTCAAATATGTGTCCATTCTCTGCACGGTGACATAACTCCTGACACAACCAAGCCATGGCCATATCAGCTCATTTACTCTCAGTTTCTGCCCTTTTGGCATCCCACAGAAATTAACTTAGATGTGATAGCATGATTCGGCTGCTATTAAATCATTCACATCTATAATACGTTCAAAGACCTTGTGTGCATATTTGGCATTTGTGCACACTTTAGAATGTATTATTATGGTAGAAACATGGCTCGTCTTCTGCTTGCTTTCAGAGCTGTGACAGAAAAAACACAACGTCAAGTTCACTGTTGAAGTACCCCTACGTAAAAAGCGGTATCCTTCACCTGAAACACCAGTCTGTTCATTTCCTTGTGAAGCATTGGACTGTTCCTTGGCAAGCCTAACATTTATTTTTCCCTAATGTGTGTATGCTGAATAACAGAGTTTGTGCCATTTTAGATTAGGGTTGCCGTCAGGAGGTTCTTCAAAGAGGAACGAAAGCCTGTCTACAGATGACCGAACTTTGCAATGTTTCAGTTTGTGCCTGAGCTGGGTGGCCTCAAAGATGGATTAGATGCCCAGTTCTGTCTGGTTGTAGAAGGTATTTTTAGACCGACTGGTTTCCTGACATATGATACAAAGCTCAAATGAAAAACCTTGGCCTGTGAATAGAAACAAACTTACACCAGTGCTACGTATATACCGCCACTGATGACCTCTCCTGGTACACACACACTACACTATTTGAATAAAAAAGTACAAGCAGTGCATCAACTAACAAAATCCTCCGGCACAAAGATTCCTAAAACCAAACATGTGATAGCAAAGTCTTTAAGTACAGCCTCGATCCTTCAGTCATAGCACATGGCTTGTATGCATTTATGTTCCACTTTCGCCTTCATCTTCATACTATGTAGTTGACACATTATAATAATAATAGTAATACTAGGGCATTTCTAACGTGCATATATCCATACTGAAGTATGCTCAGAGTTCAGCAAAGTTGGAAAGACATCAGGAAAAGGTGAGTTTTCAGTTTTGATCGGAAGCTAGAGAAGTCACTGGTGTTCCGGAGAGAGAAGGGAACATCATTCCAGGCTGTTGAAGCTGCGTAGGCGAATGATCTGCTGCCGTAGCGAACACTGTTTGCTCTAGGAACAAGCAGAAAGTTTTTGACCTGAGAACGAAGGGATCTAGCTGGTTTATATGGCATAAGAAGATTGGAGAGATAAGCAGGAGCGCATCCAGACAGGCAGCTGTAGGTGAGGCAGAGGAGTTTAAAGCGGATCTGGTTCTCGATTGGAAGCCAATGAAGAGATTGAAGAATGGGAGAGATGTGGTCAAACTTCTTCGATCTAGTCACGACACGTGCCACAGCAGTTTGGATTCGTTGAAGTCTCTGGATTTGTGATTTGTTAGAACCGGATAGGAGAGAGTTACAACAGTCCAGGCAGGTCATTACATGGCATAAGGTGAGAGTTTTTGCCGAATCTATAGTCAGGTATTGCCTAATGGAACTGATATTGCATAGAGCTGCAAAACAGATCCTAGAGCGATGTTGTATGTGATCATCCAAAGAGAGGTCGGAGTCAAGGATGACACCAAGATCTTTTACTTTCTGTGAGAATGGAATACTTTCTCCATCAAAATCAAGAGCATTCAATGAGCACTGGGAGCAACGTTTTGCAGGACCCAGTAGAATGCACTCTGTCTTTGAACTGTTCAATTTCAGCATGTTTTCAAACATCCAGCTCTTGGTTTCCTCACAGCACTGTTGTAGGTCGTTCAAGGCGGGTGTTGCTTGATCCATAGTGGGTAGGAAGACTTTGTACATTTGGGAATCATCAGCAAAGTGATGGCGATCAACATTGTGGGCTTCCATGATTTTCCAAAGATCTTTGATGTAAAGACTGAACAAGACCGGACCTAGGACCGATCCTTGTGGGACACCACAAAATAGATGAGCTGGATTAGAGTAATGATCCTCTATCAGTACTTGCTGGTGACGGGACGACAGATAAGACTTGAACCAGCATAGAGCTGTGCCATTAATTCCATTATCAGATAGGGTTCCCACCTGTGCCTGTGATTTCCTGAACTGTTCTGTGGGTAATTATGTTGCTAAAATCATTAATCAAACTCACTGCATGAATGAGAGTAGTTTCATTTGACATGCATGTGAAACAGTATAAAAGCATTCGTGTGGCATACATGTAAAAATGCCTATCGCATCCTGTCACACTCATTAACCTTTGAAGTATTTATGCGCTTAATATGCAAATTTTGTGATCTAAACAGTTTGCCTGGAATATAATTCTGTCACCAAAAGGAAAAGATTCAGCCTTGCTTTGCACTTTGAGCAAAAATGCTTGTAAAAAGTAGCTCTTCACACAAAAACTAAAAGTCGCTCCATAAGGGAGATATTTGCAAAAATACGAAATTTTTCCTTCAGCATTTCCATGAAATCCAACATTTTGAAATCCTGTGGTACCATTATTAATCAATATATTGTAAAATGAGTTCATTGCATGGATGGAGAATGATAAATAAAAACACTTTTTTTTTAAATTGAATTTTGCACTCATTGACCTTTGAACCCAATTTGTGACCTAATTATGCATTTTTGAGCTTAGCAACAGATTCGTATTCAGCACGAAAAACTACCCCAGAACATGTTGTTTGCTTGCTTTTACTCAAAAATGCCTCATGCATCCTTAAAATCCACATTTCTTAGAAATTTGACTAGTCTACTAGGGGAAATAATGACAACACACTTTTTTTTATTTTCATTGACCATTTATAATTAGATTTGCAAGAAAAGACTCCTGATGGTAAAGACATTAGCGACCATACAATATTTCTACTTCGCCTATGATATGGGTTGAGTAGAACTGATGCTGGATTGCAAGCACATCCTATTTACTGTAAAACATGGGAATTAGCAAATGCATTGAAAAAATATTTAGGAAATCAAAGGGAGCAGTAGATACACATTTTATGTTTGATTAGTTTAGAAATTGTAAAGCAGCGTAATTATCTAGGATTAAATGGTAATACATTCAGTCATACATTCAACGTGTAAGCCGACAAGGAACTAAAAGCCAGTAATGTCAGTAAGTGAGGTTATGACACATAATTTTCTCTAGAGTTATTTGACCAGTATTGCATTATACCAGTGTTGCATTATAGATGTGGCATTTGGTCACTACTATATGACCATTCATTAATTTGCGTATGTTTTGATATAACATTCATGCATATCCGTGGTCACAGGTTAATTGTTCACATCAAATCAATATTGATTAATTGCTTGTTATTTTACGCCGCAATATTCCCGCTATATGACGGCGGTCTGTAAATAAACGAATCTGGACAAGGCAATCCAGTGATCATAAGCATGAGCATTGATCTAAGCAATTGGGATGCGATGACATGTGTCAACTAAGTCAGCGAGCCTGACTACCCGATCCCGTTAGTCGCCTTATAGGACAAGCATGGGTTGCTGGTGATCAATTCTAACCCGGTTCTTCACGGGTATCAAATCAATAACACGAATGCGGAGGCGAACTTCCGCCACAAAGCAGAGTGTTTATTATCTCACGTTTCACATATGCCGGTTATGTTACGCCTATTACATCACGTATAAATAAAACTCAGCTTCCATTACCTAAGTTCCTGAATTCTTCATGCATTTTATCAAAAAGTGACAAATGGTCTAATGAAATTAACGAAATACATCAGGCTTGAAATGGGTCGCCGTGTTCGGACAATAGTACTTCATTCAAGTGTTAACAAACCAAATTACAGAATTGACCCTGGGTATCATTTTCTCATGTTCATCGACGGAATATTCGGGAAATTTAGAAAGGAGACTTTGGCTGATTCAAGGACTGTATGAGAATATGTGTGATTTAGGATTTCTAGTAACATCGGGAGTATTTCAGCCAGAGTCACTATATAGCTGATGTACTGCCGATGGCACACGGAATCTAAGCTTGTCAGAGAGGCAGTCTATATAACCAACAACAGAGATAATGTTGTTTCAGAGGATGCAGTTCCCAATTCGATCAGATCTCATTGATGCTCATGCTGTTGATCACCGGATTGCCTGGTCCAGACTCGATTATTTACAGACCGCCGCCATATAGCTGGAATATTGCTGAGTGCGAAGTAAAACTAAACTCACAATGTATATAAAGACAAATACACATAGCCGTGAAGATCCGGGAAATAATTGGTCTTTAGCCATCCATCCTTGCCGCAAGAGGCAACTAACGGGATCGGGTGTTGAGGCTCATTGACTAAGTTGACACATGTCATCGTATCCAAACTACGTAGATCGATGCTCATGATGTCAATCACTGGAACAAGACTCGTTTATTTGGCTGGAATATAACTGATTATGGTGCTGAACAATATACAAACAAACAGACGCATATTCTAAAAATGTTGTGATAAGACAACTAACATAAATATGTCTACTGCCTTGTATGCGGGATTGAAATTCAGGTGGCAAAATAACAGGAGATTCATCCTGTTGCGCCATATTTCTTATTTATTCAGTTGGTGTGAGAGTTGTACGTGTGAAATTGAAATTTCACTGCACACGCTTGTTGATTACCTGGCTGTTCTACCAGCAAGTGGTCCTCCCTCGTAAGAAATAGAGAAAAGTGACAACAAAATAATTGTCGTTTGACATTTTGATTATGATCAGTGTTTCATTGAGTATATTATGTTTATTAGTTCTCGAGTTATATTGCAATTCATCGGTCCATCTTTGAGCCAAACGGACTATAGTGAGCAATTCGTCGGTCTAAAATGACGTCAAACGGACTATAGTTCCTTAAAGCTGTAATGATTCCCTTTGTCCTATGTGGGTTGGTAGTTGTGGCGACAAAACAGTCACTGAACCTCGACCAACGTCATCAGTATAAAGCTTACACAGAAAACAGGGAGCCACACACCCTGGTGTATTCTGTGAACCATTTCCTCGTACAGGAAGCTTGTGTTGCTAGGTAGCAATTCTAACCAACAACTTATACTTGTATATACAACTGAGATAATTGAATAGGAGACCTCACTTTGCTTGAAAGCTCAATTTCGTCAGGGAAGTTGATTGTTACAGACGTTAATATTAATGAATGTGGCATTCATCTCCCCAAAACTCATATTTATTTTCTGGAAACCAGTACATATAAAAATCAGTTTATTCCCCCAGGCGAGTTTGGAAACAAATGAATAACGTAGTGAATTTAAAAGCAGTACAGGCGTTCGGTGTCTCTCAAATCAATATCATCGTTGTTTTATCAGAAGCAACACTATAACATCAGCTGAACAGGTTTGGTCATAAAGGCGTGAATCCGTCAGTCGGCAAGATTCCTTCAAGTTGCTCGGGGTGCAAGAACATAGAATGACTGATACGCGTTCAGTAGTAGAATACTTTATTGTAGTTATGTGTTTACAGCTCAATTTCATAGGCGTTGATTGTTTATGCTTTGAATGCAATGATTATCGTCTCTCTGATTTCGAAGGGAAGGCCGTTACAGACTTCCAACTCGCTACGTTCCTTCATGTGGAGATGGCAGGATTTTGCACCCAAAGGTGTTTACAGGACCACAGATGTAGGTCCTACAGGTACAACACAAGGACGAAGACATGCTCTACCTACGGCTGTGGCTTCTCCCTCCCTTCGAAGACTCTGAACCCCGTGACTGAAGAGGGTGGATCAAGACTATATGCGTTCTGTGGACGTAAGTAAAGCAATAAAACCATGTGTTACGATCATGTATTATTAGAATGTTTATAGACCTCTCAGGTAGCTATTTAGACAAAAACTAATAAGTGAAGGGGAATGACAGATTATGTTTCCTGAGTTAAATTGATTACATAATATAACGAGGGAAAGATAATATGGCATTCCCCGTCACGAGTTGGTTATTGTTTTTATTACCCACAAAAGCTTCTCTCTAAGGAAATCCGCCATGTGTGGAATCCCTATATCCTTACGCGTGATGCGGCTTCATTTCCTAGAATTACATCGCATTACCGCTATCTTAAACGGGTGTATTACGCGAGACTAAATAATCTCTTAGAAACGTGTTTTTCTCAACTAACTTAAATGTATAGTTTCTTAGATAATAATACATATGTGTTTTCTGTACTTGAATGCCTGCAACAGAAACACGGTTCCAGGTTCCCATTGCCTTCAACCCCCAGACCCCCGCCCTCCACCGAAACAGGGGCACAACCCACGCCAAATAGGTTGCCCAATTCGGCCTTACGGACCTATATGCGGCCGGGTCCACAGGAGGGGAGGGGAGGGGAGGGGGGGTGTGTGTGTGTGTGTGTGTGTGTGTGTGTGTGTGTGTGTTTGTGTGTTTGTGTGTTTGTGTTGTGTTTGTGTGTGTGTGTAGCTATTAGCGTTACCCAGCACCCACATTTCTTCAAGGTTGCCTTTTATCATCAGAATTAGACATGATGGAATAAGTATATTTAACATCTCTGCTCCCCACCCGCCATTGACGTTACAACTGAAGCCAGGCTGTAACACCAGGGCAACAGATAAGCTATACTCCAGTAAATAAAGACATGATATCCAAAAGAACTTGTGCCCGGCTGATTCGTCCCATGACACATTTCTCAATAAACATGGAATTCAGCGGTCGATATCACTATATTGGCTCATGAGCCACCGCCTTCTTGCTTAGGACTCTAGGCGATTTCATAGGTACACACACATATATAATTTGAATTTGATCAGCCAAGACCAAATAACATGTCAAATATGTGCAAACAAATACCCTCTATTGCTTTAGAAATAACGAAAACGTTGATCTTGAGTGGTTTTCTGTCCATTCCCTCCATAACCAGAAATCGAGGTTCTTTATATTGTTCAGAGCATTCATCATCTAACAATCTACATTATCTACATTGACAATTTTTTCTCGGTTTTAAAGTTGTCGGCATATCAAGACTGCCACCCATAATTTAGAAAAAAAATTAGAGATTCAAACGTTACAGAAATGTCCAACAGTGATTGAAGAACAAGACAGCTAACATAGTAGTATTCTCTCTGGACATAATAGTAAGGAGATCGATAACAGTGCAGATTTTCAAAAAGAATATTATCTCACCAGGCGTCATCTGAATCATTGTGCATTAAAACGTCTTTTCAAAACAGTAATAAAGATTGAAGATGAATAATGCACAAACACATCTGTGAAGATGTACTGAATTTAACACTGGCTTCCATCACTGATCTAAAAAATTCACTGCATTTCCCATATTGTAAAGTAAACAAACCGTGGTCAGACCATGCATAATATGAGTAGTAATGTGGGTAACGTTTGTATCATATGAGGGTATAGCGTGACACATGTTCTATTTGATGGTTTTCTAGTTTCATAACACATGCTGAAGGAATTGCGTGAAAAGTCAAACACATCTAATTATAAACCATAGGGAATGGACAGAAAACATTTGAACATTTCCTGAAACAGTGCAAAGAATGTAATTCTTTGAAGAAAAATAGTTATATTTTCTTCAAACAGACCTGGATATCACAAGTAAATGAGAAAACGTCTTCTATTGCATTTAACACGTAAAATACAAACTATATTTTTCACAGAAACACACATAAATACATTGGGCATTAACATACTAATGTCAAACCGGTGTGGAACAGGTAACGTGTATATCGTAACGAAGGTAATACAACCAAACGACTTTTAAAAGGTAAGTATTTAAGTGTATTGATCGTTTGCTAAACTATTAAGTTAAGGTATCAATACATCTAAAATGCTTGGGATCTGTATTCTTTCAAGGAATCTTATGGTAAGTGGAAACTTCAGAGGTCACAAGGTTACAGAATGGTAAGTATTTACTAACACCTAGTCAAATTAACACTTTTTGTAAATGATTTTGTGACTTATTTTGATTCGTGGTTTACAATGCTTAGATTTTAGCATCTGCATTCAATGATTGTCAGATATGCTTAGTTTTTTTATCATATAGGGTGACCACTATTACAATGATACATGTGTTAAAACATCAAAAGTGTTAAAACATCAAAATAGATCACTCCTGTAACTCCATATATCTATATAAACTTAATGCATGTAAATAATCTCAGATTCTGACACATCTAGTCGACTTACCTGCACTTTCAGCGCTCGTCAATACATCACTGAAAGCCATGATATTAATGCTATTTGAATTTCTTCTTCAAGAAACTTTGAAGCAAATGGCGATGCGTGGTACACGTGATTCACACTTCATTCATGTATCTGCCGTAGTTTCGTATGTTGGACTGAATATAATTGCTGTTTCTTATTTTGAGTAACGTAGGTATCGGTAACGTATGTATCACATCAATCTCCGCCCGTTTTTAGTTGTCTTAAAGAGTTTACAATGAAGTCTTGTCATTGATGACGTATGACCCTGTTTCTCATAATGAAGCCTGATAAATAGTACCTTTAAACGTATGATAATGTACATGTGGTAACGCTTGTATCAAGACAAATTCACGCTTGTTCCTTGACTTCTTTAATCTTAGGTTATCAGCACAATATGGTACTAATATGACTGAAAACATAGATATATTAATACGATCAATCTTGTTATGGTAACGTACGTATCTTGTAACCTGGCGACCTTGCTTTATTGTTTTCATGGTAATGAAGATGTATATAATTATCAGAAGAAATGTTCATGATTGCTTATATATCAGAACCAATAACCTACAGGGTTGTCCTTAGTCACAGCCAGACATGACACAATGAGAAGTTTGCCGGCGACTGGTAACGTACGTTTGGTTTTGCAACATTAAGCCTCTGGCATTTTCATAACGTTACTTACAGCAATGACTTTTCTAGTTCAAAAATGTTGTGAACATTAATTGTACTTAACGAAATGTTGTACTTGACTCTTTAATCAGTTTTGAACTGTGCAATAAGCTGTGACATCAAAAGTATCTCATTACAATGAGTGTGAAACGGTATCAGTTTCTACATGTCTCCGTATTTTTAGAAGGAGAACCAGTGTATTGTAGGTTATTGTTGTGAGGATGTAAGTTCGACAAGCCTGCTCCCCACCCGCCATCGAGTGTCATTGCAGCGGTAACCAGACTGCACAACCAGGGCTACAGGATTGCTATACTCCAGCAAATTGAACATGAAAAGCTGTGGAAACTAAAAGAATAAATACAGATTTCGGAGTTCCGTATCCCCAGATCGGCCGTTGAACCACCGCCTTTTGGCATACGGCTCAAGGCAAAATATGAATTTGCTTTAATGGCATCATCTTCCATAATGAAATATTTGAGGTGATTATTTTAAATGATAGTTTTCCATGCACAGGGCATGGTGATCCAGCCGGTTGATAGAACCGGACTTATTCTGTCAGGAATGGGCCCGGTCCTGTCAATCGGCTGGTCATGCCATGAAAAACTTAAACGTAATGTTTCCACCATTGATGTTACACGGCTGCAGCAACTACAAACCAAGAATCAGCTGCTACTAGGACTGTGTCAACTGACATGCATGATCGTTGGTTACCAAGGGTGCGTTTGATAACGGTTGGGTAGACTGGAATGATATATAGTCACACCTGTGCAGTATGACGTAATGCAAAAAGTTTACTTTATCGCTTGATAAAGTAATGTGAGCTAGCTAGACGGACCGAAGTAACCTTTAGGGATTATTTCGGCAATTTCCAGCAGTGGATTTTGCAAAGTCTTCAAGCCGCAGAGGTTTACAAGCACAGATAAGTAAACTGATCCTGCTCGGTTTGTCCCTGGGTACTTGTTTCAAAGTTTGTCACTCATAACAACTATCCTCTTTGTTCCCCCAAATTTCCAATGAATAATCGCCGTTTGATAAAGGTGACGTCATGTTTGTAACCACTGAATATTCCTTACTTAACCTTTCACATTTGCATCGATCTGCATATCTAAATGACCTTAACGGATATCGTATGTATCCACTGAGTTGAAGATATTTTTGAAAATAGTGTTAGCTAAAATATTACATACCTTTCTAGGAGGTCCGTCGTTTGGGATGAAGTGCGTGACGTCATCAAATTGCGCCTTCGGAAACTCAGCATGCGCAGACGGCGTCTGTGTATGCGTGACGGGGACAAGCTACGACGTCACGACTGGCAACTGTCTGATTCGTGAGTATTTGGTATCAGCAGGGTGATTGGTTGCTGCTGATATAGAGCACTAAGAGGTCTAAGGCACCATACATTCTGACGCAAGCCCGAGTCCCTAAGCAACTCCTTGGAGCAACAGGATGTAAAAATACCATGTCTCTTTACCATGTCAGGATATGTCAATGTCGATGTTGATGTGTGTAAATCCTGGGCAAACATTTGGTTCACAGTCATTGGGATTGGTTGTTGTACACTGCGCTTGATCACCTCACACATCCATTCACTTTTAGAGCTTAGGGACAATTAGTATCTGGAATCCCTGCTTTGAGAGTATAGGTATTGACCCTCGCCGACGGTGTCGATGTAAATATTAGAGGTCAACATCAAGGAATAACTAATCTTGATTCCACTGGGCTTTAAAGGCAAAACAGCGATGGTTAAAGAACGCGAACGTTTCACTGGAAGTAAGTGATGACACCAGGTTTTCGCAAAAAGGGTACGTATTAGACCGTCGTTATTCACTGAACTTCCAGGATATATTTTAGCTGAAAGTCTTTTCAAGGTATCCTAGTTATATTTGTTTCTATATAGGTCAAGGTGGTATCTAAACTCTAACCACACAAATATAGCTGTTTACAAGGGTACATGTGTTGAAGGAAGTAATATAAGGGTAATGCTATTTATGAGGGCATTATCATTTGCAGAAGCCCTAGGTCTTCCATTAACTGCCCGACGAAGGAGGGCAGTTGAAAAAGACCGAGGGCTTCTGCAAATGATAAAGCCCTCAAAAATAGCATTACCGTTATTATTGCTAAAATACATAGAATTTGTGTTGAAAAGAAAAAGGGAACAATGAAGAAATTTGATTGTAAGTTTACCCAAATCAACTTCTGAAGGGGTTGACCGCCCGAATGCAATTACGTCATCGAACAATTCAAGTGACGTCACAACAAAAAGTGACGATTTTCGACCTTGGCCTTATACAAGTCACAGCCTGCAACATGTCAAACTATGTCAGTGTTCGGTTTTGGTCCATCAACAACCTTAATAGTGCAATTGTTAAGGTTAGCACTAACAAGAAAGCCAATATTACCTATATTTAAAGCGGGAATTCGGGTTGCTTTGACTTGTTTGACCCAGAATATCTGCCAGTCGAAAGCCAATTAATGTCGAATGAACCGTAAGCCCACGCACCCACTATGACGTCACTTTACAACAGAACTGATAGTGGCCCGTCGTTAAGGTTGAGCGGTCCAATATAATTTGCAGCGGCCCGCAAATTTCTGATAATCGGAGGGCCGTTTCATGCTAATTCCATGTATATTAGCTATAAGATCACGTTAAATCAGCAACCCATGATTGGCCGATGTCGTTGCGATACTGCTGAGATAACACTGATACGAGAAAGAATTTAAACTCACTCACTTACACATGAAAGTCCTTGATCAGTATAGTTTCTAAATAAGATGAATACTTTGGATGGCGGAAATATTACTGAGTGAGTGAGTTAATGTTTAACGTCACATCGGCAATGTTTCAGCCATATCGTGACGAAAACAATTTATACAATACAAAAATGAAAACATTGTGAAGAGTTAAACCTGTCGACGATGGACAGTAAAAACACAAGAGTATCAGAGATATGAACATAAAACTAGCATGTAGAACTTAAACAGTGTAATGAAAGAAGACAATACAATATAAAACACGGGCTATAGATCGCCAGCATCTGAAGGTAGATCACCTTACTAGGAACGGCAATATTACTGTCGCCATGTAATCATGACCTTGGTTAAAAATGCAAACGACTAGACTTTGCATATTTCTCTGACGGGTCCCACCTCTGGGGCAGGATACGCTCACCTTTTCGCGAACACCTGGTGTCATCACTATTTCATAGTGATTCATAAACACATGTTCTTTCATCTTATCGCATGGTGACAATCACTGGACTTTTTCCACCCACATTCGATTTGTTTACGAATAACATGGTGCAACTGTAATACTGCTGAAACAAATGTATGGTTATGATATAGTCACGGTTGTACAATTGACTTTTAGCAGTAAGATATAAGATTCCCCTTTCGCGAACACCTGATGTCATCATTATTTCATAGTGATTCATAAACACATGCTCTTTCATCGTATTGTACGGTGACAATCACTGTTGGGTTTCATCCAGACTCGACTTGTTTACAAACGGCATTGTACAGCTATAATACTGATGAAACAAATATCTGCTCATGATGTTGTCACAAGTGATCAGTGGACTTTTGGTAGAGATTTCCCGTGGATGCTGACCGATGCCATTTAGCTGGAATATTGATGAGTGCGGCGTAACCCTTAACTCGCTCACTCACTCGTGGATGTGGAAACGGTTTTGTCGCCTCTATTAATGTTTGTATGGTTGTTTTTCAGGTTGCACCATATACGGCAGTGAAAGCAGTACTTACCCCGAATCTGGAATAGACGGCTGCAACATTAACGCCCTGACAACGTCAACAATGCAGGCGTGCATTGCCGCATGCAAGGGAGAGATTGGCTTTGGGTGTATCACTGCGGAGTTTTACCATGATGATGGCACATGTTACCTCTGTGACACACCCGCTCTAGAGCTCCCTGAGGGGTACGTTAGTTCTGGTACCGACCATGGCTGGTCCCTGGCAGTACGACACTGTGCACAATAACAATACTGCAATAACAATACTGCAATAACGATACTGCTCATACTGTGACAATGAATCAGAACGGACAGCAAGATGCAGCAGCTTACCGAGAGGGAGACTATTCACATTTATGTTTCAAACGTCTGTGTCTTTTTGATAGCGGTATTGGCTTCCAGGTCATTGGATAAGCGTTTTGTGACTAGGTATGACAAAGTTGATGCTGTAACAATTAGTAGCAAGAGGTAAGAAGAACGGTCTGTCGCATTTGCTATTTTATTGCAGCTGGGGTAATATAAACGCCATGCTCAGTGAACTACAAAGAACTGACCAGAGGTGCATTTTAGGTAGCCGTTTTGATCATCCTTCAACCTTGTACGCATTGTTAGAAATCGTCGTTATCCATTTCAATAGTTTCAAACCAATGCGTCATAGGCATGAACAACATGTTCGTCAACTGTTGATCACATGCTCGGACCAATTGACGCTGGTTTCATGTTTGACAGTATACCTACCTTGGTGACCCTTCAGTTTGAGTATATAATTGGAGATTTATTAGAGCTAGAAAATATAGTGAACTCCGAATTTGTGATTTGTGTTTTCATGCGTAATATCTCCTCCATATACTGAAAATATTCAAGAAACAAACCACATCCATTTTGTTCACACGGAGGTCCACTTTAATACTTTTTCCCAATTTGTAGAAATAGGTATTTGAATTATTTGGATTAAATTTATTTCCTGTTTCATCATGCTACAAAGCAGATGCTTGTGTCAGTTGGGTTAGCTGGGCAGAAGCGGAAACGTCCGTTACAATGAACCCATTGTCATCTTTGATTGAAGTTCGGAAAGAAGTTGAAAATTTGATGTTTGTGATATACATATGATGCACCATAAATGAAAAAGCAATACACGTTTTACCAACACAATATCTTTTGGAAAACATTCGAAGTGGATTTAACAAATGTTATACTGGTGATTACGTTGTGTTAGCAGGGTACGAAGTCCAGGTATTTGTGGGGCCTGTGTCTTTAGCTGATTACAAGTCGACTTACAGAAGAATCTTTCTCTCAGTAATACACCTGTTTTTAGATCGCAACGTATTCTAGTAGATTTTAAATGAGGAAAGATAAATTAACCCAATTAGTCAATTTAACAAATAGTATACTGGTGATTACATTGTGTCAGTAGGGTGCAAAGTCCAGGTATTTGTGGGACCTGTGTCTCTTTAGCTGAAACAAATCGACTTACAGAAGAATTATCTTTTTCAGTAATACACCCGTTTATAGATCGTAAGGTATTCTCGTGTAGTAAGAGGAAAGAAAAAATAACTCATCCTTGTTACAGATCTTATGGATCTGATTTTGAGTTTGTTGACAGGAAGTCGAGGTCTACCCAGTTGCTTCGAACATTACTTCTGGCCATTGAGGAGTTACTTGTGTGGAGGAATGCCAACCATTGTGTGCGATTTTCATTTGTGTCAGCTGCAGTTTACAATCCCAACCTGAAGCCCATTTCCCTTCTGAGGGACACTAATTCTCGTCTAACTCCGCTTTTGGGTGCAATGCTGCTGCTGTCTGAAGACTCGCCAGTAGACTCTGAGGTCTTACTAGTGTGACTCTCCATTTTGTGACAAGGAAGACAGGTTTCATATAAGAGAAAAAGGCCTGTACTTCGAAGTTACAGAGTGTTCCCTCACATCATTGACGAGAGCAAAGTATTGTCCAAGGCGTTGACCTGAGTTGTTCTTTACTTGTCAGTATCCCACACCTTGGATGGCGTTCCTTCGTCTGAACTATATACTCTCATACTTCGGTTCTGACGATTTGGGGTGTGTGCGAGGTACTGTGCCAGCCCACGAGGGCACTTGGACCTTTACCGTAGTTCCTCCAGCAAACACAAGACGATGATCTTATTTCAATAGCTTTTTATTTACTCTTAGCGTTGCTGGTCCAACCCACTGTAATTGTCACTTAAGTAGGAGACTTCAGCCGCAAAGGTTCAGTCTCAGTCGAAATGCTGGTGCCTTGAGTATGATCCTTAGTTCGAGAGTTAGTGACAATCAGATAAGAGCAGACGCGCCTTAGACCTCAGACTTGGGTCCTCGAGGCGCGCACCAGTCTGACTATCGTAAGCTTTGCTTCACCTTAAGACCCGGGATCCTACGTCACAGGCAACTGACTGACTCGGATGTTGTAACCCTGGTAACTCAAAATGTTTTTCGCTTTCTACATCCACTTGGCACGGATATAATGTGTAGTCACTCCTCCTGGCTGACTCCTAAGTGTACTAAGTGTACCAACGTTTCTTCCCCGGAATTCCTACCTTAGAGATGATTAAATCATGGTACCACTTGTTCCTTATTACATCTTAATTACCTGTATATAATGATCTAGTCTTCATATCAATTACATACCAATTATTTAAATGAGTATCAAAATTTCATGCCTATTATAGTATGTGTGAATGACTATGAGGAAACAGAAGGTGGTAAGAACTAACTGTTGGGAGTTTACGAATGGGTCAGAGAAATTCACAGAGAGTGGCCAAATATGCTTTGCATTCTGTACTCGTACATGTACAGAGGTATTAACACACATAAAGGACCCTGCTGGTATTGTTTAGGGATTAAAATCAGTGGATAGTACTAATCCTTATAACAATGGGGATTAAAGCTATAGTCTATTTTAGAAACGCATGTATGCCAGCAAATAAGGAGAAACGGTAAAGCTTATCACATTTAGTTTATTGGATATATCACTCGCAAATACAATGAATGTACGAATATGAATCATTTGAGAAATATGGTGACATTTTTAATTTTACCAATATTGCATGTAACATGAACAAATACACAACCTTTCTTACAGCATCTCCAGAGGACAGTTTGGTTTCTCTTGATTTCACTCTAAACTATAACCATTCAATACTAAACTCTGGCCACCCCAGGAATTGGGAACGAATTGAACACGTGCCTCTGCCATTGTAGAATGACTAAACTAAAAATGCTGTTTTATAACCCCCATGGCTCATGTCATATTTGATTAGTTCCAACCACTGAGTTCACTAATCATTATTAGTTCAGTGTGGTCAGTGAGTGAACTTAGTGGTGAGTGAACCCCACTTACTCGAACAGACTATAATTCTGCAAGCACTGTTCGTCCTAATCCGCTTATAGCAAATCAAAGTGCAGGCAAAAACAGAATACACCGGTGGATCACAAGTGTATGCATTAGGGACGCACATTTGGTGTCACAGATAGTGCCTGTAAAAAAATGAGTTGACCAATAGTGTACGTATGTAGAATATAAAAACAGTAAGATCTTGGTAAAACCTATGTCCTGGTTTAACAGTACACACATCAACGGCTCAAAAATGATCTGGAGTCTTTATCAAAGGGATAAGAGCGAACCATTGGGTCACCCAAGTATCATGCTTTATTGTCCAAAACGACACATAGACCGGGCACATGTACACCACTTATTGTTGAAAGTGTGGAGTGAGATGTACACAATGCGATCATCACATATGAAACAAGGACACCTTTCGGGGATTATTTCAGTTAAATACAAATTGTGGCAAAGGAAGCAAACTGAAGATGTCAACAAACACAGATAAGGAGATGATCCTATTTGGTATGTGTCCCGGGCAATTGTTTCAAAGTATATATCTCTCAAGTTGACAAAACTTTAAAAAAAGCCCCAGCTTTGTCTCACTAATGTTTGGATTGTTTTCATCGTGGTACTAATTTTCCTAATTTTCTCTCAAGATTCTCGGTTGCTAATAGGCCGCCTAAGATGGAGACAAACACTGACTAATCTTTATGACGTCACTACCGGCAAAACGGACCCGTGAAGATTCGGGGTAAAATAGGTCTTCAGCAACCCATACTTGCCACAAAAGGCGACTATGCTTGTCGTAAGAGGCGACTAACGGGATCGGGTGGTCAGGCTCGCTGACTTGGTTGACACATGTCATCGGTTCCATATTGCGCAGATCGATGCTCATGCTGTTGATCACTGGATTGTCTGGTCCAAACTCGATTATTTACAGACCGCCGCCATATAGCTGGAATATTAAACAACAAGCGGCGTTAAACAACAAGCAAGCAATCAATAGTGATTTGATGTGAACAATTAACCTGTGATCATGAATATGCTTGTTTCTTTTTTTAAAATTGAGTTCTCCGCATGAATGTTATATCAAAACATACGCTTATTAATGAATGGTCATGATAAACTCACTGACTCACCGGCAAAACGTGATTGCGTGGATGAAGAATTTTGCTTTTAGTGCTTTGATACCGGCCCTTTGTGAAAATTGAGTGAGTTAAAATTTGAAGTCACATGGGCAATATTTCATCCATATCGTGACTAAAACAGTGTTTAATTTATAACTTCATCATAAATACATGTAAATCACTAAAATCCTGTCAACAAAGGACAGTAAAACTAATTAGAATATCACACACATATAAAAAATAAAACTAGTATCTATCTCTAAAACTGGATTTCAAATTAGGACAACACAATATAAAAAACGGGCTATAAATCGCCAGCAACCGAAGGTACGTCATCATACTAGGTACCATCGGGACTTACCGTACCTTAAAGTATCGCCGTTGGCGATCGTAGGAAAGTTAAGCCATTTGAGGACACAGCCACTCACAATCGCAGTTGATAATCTCAAATACCAATAAGAAAACATCAATCTATTTACAAAACATATTTTAAACTTTATGCAACAATTCTATTTCTTTTAAAAACTCAATAATCAAATGAAAATTTACATTATTAAGAAGATCTTTCACCGTTTTAAAACTGAACTATTTATTCCTTGTGATGGCCCCTTTGTGAAGAATATCGAAAGAGGAAAGTCATACGTATTTTCATTTTAAATATACTGAACCACAAAAGAAATGTCGCATCGATAGCGGTTTCTTAAAGCACACACTTTAATTCACTCTAATTAACAATCAAAAAGGAGGATTGAGTTCCATCTTGACAATTATGGTTAACACATTTTCGGGAATCACATTTAGAGTTCACACAAACAAAATCACCAAAAATGGTACGATTAAGATACCCTAAAGTCAGTATTGTGTGTAGCCTCAATGGGCATCGATGAAAACGTTGCATAGTCTGTACATGGGATGAGTTAGCCAGGTGATGAAGGCCATAGGCACTTGGATCCATACTCTGTGACATGCCTGATCGAGTCCAGCCGCAGTTGTCGGCCTTGCGTGGACGTCATTCAGTCTTCTTTAAATCTCGTCCCGAAGTTGTTCTACTGGACATCAAATCCGGACTGAGTGCAGGGTGTTGTAGAGTTTGGATGCCATTTTGTCTTAGGAACCCCAATGTTGCTCTGGCAGTGTGGGCACGAGCAGTGTCTTGCTGGAAGATGTGATTTCTCTAACGTCCAAAATGTGGCACAACGTGGGGTCTTATGATTGGTCAATATAGCGAGCAGCTATCACGTCATTTCCTCAACCTGGACCGAGATTCTGGAACACCACAGTGCCAACTAACTGGTTCAGACCGATTGCACCCCATACCATGACGCCTGGACCACCCCACGAGTCTCTATCAACAATACACTCATTGGAAAACAGTTCCCCACGCCTTCATCAACCTCTCACTCAGCCATCGACTGTCGAAACACAATGTCGGCTTTCATGAGAAAAGGAGCACAGTTCTCCATTGTCGATAACACCAATTTCGATGCTGAGTAGCCCATTGCAGTCGGTTTGGGCGGTGATGAGCAACTAGGACAGGACTACGATATGGTCTGTGACAGCAGATGTTTCTTCCGCGCAAACGTCGACGCACTGTATCGGCACTGATGGTTCTGTTGTGAGTGACAATGGTCTGTTGTGTTGTTTAAGTCGCTCTGGGGAAGCGATACTGCAGATGGTTGCGCACAATCTGTCGGTCTTGCCGGTGTGATGTTATTGAACGTCACCCGCTGCGTGGAAGGTCTTGGATGCTGTTAGTGGCCTGATACCACTCCTTTAGTCGGTAGATTTGTCCTAACATGAACATTAAAATGATTGGCTACCCTCCGTACAGCCTGGCCAACTTGCAATCGTCCCAAGGCTTGGTTCCTTTGATCTCTCGTATGTCGTGGCATGGCGATTGTGTCAAAAGAAAAATGATTTCAGGCGAGTTTGGGACTCGATTTCATTGGTAGGGTTGTCACGATATGCACGTGCATTTTCAATTTCATGACTGTCATACAGAACCTATTACCACGTCTGTCTTTTTAGGTGCGTTTGGTCGATTTGAGTTTTCATCAGAAAACAAACTGATGTTTGTAATAACTGTCAATTTGTATTGAAAAACATGTTAACAAAACCATACAATCATAATAAAAACATCATTTTGTAAGACAGGGTTAGAACTAAACCATCAACTATCACTAGCCCACAAACAAAACACGAAGTCCAGCCAGAAAAATGACATTTATTCAATGAATTGTCAATATTGAGATACTGTCTACAATTCATCTGAAACAGATACTTCCTTTACGATTGAAAGAGCTGCTGAAAGAAGGTCATGGGCTCTGGCTTCAATCATCCTGAGCTCTTCAACATCACATGATACTGGAGTGCTTGAAGCTGTGCTTGTGGTTGTGGCTTCCATGGTGTCTCATCGTCTCTGTCTGCGAGACCCTGAGAGTCAGAGACTTACAGCTGGGACAGGGTCATAATCCTCAATTTCAGCAGATCAATTTGAACTAAAATCAAATCTGAAAGGTGTAGATCCCCTAACACGCTCCTCCAATCACTCTTTATTTGCTTCATGATGCTGAATCCTTGCTCTGCATCAAAAGATGAGGCTGGTATTGACGGGACAAGATATACAAGAGCCAGGACATTCTTGCATGAATCACTGAAAGCTTGATTGACCTGGCACCAAGATGCCTCTTGAACCTTGTCACCAAACCTGAAAATACATTTATGAAATAAATGATGAAATTCATTACCAAATCAACACAAGTAGTGGCACTTCATAAATTGAAAGGAAGCAAATATCTGAAAACAAGTTTTATTTACCTGATATACATAACTTCTCTGAGTTTGATCCACTCATTTCCAATCACCCATGTGTCCAGTCCGCTTGGGGATAACATTGCCGTGAACAGCTCAACGAGATTTCCAATTTCCTTCTCACCAAACTGAAGCTCTGTAAACAGTTTATTAAAAAGTAATGTAAAATTTAGTTTCATGAAATATAGTCTTTGTGATAGTGTTATAAGTGTTGTGACTCTTTGAAGCCTTCCATTTTACATTTCATCAACATACGTTACAGTCAAACTTGAAAGTTATTTAAAATTAAATACTGGAAAGTGAATTATGAATTGTATGTGTGAAAGTTATCTCAAATCTGAGACCTTCAGAAAGAGCTGCAGGCCATATAGGTTGGTTATGCAGGAGGAGGAGGAGGAGAGAGCTGAGTCAATTTCAAACCGATCTTGGAAACTTTGTGTGAGACTCTCAAAGCAATGTCTTCCTGGCAGAGTTGAAGACAATAAGATTACCCTTCAACTGGTGTCCCTCATAGACGGCTATGCCCACTATTGTCTGCAGTTTGGGACCATCACTGTGCAAGATTATTAGTACATGCTGTTCGGGAGAGTTCACTCAAACGCATCTCGTTCGTGTCAGTTAGTGTTTATGGAATTTATGGAAACGCATAGAGACTGACTGCACGAGATTTGCCTGCGAGTGAACTAGCCACGCTCCCAGATTTGATATGTTAGAATTTGAATTCAATTTCGGTTTTCAACTCGCTGACACCAGACGTACATTTAGAGTTAGGTTGGAAAGTCAGTCAGTTGTAAGATATTCATAAATTAGATTAGAAATTCAGTGGGGTTTAGTTAGTATAGAAAGTTAGAGGTTAGATATTCAGGGTTAGATTAGTTTAGTATTAGTCGGGTTTTGAACATTAATAGAGTTAGAATTTAGATATTAGGGGTTAGTGAAATTAGTTAAATTCTTAGCAATTCTTCAACGCAAAAGTTTACACATTCAGTTAGTTCTTCACTCATTCGTTTTTTACCTATAAGTGTTATCATATTTAGTTCTTCAGTTCCTCATTAGAAATAATTGTTATCACGTTTAGTTCCTCAGTTTTACATTGTAGACAATAAGTGTTTTCACGTTTAGTTCATTAGATTAAATTAGCAAATGTACGTTTCCACAAAAAGCGTCAGAACACATGCATTTAAGGAAGAAATACCATCATAAAAGCAAGAAAGCAAAAAACAAATTTTGTTAATTTGAAGAGAAGTTGGGCGTATGAAATTGAAACTATGATTGCAAAGGTGATACTACACGATGATGTACCTGCTCTGATACCGGACAAGGGTCCTTCTTGCAACTGCTACTTACGTGAAGACATCGGCCATGGTAACTTCCTGACGCTGACAGGCAGCCAAAACCTCAGCCAGACAGGTTGTGAGATCCCAAAGCAGGCTGCCCAAGACGTTTTTTGCTTTCATTGCAGAATCTTTGCTTGAGGCAGAATCATCTGGATTCTGCATCTGAAATCATTTGATATCACTTTCAGTGTGAGTAAATAATGTGCTAAATTCATGAAATAATATTTCACCCCAAAATGAAATACGTTGTTTCTGAATTGCCAATATTATGATGCAAAGCTCTCAAGAAGGTTCCTGAGTGCCCTGGCTGTGTGACCAACCCAACGTGTTCCCCAACTCTGGTTGGTATCAGTACAACAGTATCTAAAACAAATGTGGGAACAATATAACATTGGATTAACATGCAATCTAGATTTCTTATAATTAACTTGAAATGATTCAAACATTAAAATCTGATAATAGAAAATCTCAACAATCTGACCCTGTCATTCATTCATTGGTAACAAATGACAATTGTGAGCAATCTTCTACAGTGAGTTTGTTTTTCAAAAGGTAATCAGAACAATTAGTTTCATTGGAAAGGTTAACGAGTCAAAATTAATCAATTGTTACAACGTGCACTTTTGTTTCAAATCGTAAAACTTAACAAAATTCTTCAAAATATATTCAAGAAACGTTTTCATTGTAAGATACTATATGTGTGCAAATCATGAACATTCATTAATGTCACAGGTTCAATTGTTCATACAATGTATAGCACAGCACACCTGGCACATTTCACAATTTTTGTTCCTGAGAGGGTAGGTGGCGCTGTGCTTATGGTAGCACGTTGAATTTTCTCTCTCGCACTCAACCTGTGAACTACCAACCAACACTACTGGGGATAAATCGGACGAATTATGACACGTTGAAGCTCGTACATTGCCAGAGGTATCACCCAATACTACGAACACGTCAGCGAGGCAGACCGCCATTACTGACTACGTGGACAAGTCCGACCTCAAGCAGTTCATAGCTTCAGCTCTTCAGGACCAAACAACCCAACTTGTGAGTAAAATAGACAATATGAATGCAGAAATAAAAGATCTCCATAATAAGACCTCTAGTATCCTTGAACAAATCCAGGTCAACTCAAGTGAGATAGACCGACTCAAAACAGAGATGAAAGAGATGAAGAATGATTTTGAAAAACGTTTTCTAATCCAAGAGTTGTATTCCAGGAAAAAACACCTTCTTATATATGGAGTACCAGAAGATAAAGAGCCAGGACCTGCTGTGAGAGAGATAATTACACTATTAGGCCTCAAGGATGCAAATGAGATACAGTTTGTCAATGTTCACAGACTTCCCTGAAAAAGTACTGATCCAGCCAATTATCGAGCAGCAATGCCAAAACTTATCATAGTGAAATTCGTCAAGGCAGAGGACAAACAGAGAATATTCAGTGCATCAATTAAAGGATGGGCTTCTCTTAAGGAGAAGAAAGTTACAGTCCGCACTGATCTCCCAGTTCTCCTGAAGAAACAGAGAGGACGCCTGGCTAACCGAGCGTTTCAGCTCAGAAAGAAGTATAAGGTGCAAACTCGAATCCTTGAGAGAGGAATAGACATCAGCTTCCAAATCAGAAAAAGCTCACAGGGCGAATGGAGAACAATCGACGTCGATCAGACACCGTAATAGGAACATCACAACAACAAAATGCATTAACTACGACGGTTTTGTTTACTTTTTCTCTCTTCTAATTTGTGCAACACTTTTTATGGACGGATCACGTGCACACATTCTATTGGACATTTCTAAGACTCTGCTCAAATGTGTCTATGTGTAAATACTCAGATCAGTCGTAAAACTATCATTCATGAATACCTGAACTCTTGAAACTGTTTATAAACATTACCACGTGCTTTTCTATTTTTAATAATGTTATTCTCTTCGGAAGTACGAAACCGGAAGTTGAATTTTGTTTACAGTTTCACACGTGAGTTATGTTCCATTTTCTGTTTCAAGGTGATGTTTTATGCACTTAATTCATGTCTATGTCATGAATAATCATTAGATCAGTTGGTACAGGAATTGTAACTTTTGCAGTCGTTAATAATTGAAATTTCATAAGTTCCAGCACTGGCAGCAACTTGTAAACCGAACTGAGGAAGTGATATGTTAATTCCGACCTCGATCTTTTAGGTTAAGGTTATGTTAATGTTGTGTTTGACAGGCACATTCGATGCAGTTTAGATTATATCCACGTTGACGGGTTAAGAGGATTCAGCACAAATGCCTCATTCTTTGTGTTTTATGTTGGTATATAGTTTCTTTTATTTCATCTTTTTTTCTTGAATCAAGTAGAGCTTCTCTCAGTTCTCTCTTTTCAACAGCTTTCAGTGCTTATGTTTACTACATCATATCTTTAGTAGTTTTCCAAAAATCAAGACATTGTTCTCAATTTTTTTTATATCAGATGATCCGACATGTTTGAAATACAGCATCTATGCATATATCTAGTTACAAAACTGGAGCATAATTTTAGAGACTTCAATTATATTTCAATGCTTAAAACTACTTTGTTTTGAACATGGTTATCAGATGGATAATATCAAACAGATAAAGATGATTTCAGCTAACTGTAGGGGTCTGGCAGATAAAAACAAAAGGAAAGAAGTTATGAATCTCTATAAAAAGAAATCATACTCAATAATTTGCTTACAAGATATCCATATAGCCAAAGAAGATGTTAATAAAATGAGAAATGAATGGGGATTGCAGAGTATAATTGCACCTTTCAAGTCCAATTCAAGAGGTGTTGCAATACTTTTCAATAATAATATTGATCTCACTATACCTAACACTCTGGAAGATGAAGGTGGAAATTTTATTAATGCAGACATAGCTGTAGAAGATAAAAGATTTACCATTACAAACCTTTATGGACCAAATATTGATGACCCATTAGTTTATTTAAAGCTTTTTGAAAGTATATCCAGTTTGAGTGAGTGAGTGAGTGAGTGAGTGAGTGAGTTAAAATTTAACGTCACATCGGCCATATTTCAGCCATATCGTGAGGAGAACATTTGATATTGAAATGAAATATATGTATATTATAAAAAACTTCCGACGAAAGACAGTAAAACAACTAGAATATCACAGATATGTATGTAAAACTAGTAATTAAATCTAAAACGTTTTAACTATAGGGCAAAAACAATACAGTATAAAAATGGGCTATAAATCGCCAATAACTGAAGGTAGATCACCATACCAGGGATCATGGGGACTTACATTACTTTTGCTACCTGCATGGCCCCTAGTTGGATTTACACCATCCCTTCAGCCATTGGCGACAGAAGAGAAATCTAGCCATAAATTAAAAGCACACATATTCTACGATTAAAAACGTGGCAAGCCTAAATTTACTCTAAATGTGTTGGGACTTACGAACCCTCTCAGGAGGACAATAATTTTACAATACTTCAACCCCCTTTGAGGGTACAGCCACTAACAATCGAAGTTGATAATCTAAACTACCAATTATAAAACCTTATCTATTTACAAAACATATATCCAAATTCATTTAACAGATCTATCTCTTGTAAAAAATCAATGATTAAATGATAGTTAACATTGCTTAAAAGGTCCTTTACTGTTTTGACATCAAAATATCTATCCCTTATGATGGAGAATTCAACACAGTCAACTAGGACATGCTTGACCGTGGTTCTCTCATCACAAGGGATACAAAACGGAGGATCCTCACCTTTCAATAGGTATGCATGAGTATATCTTGTGTGGCCAATACGACATCGTCGCATGATGACCTCTTCCAATCTGGACTGACAACCCAAGTAGGTGTACCCAATATAAGGTTTCATTTCATGTAATTTGTTAATACCTACTTGGGTGTCCCACTTCTGTTGCATCAGATCCCGGATGTAAGTTTTAATGCTAGCTTTGTAATCAGAGTATGGAATAAGAAGTGGTTTCACAGATTTATTGAGTGCTACCTCAATACCTTTCTTTGCATGTTTATTTTATGTTTAAGGTCATATTCCAGCAAAATGACAGTGGTCTATAAATAATGGAGTCTGGACCAGACAATCCTGTGATATCGATTTACACAGTTGGGATAAGATGCCATGCATCAACCAAGTGAGCGAGCTTGACCACCCAACCCCGTTAGTTGCCGAATGACGGATGAGTTACTCAAAGAAAGATTGTTCTGTGAATCAGTTTGTTTCAGCTGAAGACACAGACTCTCAAATGACCTGGACAGTTTATCCCAAATATAATATTTGTTAATTTGACTTCAAATACTTTCCAACAGACGTTATGTATGTAACATGTTTATTACCATTTTATTTATGTTCCATCATATGCATATCAGACAAATCAAACCTTCAACTTGTTTCCGAATTTCATCGAAAGATGAGAAGCGCTTCAGCCTAGCTAACCCGACTGTCACAAGAATGTTCTTTGTAGTATGATGGCGTAAGAAACTGTTTTTATCCAAGTAATTAAAATAACTAAACTTTTCTACAATTTGAAAACAAATGGATTAAGATGAACAAAATGGCTGCTGTTTGTTTCTTGAATATTTTGAGTATGTGGGCGAAGCATTACTAATGAACACACCAATTCACAAATACGCAGTCCTGCAGTGTCTTCTTGTGTTTTACCATCCAAACGGCTCTAAAATTATTTTACACTCGCTGATAAAAGAAAAAATACCCACGGATATTTGTAACTTTATCAACTCGTGGTGATATATTTAATATCAAAAGACATTCTCTATTTATTTCACAAAAACTGAAACCTGGATAGGCAAACAAGCCTAGTGGCGTATATAAACGCCACTCCAGAACATAATTACAATAGCTAGATACATAAATGAAATAATTTAACACGTTGACTGCCCATCACGAGGCGTAGTATCAATTCTGGCCGGAATGTGCCACTACAAGTTATCTCGTAGCTACATCAGTGGTATTTTAAAACAAGTCCCAATATTCTTTCCCAGTACTATTCGTTTGTTAACACGTTGACTGCCACCACGAGTATACTCGTAGTATCAATGTCCGGCCCAATTTGCCAGTAAGAGTTATCTCGTAGCTATATTTGTGGCATTTTAAAACAAGTTTCACATGTTGGTAAAAATAGGCACAAGAACGGAACTTCTCCTGGCGTTCTTTGTTACCGCAAGGAGACGATTGCGAATGAAAACGCGAATTCACAAATAGGGAGTTCACTATATTTTCTAATTCTAGAATGTCCTATTATATACTCAGCGTCAATATTGAAGGGTCACCAAGGTAGGTATAGTGTCAAACATGAACTCATCCAAACCAACGGCAATGGGTCTGAGCAACAGTTCACGAACATGCTGTTAATGCCTATGACGCATTGGTGTGAAACTACTAAAATGGACAACGACTATTACAAACAACAGGTCCAAGGTTGAAGGGTCATCGAACCGACTACCTAACATTCACGCCTGCTCAGTTCTCCGTAGTTCGGTGAGCATGGTGTTTATATCACCCCAGTCACAAACGCTGCAACGAAACAGCACATTATGCGACCAACCGTTCATCTTACCCAGAGCCTAATTGATTTGGTACTAATTGAAATACTCATTACAACTTTGATTCTAATTGTAACAACAGCAACTTTGTCTTATCAAGTTATGAAACGCTTATCCCATGACCTGGACTGACTGAGTTTGGTTTTACGCCGCTTTTAGCAATATTCCAGCAACATCACGGCGGGGGACACCAGAAATGGGCTTCACACATTGTAACCATGTGGGGATTCGAACCCGGTCTTCGGCGTGACGAGCCAACGCTTTAACCACTAGGCTACCCACCCCCCACCCCCACACCCATGACCTGGAAGTGAATACCATCGTCAAAAAAGACAAATCAGGACACTGACATTTAAAACATAAATGTGAATAGTCTCCCTCTCTGTAACTTGGTGTAAAGTATCTTGCTGTTCGTTCTGATCCATCAACTCAGTATGCACTGTATTATTAGTCTGCATAGTGTCGTCCTGCCAGGGACCAGCCATGGACGGTACCAGAAATAACGTACCCCTCAGGGAGCTCTAGAGCGGGTGTGTCACCGTGGTGATACTCCACACTGATGCACTCAAAGCCTGCCTGCATTGTTGACGTTGTCAGGATGTTGATGTGAACACCTTTGGGCGCATAACCCAGCCATCTCCACATGAAGGAACGTAGCAAGCTGGAAGTCTGTAACGGCCTTCCCGTCGAATTCAGAGAGACGATAATCTTTACATTGAGTGCATGAACAATCAACGTCTATGAATTTGAGCAGTAAACACGTAACGAAAAAAATGTGTTTGACTATTGAACACATATCAGTCCTTCTATCCTCTTGCACACCAAGTAAACGTCAAGCGAACTTGTCGACTGACGGATATAGCCAAACCAGTTTACCTAAGGTGTTTCTTCTGATGAAAGTAACGACCATATTGATTAGTGAGACATCAACCCCTGTAAGGCATTAAATGTCTATATTTATTTGTTTGTTGCCAAACTCACCCAGGAAAATCCTATTGTCTTGAAATGTACTGGTATCCCCAAAGAGTAAAGTTTGCCGAGTGTTTAATATTACATTCATCAATATTAAGACTGTAAGACTCCACTTTGATCGTGAGGTTGAAACTTGTTGAGCTTTACCATTCGGTTGCCTTACTTGTGGATTTACACCACTGAATACACCATATGGAATGGCTATCTGTTGACTGTGTAAACTGAACACCGATGAGGGTGATCATGTTTCAGCGACTATTGTTTCTGGTTTGAGTGTTGAGTGTTGGTTTACAGAAAATGCGATAACGCCGGACTTCAAAAGAAAACCTCAACCTCAAGGGACCTGCTATGGATGACCAAACTATGGTAATACGTTGTCCCTGTGCATTATTAACTTTTTCACTTGATGATCTGAAGGTTAAATCAATAGAAACGTCGTTCTTTGCAACAACAAGAAATTGTTATCCATAATGTCGTATTAATACTCCGCAACTTCAGGAACACTGATCACACAATTAGTACAGACACACGCCTTCTAATCCCAATGGCCATCAAAGGTCAGACTGAGTATATTTTACCTCTCTTTTGACGTTTGTGAGCACGGGAAATACCTAGTTACATGTTGTTGTTGTTTCAAGGGTAGCCTTTAGAAAATAGAAAGCGGTTGGTGCAAGTCGGTAATGTAAAATACAGACAGACGGATATAGTTTATGGCAGTGTCACAAGTGAAGTAGTCATTGTAAAAACAATGTAAGGGGAGGCTTCCACATCACATGCGAGCAAGGTACATTCTTAGTTTTCTGGATATAATAGTTTCTACATACTGTTCAGAAACCATATCTTTCTTAAACAAACAGTAATGCCGTAGTATATTTCCACGTAGGGGGTTTTGGCTGTCGTTCCGAATATCTGAAAACCAGCTGAAGTTGAGGGAATGTTTTGCACTGTGTCCTGGGAGAGTATTAAATCCCGTACAGTGCGCCCTGGTTATAATGCCCCAGGTTATAATATTATAAGTTGTTCACTGGTCTCGATCCATCATAAAGGATAAATATTTCAATGTGAAAACAGTTAAGGATCTTATTACACTGTTAATTTAAATTTGATTATTGTTTTTTTTAAATAAATTGATTTAATACATGAATTTTGAATAATATGTTCTGTAGATAGATGTATTTTAATGATTGGTAGTTTAGATTAGTAACTTAGATTGTTAGTGGCTGTACCCTCAAAGGGGGTTATAGTACTTTAAAAGTATTGTCCTCCTGAGAGGGTACGTAAGTCCCTAAACATTTAAAGTCAATCTCAACTTACCAGACTCTTTAAGCATGGTATCTTTGTGATTTTAACGTATGACTAAATTCTACTACAGTCGCCAGCGGCTGAAGGGATGATATAAATCCAGCTAGGGCCCATGCAGGTAGCAAAAGTACTGTAAGTCCCCATGGTCCCTAGTATGGTGATCTGCCTTCAGTTGTTGGCGATCGATAGCCTATTTTTACATCGTATTGTCCAAAGATTGTTTTTTTTAATTTTAAAGATATATGCTAGCTTGTTTTACCTCATTTTGTGATAATCTAGTTATTTTACTGTCCTTCGTTGACAAGGTATTATATATTATATGTATGTATTACGAATTTAGAACTAGTTTTAGTCACGATATGGCTGAAATATTGCCGATGTGACTTTAAATCTTAACTCACTCACCTCTTCTGGCTCAGGGAACATAAAGAAACATCGAGGGTACATCAGGCCATGTCCCCCTCGAGACCAGTGAACAACGTATTTATCTTACCGAACACCTCAATGGTAATTTTGAACTGTTTCACGTACGGGTATCAGATCATAGTATGGAGGACAAGACGGCAAGAAAAACAAATTTAGAGTTATCTCCTTCCATCGACATGCATTCGCAAAAACATCGGTAATATCCATACATCGCAATGTTATTCGAGATAAAGAATTACTACTACGAAGTACCAACTATCCGGCATTCCCACCGGGGTACATCATACTCGCTTGTGTAAGCGGGGTACGAAAATGATTCAGACAGAAAACGACATTTATGTGTGAGGCAAGATAAATATGTATATTATATACTTACAATTTTGATCAACAATATTAATAAACGATCTTTTCTCCTTTGCTATACTCTACTCTGTGAAACAGCCTGTAATCTTCTGTAATCAGTCTGTAATTCATTGTTTAGTTGAACACGAGGACCATCCCATCTCGTCTCTAACTGCACAGTTTGACGTAGTATTGGAGACACTACAGGAGAATCTGCAGGCCTTGTTCTGTAACCTATTAATCTCAATCTGATTGCAAATTCCCCAGACTGGCGCTCCATAGTGTAAAATCGCTTGGACTGTAGATTCGTAGAGTTAAGTGAATACACTGTAAGCCATGTCACCACACTTGTAGCATTTGAAGATCAGGAGGGATAAAGCACAGTCAGCACTTTTAGCGATTTCACGAATCGTGTATTTCACATTTAGTGAGTGAGTGAGTTAATATTTAGCGTATCATCAGCAAAATTTCAGCCATATCGTGACGAGAAAAATGTAATTCATTTCAATATTAAAATCAATAAATTTATAACATAAAAACCTGTCATCGAAGGACAGTGAAATACTAGAGTATCACAGTTTTCACTTTAAAACTAGTACGCTATCATAAACATAAATCACAACAGCACAAAATAAAATCGGGCTATAGATTACCAGCAACGGAAGGCTGATCACCATACTATGGACCATGGGGGCATGGACAAACCAATATATTTATAAATATTGGCATAGTCTAGAGTCTCCATATCACAGGTTAAAGAATATGTTGACTGTACATAGTGCAGATTTATTTCTAAACTGAACTTTCATTTTCTTTTGATTAACATTTATACGCCATTTTTAATACCAGGTTGTAAGTACGTCCAACATTCGCTGCAGCTATTCTGTTGGGGCTAAAATGATCACATCGCCAGCATAGAGAAGTATAGACAGTCAACACACATATCATCCACACAATACATCTCTGTAAACTTTTAAGTCAGTATTTCAGCCATATTGTGACTATATCAAGTTATATATAATATAATAATTGTAGGTAAATTATAAAAAAAACTGTCAGCGAAGAACAGTAAAACAATTAGTATATCACCAAACCGAAACATAACCTATTCAGACAATGACCTACTTTTCAGCCGAATTTTCTCGTGTGAAAGTGACAATAGACACCACAAACAACTATGATTACACTGAATTCCAATTTCTTGTTTCAAAAGAAAATGGTATTTACAAATGAATAATAATTATTAACTTTAATAACATCGTATTTCTATATTTTATGGCGAGGAGTAGGCAGCCTGACCTTAACTAAAACGTCACATATTGACCCAGTTTGATGAGGACGTAAAATGATACACAATGCATCTGGCTCACTGGTTACACCTGTCATGTGTTTTTTGCGCAAATTCAGTGTAGCTCTGGAACGCACAATGTGATTGATATAATATCAAGTCCGTACCAGACCGGCAAACTTTTCTTTTTTGAGATTTCCACGATTTCCAGGTTTCTGTTTGTCAGTGCTCGCTGTACGACAGAGCACGCCGCTCGACATGTTTGCAAGGATTATAAGGAGCGTAGTGTTGCAATATACTAGTGCTTAGATGTATCAAATAATACTGATTAATATTTATGTATCCAGTTAAATGAATTGGTCTCGAAATTCTGGACTGGTTATTGTACTATGTTGCGCAATAGGACGGAACCCAGTCAACAGGAAACAAGACTGTTGTGTAATCAATGTTTTGACTTGGATGTTAATTTAAAAAATAGTAACAAAACTTAAAACATTTTAACTATACAAGATGACACAGGATAAAAAAGCAGGCCGTAGACTACCAACAAGTGAAGGTAGATAACCCTACTAAGAACCATGGGGCCTTACAGCACATCTTCTTCCTGCATGGACCCTAGCTGGATTTACGCCATCCCTTGAGCTATTGGCAAGTTTAGAAGATCATCTCACCATAAATTAAAATAACATATATGCTACGATTAAAACTAGTAGTAGGTTTATCAACTCTGTGTGGAATATTGCTAAGCTCGATGAGCGGGGACGGAAGGCGTAGTGTTGTATTTATTCCCACGGCGATTTTAACTGACCGATACCTGGTTGTTGACTTCATTGGTTTCAACGTGGGAATCAACACTTGACAGGTCAACTTTTCTAACTGTATACTGGGAGTGATAGCACATTCTGTTGGAACTGTTGACACACAACAGCCTTCGTAGAGAGAAGCAAAAATCACCAACATCTGAAGGAATGATGTAAATCCAGCTAGTGTCCATGCAGGTAGCAGAGGTACTGTAAGTCCCCATGGTCCCTAGTAACATATGGTGATCTACCTTCAGTTGCTGGTGACTTATAGTCTGGTTTTTATATTGTATTGTCCTGAATTGTAATTAATGTTTTACTGTTTACATGAAAGTTTTGAGTTTCTATCTGTGATAACCTATTTGTTTTACTGTCCTTTGTTGACAGACAGGTTTTACGAAATAACTTTATTCGTTATTAAAGTATATATTGTTATAGTCACGATTTGGCTGCAATATTGCCGATGCGACTCTTAATCTTAACTCACTCACTCACTCACTCGCTCGTAGAGAGTACTGGCTCATTCTTTTAGAATCAGCTAGGACCTCAAATTACTTTAGAATCAACATTCTATCTGCATACAATTTGGGGTTTCAGAGCAACTTGTATTCGTAGAGAGTACTGGCTCATTCTTTTAGAATCAGCTAGGACCTCAAATTACTTTAGAATCAACATTCTATCTGCATACAATTTGGGGTTTCAGAGCAACTTGTATTGTGGAACATATTCCCATCCGTTTCTCCGAAATGACTGTTAAGAAAATAAAAATTTTCGTGTCCTAAAAACACTGGTAACGGCTTAGTATTCTATAGAGTCGGCGGAGAGTTTAACTTTAGCACTATTCAAGCAGCATCACTAGAAATAGACTTCATACATTGTGCTCATGTGGGCTATTGATCCCGGGTCTTTGGCGTGACGAGCAAACGCCTTACCCACCAGGCTATCCAACGCCCAAGTGAGTGTGAAGTCTGTAACGGTCTTCAAAAGTCAGAGAGACGATAATATTTACACCAAGTGCATGAACAATCAACGCCTATGCACTTGAGCAGTAAACACATAATGTAAAAACGTATTTGACAACTGAACACATATTAGTAGTTCTACCTTGTTCGGTCTGTGTTCAAATAACCTGTTCCTGTATCTCTCATAGACAATCAGCGTTCGCCCGGAGAGCGGAAGGTCGCGGGTTCGATCCCCGACTGCGTCATACCCGAAGACATTAAAATATGGAACTTGTTGGTCCCTGTCTGGTGCTCGGCATTAATGGGTACAACAAGGACTGGTCAGCTCGGAGTCAGTATAATGTGTCTGAGTGGAGTATTCATGCTTCACTGCGGCATGGTATCTCAGTGGGCTGGCACTATAAAACCAGCTTAAGTCTGGGCTAGTACAAGCAGCCGCACATACACATATACACGCATGCACGTCGTCATTTGAGCGAAATATATAAACCGAATTTCACCTCACCTCACCTCGTAGACAATCGATGCTCATGATGTAAAATCACTGGTTTCTCTGGTCCAGACCTAATGGTCTAGAGACCGTCATCAAATATGCATGAAATATTGCTTAGTGCTGTCTGTTTTTAATGGACTGATTCCGATTAACTACTGCATTGGTTTCAACTTAAGAATCAGCACAGTGTAAAGTCTTTTAAAAACTGTACATTGAGAGTAATGGATCATACTGTTCCAACTGCTGCGAGGGGCGGTGGGGGAACCTAGTCTAGTGGTTGAAGCGTTCGCTCGTCATGCCGAAGACTCGGGTTCGAGCCCCCAAATGGGCACAATGCCTGAAGCCCATTTCTCGTGTCTCATTTAATTAATTATTTTATGTATATTTCGTGTATATGGACAATTCATTGCTAATGAGAACACAAATACACATACACTGCAGCATTTTTGTGTTTTACCGGTCAAATATTGAACTGCCAGTTCCCTTTATTTTCAAGCTCTGACAAGATCCCATTTTTATTATTGTTAATGCCTATGACGCATTGTGTTGAATCTATTAAACTGGACAACGACTTTTCCAAGCAATAGGTGCAAGGTTGAATGCTGATGATTGGCTGGTTTGTTGTTTAACGCCGCACTCAGCAATATGGCGACGATGTTTTAAATAATCGAGTCTGGACAAGACAATCCAGTGATCAACAGCAAGAGCATCGATATAGAACAAACTTTATGGATAACAACTTCTTTTTATGGATAACAACTTTTTACAGATTCTTGTACCGTTGTCAAGCGGTACAAGAATCTGTATCGAAACGTCGCACTCACGAATAAAAAGAAGTTGTTATCCATAAAGTTTGTTCTATATTGTACTTCCCAACTTCTAAAATGCCACTCAAAGAAGTTAAGAGCATCGATCTACGCAATTGTGATACGATGACATGTGTCCGCAAGGTCATCCGATCCTGCTAGCCGCCCCCTACGAGAAAAATGGGTTGCTGAAGACCAATTCTAACTCAGGTGATGAAACGCTTCGAGAACATCAGGCCTAAGAATAACCAGTGTTATGGATAATGCATGGACAATACGTGGACTATTGTAACTCTTTGCTGTCTGGTGTACCAAAACATGTCCTCTACAGGCTACAGAGGGCACAGCATTCAGCCGCACGATTGATCGGTCAAACTAAATGGACTGAACACATCTCTCTAGCCCTCAAAACCCTACACTGGCTTCCAATTCGCTTCAGAATCGACTACAAAATCCTTCTCCTTGTTTTCAAGTGTTTAAACGGTCTAGCTCCAAAATACCTCTCGGATCTCCTGACACCACAACTAGATCACTCCGCTCAAGAGACCAGTCTCTCTTTGAAATACCACAAACTAGAACTAAGTCATATGGGGACAGGTCATTCTCTAGAACAGGAGAACAATCTACCATCCATCCTTCGTTCCGAAATAGAACTATCAAATTTTAAAAGTGGACTTAAGACTCACCTATTCAGTGGACTCATATAGCGCTTTTGAGCAATTATATTGATAAAATTGATAATATTTGTATGTATGTATGTATGTATGTATGTATGTATGTATGTATGTATGTATGTATGTATGTATGTATGTATGTATGTATGTATGTATGTATGTATGTATGTATGTATGTATGTATGTATGTATGGTATGTATGGTATGTATGTATGTATGTATGTAACAGAAAAGGTGGGTATAAAACTGTTCATTCCACAAGCAGTTGTTGGGCGTTAAACATACATTTTATTCAGCAAAGTATCTGTAATGAAACAAATGCTGGGCACTCTAATGCAAGTACCTTTCACAAATAAGATAAATGTTTGAAAAGACCAACCAAACAAGTCAATGGGTCTAGGCATGTGATCAGCAGTTGACGAACATGTTGTTAATGCCCATGACACATTGTTTTGAAACTATTAAAATGGACAACGACGATTCCAAACAGGAGGTGCAAGGTTGAAGGTGATCGAAACGGCTACCTAAACCTCAGGCCTGCTCCGTTCTGTGTAGTTCGGTGAGCATGGTGTTTATATCACCCAAGTCACAAAAGCTGCAGTACAATAGCAAATTATGAGACCCGGCCTGTGCTTATAATAATGATAATAGATACTTACCTACTAATTGTAACCACAGAAACTAATTAAGTCTTATCAAGCCAAAAAATGCTTTTCGCGTGACGTAGAATCGAATACCATAGTCAAAATTGATAAATTAATACAGTGACGTTTAAAACTAATGCGAATGCATATGGGGTCCCTCTGAGGGTCAGCGTCCAGCATCTTGCTTTCCGTTTTGATTCATCGACACGGTGTCGTTATTGTGCAGTGTCATTATTGTGCACAGTGTCGAACTGCCACGGACCAGCCAGGGTCTGTACCAGAAAGTACGTACCCCTCAGGGAGCTCCAGAGCGGGTGTGTCACAGAGGTGGCATGTGCCACGACCGTGGCGATACTCCACATTGATACACACAAAGCCAGTCTCTCTTTTGCATGCGGCAATGCACGCCTGCATTGTTGTCGTTGTCAGGACGTTGGTGTTGCAGCCGATGATTCCAGATTCGGGGTAAGTACTGCTTTCACTGCCGTATATGGTGCAACTTAAAAAACAACCATACATACATTAATAGAGGCGACAAAACCCTTTCCACATCCACGAGTGAGTGAGTGAGTTAAGGTTTACGCCGCACTCAGCAATATTCCAATACGATGAAAGAGCATGTGTTTATGAATCACTATGAAATAATGATGACATCAGGTGTTCACGAAAAGGTAAGCGTATCCTTCCCCACCGGTGGCACCCGTCAGACACATATGGACAGTCTAGTCTAGTGCATTTGTAATGTAAGATCATTATTGTAAGTGAGTGAGTTTAAATTCTTCCTCGCATTAGTCTTACCTAAGCCATATAGCGACGGGCCAATCATGGAGTTAATGATTTGACCTTCTTTCAAATATTACTTCCTTTAACACATGTATACTTGTTAACAGCCATATTTGTATGGTTAGAGTTTAGACACAACCTGATCTGTGTAGAAAAAAACCCAACTTATATCTAGGATCCCTTGCAAAGATTTTTAGCGAAAATATATTCTATGAAGTTGATGGTATGACAAGTATACTTATACTCTCAAAGCAGATATTCCGGATAATAATTGTCCCTAACTGTTGATCTTAAAAGGCGAATGGATGTATGAGGTGATAAGGCGAGGTGTAAAACATACACTATCTATGACAGCCAAGCAATTGTTTGCCCAGCACATCGACATTACCACAGACAGATCCTAACAGAAGCAAACAGAATCCTTTCACAGCCTACTCCTCCAAGGAGTTGCTTAGGGACCCGAAGTTGCGTCAGAATGTACGATGCTCGACATCGGTAGCAACCGCCAATCACCCCGCTATATAACCAAATACTTACGAATCAGGCAGTCGCCAGTCGTGACGTCATAGCTTGTTCCCGTCACGCATCCACAGACACAGTCTACGCAATCTAATGACGTCACGCACTTCATCCCAAACGATGGACCTTTGAGAAAAGTTTATAAAATTTGAGCCAATATATTTGACAACATCATAAAGTCAACGGATACATACGTTAACCGGTAGGATCATATATATGCAGACAAATATGCAGATATGAAAGGTTAAGTAATGACTATTTTCAGTGTTTACAAACAAACATGGCGTCGTCTTTGTCAAACGGCGATTGAGATGGAATTACTCATTTGAAATCATCTGAAGAAACAAAGAGGATAATTATCATCGGTGACGGGCGGTAGGGTAGCCTAGTTCTTAAAGCGATCGTTCGCCACGCCGAAAACCCGGGTTCGATTCCTCATGAGTACAATGTGTGAAGCCCATTTCTGGTGTCCCCCGCCGTGATATTGCTGGAATATTCCTAAAAGCGGCGTAAAATGTTCTCTCACTAAGCCTGTGCCAACAGTCAAACAATGTGTGACTAGTCTGGATGTACTGATCAAAACTTATATTGGAATTAGAAGTGTGAAGTTTCCATATGGTTTACGATAATTTCAAATTTAATTGAAATAATAAAGAAAAAATATTTAAACCGAATGTAAACCCTCTTCAAACTGTTTATCATGTGCGATCATGGTCACATGCGTATTAACATAGGAGAACAGACACGTCAATAGAACAGCACGTCAGTTAGCCCCGAACAAGGATTATTTATTTGAGTCACCGACACCTCGTGTTTCTGTTGTTTTCGGCAAAAAGTCTAAAATGTTCAGTACAGTTCGCTCTACCCCCGTGTAATTAAGTATAGTTTTGCCCTGAACAATTATAGAATTAATATCACGAGAACGCTTGTAAAATACTATAAATACATGGGGGTAGAGTTATCTGTATTTCGTAGTGCACAAATACCAAATCCATTTGTATTATTTAACTGGGCTCTTTATGAAACACTGTGTGCTGCAAAACTTAAACCTAAACTTTTTTATTGACGTTCCTGATGCTATCAAATGTTTTCTGATGCACTGAAAATCATAGCTGATGAGTGCATATCAAAGTCCTCTGCAATTCCACATGTTCGAAAACCTTGGTTAAACGATGAGTGCAAACAAGCTAGGAAGACTAGGAAAAAGCCAGAACACTATTTCCGTTGCCACCCTATGGCGCATAATTTAAATTAATTTTAAATGCTAAAGCTGGGCGTACTTTTAAACAGAAGAAACGCCACTCTTGGCAACATTATGTATCCAAAATAAATTCTCGAACCCCCATGTCCAAAGTATGGAATATGGTACAGAAAATTAAAGGTAAAGGTACTAAATCTAGCGTCCATCATCTGAAACATGGAGACCAAGTACTTACTGAGAAATCAGATATTGCAAAAAAACTGGGTGAAACTCTCGCTAAACATTCTTCCTCTTCTAATTATGTGCCTAAATTCCAACAATATCAAAAAGGAAGGAAAACTGATTTCTATGGATAGTCAACTTCTTTATTGCAATGCACTCATTGCAATAAAGAGATTGACTATCCATAGAAATCAGTTACACTCATTACAATAAAGAAGTTGACTATCCATAGAAATCAGTTTTCCTTCATCTTCACAACTTCTAAAATGCCTCTCAAAGAAAAAAAAAAGAATATAAAAAACAACAAGAAAAGAAACCTACTAATTTCAATTCAGATAATGGGGAAGACTATAATCAACTACTGCTCTTGAAGAAGCTCACGCGACTGCTACAGGGGCTGATAACATACATTATCCGCTAGATAACATACATTATCAGCTCCTGAAGCACTTACCAGAATACTGTCTAGAAACTCTTTTAAATATTTTTGATGATATTTGGACATCAGGAAAATTTCCTCCCTCATGGCGTGACGCTATACCAATACCTAAACCTGGACGTGATCATACGGATCCGTCAAATTATCGACCTATTTCACTCACAAACTGTGTTTGCAAAATCATGGAACGAATGATAAATACTCGACTTGTTTGGTACTTGGAAACAAATAACTTTATAACAGATATACCATGTGGTTTCCGTAAAAACAGACGTACTGTCGATCACTTAGTGCGTTTGGAATCATTTGTTAAAAACGCTCTAATTAATAAACAACACGCTGTGTCTATCATTTTTTATCTTGAAAAGGCATATGACACTACGTGGAAATATATTACATTTTAAGAGATTTACATGGCTTCGGATTGCGCGTCCGTTTGCCTCAATTTATAGCCCACTGTTTAAATGACAGACAAGTCCGCGTGGGTTCTACCCTGTCTGATCATTACAATCAGGATCAGGGTGTCCCACAAGGCAGTATTTTGTCTGTCACATTATTTAGTATAAAGATAAATAGTTTATCAAAGGTTTAATAAGTTTCGATTGATGGATCGTTATTTGTGGATGATTTTAATGTTTCCTGTCGTGGTAAAACATGCATACTATTGAACGGCAACTGCAGTTATGATTAAACAAAATAGATAAATGAAAACGGCTTTAAATTTTCCAAATCGAAAACTAATTGTATACACTTCTGCAGAAAATATAAGCCGCATAAGGACCCGGAACTATTTTTAAATGGCACTCCCATCAAAGCTGTCAAGGAGGACAAGTTCTTGGGACTAATCTTCGACTCCCATTTAACGTTTCTTCCTCATATCAAATCCCTAAAAAATAAATGCCTGAAGGCACTCGATTTATTAAAAGCCGCTTCCAATTCTAAGTGGGGAGGGGATCAATCTACCCTCCTGCACAGGTCACTATAGGTCTACATAGGTCACTGGTTCGCTCGAAGCTTGATTATGGTTCCATTGTATATGGTGGAGCCTGCAAAAGCAACTTAAAACTCCTTGATTCTGTCCACCACCAAGGCCTAAGACTTTGTCTTGGGTCTTTTCGAACTTCTCCTGTTGACAGTCTCTACGTTGAGGCAGATGAGCCATCTATTGCACAACGCCGTATAAAACTATCTTTAGGGTATATTACTAAACTGTACTCCAACAAATCTAACCCTGCATATAACTGTGTCTTTACTCCCCTCTATGAGGATTTATAGACCAAGAATCTTCTCTTTTTCCGCCTCTTGGGCTCAGAATTAAACCATTCATGTCTGCTGCCGGCATTGAGCTGGAAAATATAGCTCCTTCCCGTCTTCTTTCTTCTCCTCATTAGCAGTTGGTTAGGCCACAAGTTGACCTAACATTAACATCATTTAAAAATCAGAAACTAATGAATTACAATATAAACAAGAATTTAATCAATTAAGAAATACATATAATACATACAAATCCTTATTAACAGATGGGTCCAAGGAAAGTGGCGCAGTAGCTTGTGCCACTGTCATTGGATCCAGAACAATATCTTCTCGATTGCCTGATAACAGCTCTATTTTCACAGCAGAAGCAAACGCAATACTAACAGCTCTTAAATATTAGACACCCCAAATATAAACAATATATCATATTTTCAGATTCTCGTTCTTGCCTTCAGGCTATAAAAAGTCTCTCTTGTAAACATCCACTTTTAATTGAAATAATTGAATTGTATAATGATCTTGCAACTGGCCAATACGACATCGTCTTTTGTTGGTTACCCAGCCACGTTGGCATTTCTGGGAATACAATGGCCGATCTTGCTGCCAAGGCAGCACTCAACCAATCTGTGAAACCCCTTCTTATTCTTTACTCTGATTACAAAGCTAGCATTAGAACTTACATCCGTGATCTGATGCAGAAGAAGTGGGACACCCCAGTAGGTACGAATAAATTACATGCAATAAAGCCTTATATTGGTTATACATACTTGGGTTGTCAGTCCAGATTTGAAGAGGTCATCATGCGACGATGTCGTATTGGCCACACACGATATACTCACGAATATGTATTGAAAGCTGGGTGAGGATCCTCCATTTTGTATCCCTTGTGATGAAAGAATCACGGTCAAGCATGTCTTGCCTGACTGTGTTGAATATTCCATCACAAGGGATAACTATTTTAAATCACGAACTTTGAAGGATCTTTTTAATCAGTTCTCATTTAATTATTGCATTTCTAAAAGAATTAGATTTGTTAAATGATTTGTAAATAGATAAATATTTTATGATTGGAAGTTTAAATTAGTAACTCCAATTGTTAGTGGCTGTACCCTTAAAAAGGGGTTAAAGTATCGTAAAATCATTGTCCTCCTGAAAGGGTACGTAGGTCCCAAAACATTTGATCTAAATTTAAGTTTACCAGGTTTTTAATTGTAGTATTTTTGTCATAGTAATGTATGCCTAAATCTCAGCATAAACGCCAATGGCTGAAGGGATGGTGTATCCAGCTGGGGTCCATGCAGGTAGCAAAAGTAATGTATGTCCCCATGGACCTTAGTACGGTGATCTACCTTCAGTTGTTGGCGATAAATAGCCCATTTTTACATTGTATTGTCCAAAAATAGTTTTCTACTATTAAAGATATTTGCTAGCTAGTTTTAAATCATTTTGTGATAATCTAGTACTTTTACTGTCCTTCGTTGACAGGGTTTTATATATTATATGTATGTATTCTGCATTTAGAACTAGTTTTAGTCACGATATGGCTGAAATATACCGATGTGACTTTAAATCGTAACTCACTCACTCACTCATTTGTATTTTTGCACAATAAACACTACTACTTTACTACTGTCGGAAATAGGAAATAAACTCTTTTGGGGCAGTTCCTCTGTATCCCTGAAATTTATACAACTGCAAATAGCATATGTCGAAGTAACCCACTTCGGCCTAACTGGGCATTCAGTGGAATAGAAAATAAAATTCATTTTACCCTGATATGTCCTTGTTTTCACAAATTAAGACAGAAATATATTCCGCGCCATCTTCTTGCAAAGCAGCCCCATTATGCATATATATCTTTGTTACAAACCAATAATGAAAATATTCTTGCTCAATTGTCCTTATATATAAAATATGCATTAGCTAAAAGAGATCTTCTTATAAAGCGAATTGTATACCCTTAAATATATATGTAAATATCCAAAATATTCCTTTATCACTGTAACTCTCATGTATATGGGCCGGAGGCCTTTCATACAATAAACATCTTTTGACTTTTGACTGTGACAGTGGGATGTCCAGAAATGCATGTTTACTCGTAAAATCGGGCAAAACGTCGAAAAAATACGAATAGCTGTTGAAAACAATAGATCAGACTATAGATGGCAGTTAGGTCGCTCAGCTAGGTATGACAACGGACCGTCGACTCACCTGGCATGAAATGCATGTGCTGCCTACAGGCACAATGGGTCATCTCAAAGATGTTTTGTGCTTTTCATGTGTGTTAAATATGTCTCATCTACTGATTAACATCTTACGTGTCTTTCTTTCATAAAGTTTACGTTGAGATATGTAAAAGAGTATGATACCTGATAACCATAGAAAAGAATAATATTAAATGTCTCAAAATATATAGGTGTCATGACCACCCGAAGATGGACAGGACTGGATATTATTTGTAAATTGTTGACATGCCGTGTACTTCCCCAGTATAATTCCCCTAAAGGATTATCTTATCTTACCAGAAATCCCCCAGCCCGATCCCAACCATCGTCTGCGACACCCGTCCTGGTTTTGCTGTTGAGACGACCCCTCCTATCTGTTTCTTTTTATAGTGACAGTGAGACTCCATGGTAGCGACATCCTTAATAGTTTCAGCATGAAAGTTATTATTTTTTACGTCAGCTATCGTTTATAATGAAGCTAAGTCTAATTTCAAAATGGGCATTTATAAAGTGTCCTTTGTAATACAATATCATCGCACACTAACGTGCAAAAAGCCATGGTCTGTGCCAAGTAGGTCGCTTTGGACTTAGAAAAAAACCGCATTGCTCATTTCTGCACTAATCTCTCCTCAGTAGAGTCCTTTTTTACGTTTCCTATCTCCCTACCACTGAAACTGTAGTTAGGCCGAACTTTGTTTAACCGATATTTCACACTTTCACATATCAACTACTTGTAGATAAATGTGAAAAAAAAGGGGTTTTTTTCCTATTTCCGACAGTACTTTAATAATATTTTTTGCTGCTCAGGACCAGTCACTTCCCACTCGCAATCGCCAAAAAGTGATTCTTAAAAAAGATATTAACATGAAATGTCCATTATGCAATGGGTTTATAGAGACTGTCCAACACCTTGTCAGTGCATGCCCTTCCTTGGCACAAACAGCATATCTTAAACGGCATGATCACATTTGCCATGCCTTTGGTTTCAACTTTGAGGTCCATCCATGGTACGACCCTGATAATGTCTAGGGCGTCATGGAAAATGACAGCTTTAAACTTTAGGCCCATATACAGTCTCAGAAGAATTCCAGCCAACAAACCTGATCTTGTCCTTTGTTATAAAGCCAATGAATTTATTGATATCATTGGGTTTTCTGTCCCTTTTGACAGCAACGTGATTGGCAAGATTCAGGAAAAGCAGGTTAAATATGTGCACCTCGCCTTTGAAATGTCTCGCTTGCATCCCAAGTACACTGTCGTCAATTCAATCAATCATCCTTTTTATTACCAAGTTTACAGATACATGCAAAGCATCATGGGGGGTATTTCTTAATATATCACTTTTAGGCTATGGCTTGAAAAAAATCAAGCAATTATGTACAGGTAAACTAACATGTCATGTTGACGGACATTATAATGGAAAGAAATTTACATAGATTTCGTAATTGTTTCACATTATGAGTTTCAAATAGGGCTGACATTTTATAATAGTTAGGGTTGTTTACAAAATAATTCTTTAAATATATATTTCTGGAAGCAGTAAATTTATTACATTGAAATTAATAATGAAACTTATCTCCGAGTTGGGAGGGACGTGACGGACAGAATCGTTTATTTGAGGGAATAGTTTCCCAACGACGTTTTTCAATAGGTACTTCATGGTTGGCGGTTTTAAATTTGATTAAAATATTACAGTGCTTTGTTCCTAATTTACGTTCCAGTAAAGAGATATCATAATGAGATTTCATACATTCGTAGATAACAGCTTTAGAGGAGGATGTTTTTGGGTTGTTAAGCAATTGGAGCGATTGATCTGAGATTCTAAGTCGGGCAGCATTTTTGAACCAAGAAAAGGAAACTATATCTTGAGAATGCCATATATTGGACATACCAATATTATCTACTATGGTTTTAATGTAATTGAGCCATTTATAGTTGTGGTTGTATTTCATTGAGTTTGTTAATGTTATTTGATATAATGCTGTTAACGTAGAATTACATTTTCCTGATACTATTTTGGACCAGAAACACAACATGACGCAGTCGTCAGATGCCCTTGGTTTGGTACCTCCTCATCTCTTGGCGCAGATCAGGTGTGTGCCCGGGTTTTCCATCGGGAGCACAGCCCTTCTGACACAATGGCTAATGCACAAGGCTGCAGTGTTGGGGAGCCTTCATATTCTCCGGAAGATTCTTGGTGGGTTCGACCAGGCAGCGTTTCCTGAGAGAAGTCGCTGTCTGGGCTGTGTGTAGAGGGAACAAGGGCCCTAATTATAAGCTGATGATGAGCCAGCCTTACCAGCCTGACTGTGCCAGGATCACGAGAATTCTCTCTGCTACATTTTTCATCTTAATCTGTAAAACATATTAATGAATTTGTATAGCGGCTAGTTTCCACATAATGTGCTTAAGGGCGCTGAAATCACAATATGGTTATTATTACCTCGGATAACCCAAGCTGCCTGAGAGGAGCCAGAATGTTAAGAGTCACATTACTTATCGCATTGGGTACCCAATTTTCTGAAGGTTGAACACAGGCAATTTTGAATAAACTCACTTGCCTAAGGTGAGACCATTTGTAGCACATGTGCTTCGTTGTGCGGCAGGACTGAAGTCATAGATATTCTCAAGAATCAAGCTGCCAAACACGGTCACCATCCAAGGACTCTCCGCGCTGAAAGTTGCTTAACTGCATCTATTTGTGACCTGAGCTCTATGCACAGGACCACACACCACCAAGAACACATTGCATTCATTAAGGTTATGACAGGGCAGGAAAAATGGAATAAATGAATTAATGAAAGGATATTGTTTTACGCCGTAGTGGATATTGTTTTATCAATCTTTTTCAGGGCAAGTGGAAACAAAATGTGCAGGCTATTATTTTTTACCAGAAGTGTATTTCCAAAAGTGGAAACGGACTGGTAAACAAGGAGTATGTTGCTTATCTGAATACAGCCCCGGGATACAAATAAGATATAAATAAAACAACCATGAAGAGAAAAATATGTAATAAACAAACAACCAATAGCCTTCTGCCTATAACATTAGAACCATTAGTATCGGAAAGTACTAGCTAGTGCAATGTCATTTTAACTACTTACAACACAAATCTGCCTGACAATATAATGAAAGAATGGATACATTGTACTATTCAATATCATCAAGATAACCTCACGTCATACCTTCACGTGGCACTCGTCCCACACATCTGGCCCCTTTTGTTTAGAGGTTACAGGTCAGTGGAGCGAGATAATCCCTCAGAACAAAAGGTGCGCTTTTTATTTAGTTCCCTGTGACATTTGATCACCCTAGCCAGACTGGGATATTTCGGTTGTCAATTCCCTGACTGTATTACTTACTATTTAGTTAAAGTTTCGGAGATACACTCCCCCAAAAAAAAAAAAAAGAAAAAAAAGAAACACATAAGCCGTTTTAGAAGAATTTATTGCGTTAGTTTAAGAGCAATGTTTTCATATAAATTCAATGGCAAAAAGTAGAAATTCACACGTCTATAGACAAAGAGTTTGCCAACACAACAGCAGCTTTTATTGTTGTGTTTCTGTTTACGTGTGTCCACGAGATGGCGTCAACGTTAGTACTTTTTATGGCCGCCATTGGCAGCAAGTTCACCACATAGGTGTTCTATCGGGTTTGCTGTGATGCGTGCTGTATGTGAGGTAGCCTTGTCATGCTGGAACAACTACCTCTGTGGGTCCATAAATCGGAAGCGTGCGAAGTGCAAGGACTTCGTTAATGTACCGATTTGCTGTCACATTCCCCTGAACCACCACTAAATCAGATCTTTGTGAGCTGGATATCGCACCCCACGCCATGACACTGTCTCCATCAAATTGGTGAACCTGTCGAATGCAATTATGGACAAAACGTTCTTTTCTCCAACGGAAAAGATGCTGTCTTCCATCTCGCAGGTGAGTGAGTGAGTTAAAATTTTACGTCACATCGGCAATATTTCAGCCATATTGTGACGACAAAAAGTTATGTGTTAAGACTAGATATATTTATACTCTTCAAAAACCTGTCAGCGACTAGATTATCAGAAAATTAATTAAAACTAGTTTGAGTTCATTGGAAAATGCTAAATCATTTCAAAACAACACCAAATAAAATCTTCCTATAGATCGCCAGCAAGTTAAGGTAGATCACCATGCTAGGGATGTCGCAGGTGAAGAAGAAATCTTGATTCATCACTGAACCAGACTTGCTCTAGTTTCTAAGGTTCCAGATCCGGACTCACCAACCACACCACAACAAGCGATAGCGCTGATGGAAGTCTCCCAAAACAGGGACGACAACTGGCCTCCTTGGTCGAATCCCCAACGAAATCGATTCCTGGCAGTTTTGTCGGAAATTCTTCTCCAACTAGAGATGCGTTTGTGCAGTCTCCGCGGCTGTGGGCAAGACGATGACGCAAGTGAGCAGCCCGGATGTAGAGGTCCTGTGCTTTGGTGGTAACTTTTGGACGGCCACTTCTCGGGCGATCTTGGGCGGAATTGGTCTGCAGGAAATGATCCCATAAGCGAGATATGGTGCTCTGATGAACGTTGAACTCTCGGACTGCAGATGCGACTCCGCAACCTCAAGGCGGCCCATGGCAATGTTTCGATAGGCGGCACTCAGTCGTGTCAGGGATGGTTTCCTCTTTTCCAGGCAAAAACTAATGACAAAATTACACACGTTTGCCCCCTTATACTGATCGATACCGCATTCTAACTTACACGTGCATTGTTCATTGCAAGTTTTGGCGAATATCTCTTTAAAAAAATGGTAACAAGTTAAAATTACCGTACTTTAGCGCTGAAGCTGTTTACAGTCACACACAGATGACGTTTTGGAAAGAAATAGTATATTTGTATTGTTTTTGCCGCAGGTGCATAAATCCAATATTCTCAAAATTACCTATGCGTCATTTTTCTTTTCTTTTGAAGAGTGTAAGAACATGTTTTTCGACGAGGGAAATAGCTATAATATTATATTATAAAGAGGTTATCACGCGTGTATGTTTTGAGGTGGTAAATGGTCCGTATGAGGTATTAACACTGGATTTAGATCGTAAATGATCGCTATATACCATGTTCATTATACCAGGTAACATGGATGAAAGACGGCAGCGGACGGAACCAAAGTAAAAGGTCTTTATAGACGTGTTTGTAATAAACTTTATAAACTGTAATAACAGGTTTACATATCACATAAAAGGTCTATTTTGTTGGAAACAAAGTGACCCAACCTGTATAATTTATTAATTTAAAAAAATATTACCATATTAACTTATCTTTAAAACAAATAAAACAATTAGTGAAAATGACTTTTCATATTATGTTTATCGCCCGCCTTCCCTCTTCCTGCTTGAGGTTGGAGATCAGAAACACATAACTACGTGTGAATGGCCCTGAGGAAACAACCGTTTAGTTTGGGACATAATACCAAGTGAGGTGTTTTTCTTTCTAAGAAAGGCAGGCGTTTTACAAAATGTTGCATGAAACATTAGAAAATCAAGGCGACCCGGAATTCGAACCTTCGAACCTGGGGTGCCCCCAGAAGATGACTGGGCCACACGTACACCAGAAATAACGATTCCAACGATTGTTTACATTTTGCCCATGTAACGGCGACATTCGTGTGTCTGCTTAAATAACGTTTTGTTCCACTCGACAAGTCAGGAAATACGGCGGACCCTAACAGTTACCGAAGGATTTCTATTTTGAACGTTATGGGAAAATTATTTACAACTGTCTTAGAAAAACGTTTGAGGGCTTGGATAGAACTGAACGACTTAATATCCGAATCACAAGCTGGCTTTGGCTTTGTTACTCTACCACCGACAATATATTCACTTTGATCTCTAAATATTTGCGCAAACCACGTATGTATTTATTGACTTTAAGATGACCTATGTAGACAAATTATTATTTAAATTAGTACTAATGCACGAAAGGGTTGTCATCGGGGAATTTTTAATGTACTTAAGAATATGTACTCATTAGTTTAATCATGTGCAAGATCAAACTAATAAAGAACGAGTAACTTTATCACATCAGCAGGTGTACGACAAGGCTGTATTCTAAATCCTATACTTTTCACCTTTTCAATAAATGAGCTTGTGACTGAAATGTATGATAAATGTGATGACGGTATGTTTGAAGTTATAGAAAAGGTTCACACTCAGTTTCTAAAACGGTTTTTACAGGTTGGCAAATTCGCATCCACTAAGGCTATTCTTGGTGAAACACGATGTTTCAACACAGATGAGGGTTATATATACTGGATAAAAATACTTCGGATGAATTATTCTAGATATCCATACCAATGCTATATTATGTTAAAAGCATTTAGAAAGCAAAAGTGGGTGTCAAATGTCAGACATTTGCTATTTTACACAGGTTATACCCGTGTTTGGTAATCACAAAGTGTGGCTGATTCTATCATGTTTACAACTACATTCAAACAACGATTGAACGATACTGATTATCAAAACTGGCACAGTTTATATCATTGCTGCACTATTTAGTAATTATGGCAGCATTAAATCTTTGTTACAGCCTGAAAATATTTAATGTGTCTCTCACATAGCTCTTTATGAAGAGCTTTATGTAAATTAAGAATATCTCTTCATGATTTTAATATCAATAATTTACGTAGAGACAAAAATGAACATGTGCATAAATCACTCTGTATGCAATGTACCGAAGACGAGTTCCACTTAATGTTTGTTTGTAAAAAGTATCATGACCTAAGATTAAAATATCTTCCAAGCTTATCCATTGTGAATCACTATTCATTGAAACTCTTGTGTAATAGATTAAATACAAACAACGAGGATACTTACGAGCACTCGCCATTTTTCTTTAAAATGTTTTTCTACTGACATGTTAATGGAAACAGAAATATTGCTCTTTTGTACACCAGGTGACATCTGTTCTATCGAAATACAATTGTATTCTCGGATATGAAGCCTAAATGCTGAATAAATCTATTTGAAATAACGTTTTTGTGCACTAAACATAACCTTGGGCCTTGTTCTGGTGAAGTATACTTCGCCCGAGTTTGTATGAAAACGCTTTGAAAAAATTCTAACCACCTGTTCTCTATATTTTTCCAAAGTAAAATTTATGGCGTCTCTCCCAGTAGTGAAGGCTGCCACTGGCCGCCACAAAAGGAACACCGATGTCGTTTCTAGAATATAAGTACCATCAAAGGTCTACAAATGTTCTTATTATACATGATCGTAACGCAAGCGTTTCTTGCTTTACTTACGTCCACAGAACGCATATAGTCTTGATCCATCCTCTTCAGTCACGTTGTTCAGAGTCTTTGTAGGGAGGGAGAAGCTACCACCGTAGGTAGTGCACATCCTCGTCCTGGCGTTGTGCCTGTAGGACCTGCACCTGTGGTCATTTAAACACCTTCGGCGGCATATCCCTGATATCCCGACATTAAGGAACGTAGCGAGCTGGAAGTCTGTAACGGCCGTCCCGTCAAATTCGGAGAGATGATCATCAAAAAAGCACCGACTACATGAACAATCAACACCTCTGAATTTGACAAGTAAGCACAAAATAAAAAACCGTATGTTACTACCGAACACATGTCAGTCCTACCTTCCTGCACACGTAGCGAGTTTAAGCGATTTTGTTGGAAGACGGATTCACTCCTTCATGACCAATCCGGGTTAGCTGAGGTTTTATAGTGAAAAAGATATTGATTATTGAAACATCTGTTTCAGATAAGGACAAAACTTCATGGATGAACAAATTCTTTATTCGGATGGTGCGACGTTTCGATACAGATTCTTGTATCGTTGTTAAGCAAGAATCTGTATCAAAACGTCGCATAATACGAATAAAGAAGTTGTTAATACATAAAGTTTTGTCCTTATCTGATTTTCCAATTTCTAAACATGCCAGTCAAAGAAGATATCTGTTTCAGATTCCTACAGTTATTCATTTATTTTCAAACTCGTGATATAGTTTTCGTGATATATACTGAAAAAGAGCTTTCCGAGTGATGAGTGCCACATTCGTAAAAATTAACGCCTGTAATGCTCCACTTCCCTTAAGAAAGATTATATAAATCTCTTTAGATGTGAAACCCTTCTCTAACAGCGAAATACCAATCTCGCGACACATACACTAAACGCCAAAAGAAACATTGCCCTCTTTCCTTGATAAATTTGTACCTATCTTCAGTTGGCGTTGTGATGCGTGGACGTCTACTTCTTGTTCTCTCTACGGTGACCCCAGTCTGTCTGTAGCGCTGAATAAGTCTTATAACCGTGATAGGATGGCATCCGAGGGCGTTAGCAACTGCATTATATGTCGACCCCAAGTGCACCATCCCAATGGCGCTTTCTCTCTATAATCACTGATTTTGTATTAAATTGTCTTTGAATTTATACTGTCACTCAGATGTAAATTAAATCACGCTCATCCTTGATGTTTATTGGTTTCAACGGACTGATATACGGTTAACTACTGCATTGGTTTCAACTGGGAATGAACACTTAACAGTGTTAACTTGGTCTCGATCCTAAACAAACTGTATCTTGGGAGTGACGGTTCATTCTGTTGGAACTGCCTGGTGCATCTTGCATTTGTTTGAAACTATAAACACGCAATAACCATTGTCATTGATTGTACTGACAATGTATGGCGGCAGTCTGTATTGGGCCAGACAATCCAGTGATAAAAAACATGGGCATCGAACTACGTAATTTGGACAAGATAACATGCTTCAACCAAGTCAGCGAGCCTGACCACTCGATCACGTTAGTCGCTTCTTACGACAAACATGGGTTACTGAAGACCAGTTCTAAGCCGGATCTTATTAATTTCGAATCTTGAATAGCGCTGAATGTGGTGTAAAACAGCAACCAATAACTCATTCGCTGTGGTCACAGGAGACAGGTGTCAACTACCTTTTTGCATTGCCGGTGCAACCGAGTCAAGGTCAGGCAACGCAGCTATAGGGCCCGTCACGGCAATTCGCGAGACCTTAGTACTTCTGTGACATAAACCAGATAATGTTAAAGCTGGCAATGTAACTTCCTATTGTAATCAGTGGCAAAAACTAACTTCTGATACATTTATTTTGATTACTGTCAGTAATGGTTGTAAACTTGAATTTGATCAGGTATCATCACTGGATCACTCCATTCGTAACTACTCGCCTCTTTCCCTGACCTACAAGAAGACTCGTACCCTTTTCGCACTCCATTTTGTTACGAATGTAGATCACTGCCCAAGGCCAAATCAATTTAGTGAAAATGAACACGTGGCAGTGACCCAACAGGTTGTCAAATTAACTATGACAGGTGTTATTGAACAGAACCATGTGTAGGTCTATTTATCTCAAACATTGTCCGCAGAGACTAAAAGGATCGGGGTATCCGTATTATTGTGGACCTAACAGTCATAAATAAGAAACTGGACAAAGTGAAAATTTAAAAAGGACACAATAAAAACTGCCACTAATTTAATCAAGCCAGACAGTTTCTTTGCTTGCGTGGATCTGAAAGACGCATATCATACGATCCCAGTACAAACAGATTACAGGCAATTCATGAAGTTTTACTGGAACGGATAGGTTTTTATTATAAATGCTTGGCCAATGGGTAAACTTCTGCCCCAAGAATATTTTCCAAAGTGTCGAAAGTGCCGTTCAAAGAAGTGCACAAACAAGCCAAGACGATGAGAGGATATATCGATGGTATTGATGATAGTATTCTTGAAAGGTGATACCTATTTCTTGTGTCAATCAAATATCAAAGGTACAATTCAGCTTTTTGACTCTCTGGGTTTTGTTATATACACCCTCTCAAATCAAGCCTTCCTCCCACGCTTGTTACAACGTACTGAATGTTCTGAATTTTCGAGCTATGAACTAAAATTTCTTACCTGAGTGAATTTACTAGACAGCCACCCCCTGATTTGTGACTGTCATCCTTAATATATATATCTATTCTAGCTATCGCAAATAATCGCGTTTACAGATAAAACTTACGATAACGTTGTTATTGTGAACGTGAGATTATGTCATTTAGTTGGACCGAAGCATCGATGGCCAGTCGAGAGTATGCCACGAAGGTATATGTGGCACGCACGTGATTTGACCATCGTGGAATACAAACAGCCGTAAAGACAGATAATCGTAATGCACCTTGGTTCTGTTAGCTTTAGAGATACTGATCCCGGATTAAGTCCGATGCTCCTTATCAATGTGACCCTTGGCAGGTTTAAGATTGAGGAACGTAGTCGGTTAGTCTGTAATATTTCCAGTTTTCAATAACGCATATCGTTATAAAATATTGGTAAACCTTTGTCTAGGTTTTTCGTGTTAATAACTGTTTGATTATGGAATGGGGACAGATTATGATAATGCTGCACTATATATAGTGAGTGAGTGAGTTATTATTTAACGTCACATCGGCATTATTCAGCCATATCGTGACGCTACACTATAACACGTGTGAGCATTTAACCGGGTCTTCACTGTACATTGCGTCTACGATGTGCTTGTGTGATCTTTTTATTTGGCATTACCTTCCCCAATTATCTATAGGGTAGTATAAATAGGGAAATGGGAGGAGGTGTGTTATACGGTAAAAGTGCATCCCTAAAGCATTAAGAGATTTACATCAGATTCCGTATTTCGATTTGCAGTCTGACTCAGGACTGATAACCTTTGGCTCATGACTGATAACGGTTAAACACAGAATGGAGACAGAAAGTCGGGAGTAAGAGAAAGACAAACACTGAGATGTGAACTTGGCTAAATCTTTCGCGAGGCAAGGACACGACAAGGTCGTCAGAGGAAAGTTTCGAAATACAGGAGTTAAAGGGCGGAGACCGAAGTAACAAATCACTGAAAAGGGGAGTCACCGAACGGAACTGCCCGAGACCCCTCTTATTAAAATACACATGAGTGGAAGGACAGATACAGTTATTAACGATATGTGATCAAGATCAGGTCAGCCTCGTCTCATTCAAAAAGAGATGTTTGGGTGCTAAGAGCTCAGAGTGCGGAGAGTACTAGCTCAACATTTCGGAAGCCAATCCATGTTACTCAGTTTCCCGTGGGGTACAAGCCTGTTCTGCCTTGTGTTGAAGTTGTACTTAGAGAGAGATGGACTGAGAGAGTATAGAACTTGGTGTTGCGTCTATCCTTGAATGTATGTATGCCAGTACATGAATGTAATGTAGTTAGTTCGGAGATAAGGTCGCCCGCCCCCGTACTCCTTGACTTAACATTCCCCATGGACCAAGCGAGTGCAGAGCTGGAGCTTACATCTCCCCTGACAATGTGGAATGACCATAACCAATAGGTAACTGCGGTAGGGTTTACTGAAGCCCAAACGCCAGTTACGACAGGTGTCTGCACAATATGTTAACGCAGACCACCACATAAGCGGTGCATTTGCTTAAAATGGGAAACTAATTTTAAATCAAGCACATCTCGTTTCACTTTGAGCTACTTGCGAGATACTAACATAATAATAAATACTTGTGTTATTATGATGGGCAAAATATTCATATTGTGGGCAAAAGTCCTCCTCTGTAGAAATTGTGGTGGACAAAGATCCAGTGTGCAAAGTTCCGTACACCCTCTCAGTAAGATACATGTCTATACATGGTCACGGCGGGAGCACCAGAAATGGGCTTGACACATTATACCCATGTGGGGAATCGAACCCGGGTCATCAGCGAGACGAGCGAATGCTTTAACCACTATGCTACCCCACCGCCCCAAGATACTTTAAAAGCTAAAGCATACTAAGAATTGATGAAATATCAGGACAACACTATTAAAAGCGGCGTAAAACCATACCCATTTACTTACCATTCACCCGATGGCAACGGTGAACGTAAAGTCAATGAAAACAATATTCAACCAACAGCAACAGCCAGTGATCTTAGAGTCAGTGAAAATAATATTTACCCAACAGCAAAGGTGTCCGTAAAGTCGGTGAAAACAATCAGTAGCATAATGATTTAAAAATAATTCATTGACGGACTCTGTATGAATAATAATACTTAGTATTCACGGCATATAAGGAATCTACTCTACAGTTTACATTTCCCCGTAAAGGGGCAGTTTTAAATCCGTCTCTCTCGCTTGGATAAATATAACAGTCAAATGCATAATGTGACTTTAAACAAGCAAAGGGACGCAACTCCTCTTAAAACGCGACACCAGTCGCTCCACGCAGGGATCATCTACAACGTTATATAATCTCCCTGCTCCAAGGTAAGTAAGATTTGTACTTATGTATAACCAAGTCGTGACAGGTACCGGCATTGGTGCACCCCAAACAAACTGCGATATTTAGTTTCGGTTCAACGAGCGACAAAGGGTGATTGCACAATATAATGTTGTGAAGCCAGTGTTCAGTTGACCCGCTGGTAGATCCAGATCGGGTAGGTACGACGTAATGTAATGTCCCATCCCACGCCTCACCGAGACAGTGTCATACAAACCCGATCTAATTATCAAACCAAGATATGACTGAATCAACAGCTGGGTGACTGGAATAACAGTGACAGCTGCAGGTTGCATCGATTGTCATTGGAAAGATATAACCGGTACGAAATATAACAGTCTAAAGACACAATGGAGGTAAGTCTGATCAGTTTACCTCGAGATGAGTCACACTGTCCAAGATCGTATTTATGGTGGAGTAACAGCTAATGCAGTATTCAGGCCAGCTTTGTTATATTTACTTTGGAATATGACGGAATGATCCTTAGCAAGTGCTGTGCATGTTTGACACAGCCTGTCTGTTTAACTGGGTCATGCTGCCCCGCATTCATGATCACGGACGAGGTCAGACTAAACCGGCACTATACCAAAACCGCTCCAAACTTGTATTAAGAACGGCTCGCGTCATACGATATATACGATGTGGTTGTTTGGTTTTGCTGTTAACGCCAGCTATATAACGGCGGTCTGTAAATAATTGAGTCTGGACCAGACAATCCAGCGATCAACAGCATAAGCATCGATGTACGTAATTGAGATACGATGACATGTGTCAACCAAGTCAGCGAGCCGGACCACCCAATCCCGTTAGTCGCCTCTAACGCTAAGCATGGGTTACTTAAGATCAATTCTAACCCGCGCCGGATCTTCACGGGTCGATATATAGCAAACAAAGGGAAAAGACATTCTCACAGCAATCGCCATAACGTAAGTTTTCTCATTCAACACAGTCATTCACTTTGATTATATAATCCTTGAAGATCCAGCTTGTTAACTGAAACAATAATAATGAATTACCCGGGAATGTGGACTCCAAACAATTATCTGTACTCAAAACAATGATCTATACTCTAAACAGTTGTTTGTAAACAAAACAATTACATGTACTCAAAACAAAAACAACCATGAGGCGCTATACAATCAATAACCTTATCACAAAGTCAACTAAGATCAGACGATACAACTGTAACGTAATGGCAGTAAAAATGCAGCTACAACACAAAATGCTATGACAGTAGAGTCGACAGTGCCAGCATAAAGTGAATCTGCAGTGGCATATGTAGTACAAAATAACAAGAAGAATCCCCCAGCAGTAATGGTGGCCACGTTTTCAACATGAGAGTGAGTGAGTGAGTGAGTTTGGTTTTACGCCGCTTTTAGCAATATTCCAGCAATATCACGGCGGGGGACACCAGAAATGGGCTAAACACATTGTACCCATGTGGGGAATCGAACCCGGGTCTTCGGCATGACGAGCGAACGCCTTAACCACTAGGCTACCCCACCGCCCCTTCAACATGAGAGTGTTTAAGGTATACCTATATAGTGTTAGTTGTTTCTCTGTATAGCGTTAGCGCTTTCTGGACGTTCTATGTTGGACTGGTTTATACAAGGGTTTACGCGACGCACAAATGTGAGTGAGTGAGTTCAGATTTTAAGTCACATAAGCAATATTTCAGCCATATCGTGACTAAGTCAAATTATAGATTTGTAGTAACTGAAAGTAAATTTGGAAAAAAACTGTCAATGAAGGAAAGTAAAATAACTAGATTATCACAGATATAAATTTAAAACTAGTAATGAAATCTAAAATAGTTTATCTATAAAACACACACAGCAAATATAATTTGGTTTCCGGACACCGGAAACCTAACGGAAACAAAATGGAAACTTAAGTTTCAATTAGGTATCCGGACTGTTTCTCTACATTTCCTTCATGTTTCCGGAAAGCGGAAACTTATAAATTACCCAGTTTCCAGTATGGCTCCAGTGCGTTTCCGTTACCCAGTTTCCAGTATGGCTCCAGTGCGTATCCGTTACCCAGTTTCCAGTATGGCTCCAGTGCGTTTCCGTTACCCAGATTCCTGTATGGCTCCAGTGCGTTTCCGTTACCCAGTTTCCAGTAAGGCTCCAGTGCGTTTCCTTTACCCAGATTCCAGTAAGGCTCCAGTGCGTTTCCGTTACTCAGTTTCCTGTATGGTTCCAGTGCGTTTCCTTTACCCAGTTTCCTGTAGTGGCTCCAATGAGTTTCCGTTACGCAGATTCCTATGAGGTTCCATTGGGTTTCCCTTATCCTCTACTTTCAGATGGTTTCATTTATTTACTTAGTGCAGTTATGTTTCCCTTTGATTTTCCTTTCTATTAATCACATTAAGTGTCAGTAAATCAGAATCTGTATGGCTCCATTTGGTTTCAATTATTAGTATTCAGTGATTACCATATGTCCATATTAAATTATGATTATTCAACTATATTAACTGTAGTTGAAATGAGTGTATTATATATTTGAATGTATTATGTCATATATTTTATTCATAATACTTTCAAATATAAAATAAACTCATTTCAACTACAGCTACCTCAACACCACATGGACATAGAAATAAATAAATACAAAATCAGTAAGTCAGTCGATTTCTCTTTATTCATCATAAACATATCATAACATTGTCACAAATCACAAAATCCCGTCAGTTGATTCTCCTTATTCAGAGAGGAATGCACACTAAAAACACACAAACCACTTGTGTGAGAGAGAGAGAGAGAGAGAGAGAGAGAGAGAGAGAGAGAGAGAGAGAGAGAGAGATATTGAATTTTGAAAGAAAAAATATTTTCTATTAGGTCCTATCTGTTATTGAACTGTCCAGCTGCTTACATGACACCATGTGTGTTACCTAGACGACCAGTTGTACATCTGGGGTTCCTACCTGGAGATACCATTAATTTCATTTTAATCTTAGTCTCAGAAACAACACATTTAATTGTTTTTTCCTAAACAGGGTGAATACAGGAGATAATTGAATGTACATTTAGACATTCCATCCTATCCCTAACTAACATGAATCATATTCTCAATGACCAGGGTGAAAGACCTTTAGGTGGTTGGAAAGCATATTGTTGGATGGTGTCGCAAGTTCTTCATGTTTGCCTCTGGAGCGCCAGACACCACTGGCGATGTCAATTCTGGGGTTAGGACTGCAGCCACCTTCTGTGTTCTTTCTCTGTCCAGTTAATAGTAGCTAGATTCTTCAGGCGCTGTTGGCGTTTCTGGGAGGAAAAATGAAATTCTTGTATTGCGAAAGTTATGTCCAACATTTATTCTTGAGAGCCGCACTTGTTCTAATTAGATAATGGCACATTACGGTGATGGGTAATGACATGAGAGAAGGAAAGTTATTCTATTACAGGTATATAGCGATGTGATAATATGAAGCACATCATGTCAGTTAAGTGACTCAGGATGTTTTAAACGGGTGTCAGGAGGTCTATAAACCGGTACAAATGATATTATATAATCCAGTTCAGGAACTTACAGATCGGATTCTTTTGTTTCTTTTAGCATCTTTCCTGTGTTTTTCTTCTTTTCCTCGAATCTGCCGACGTCGATCGTCCATCTTGCTCCTCCAGATTATCCAAAAGGTTTCTATTAAGAAAAGCAAATGAGTTAATTTTCATTCGTCCAATAATAGATTATTGCAATCCGACAAACATTCATTATTTTGATTATTATCATATTCACCATGTATCAAACCAAGTAATAAGTAATTGTGGTATATGCATTACTGCGAGGGTGTGAGAAGTTTCCTATTAACCATGTTAACATGATCGACATTCTACTAATGCTAGTGTGAACAAGAAACGAGTTGATGGCAATATTAATTTTAGTTTGCATTAATGACGTCTCTAATGTTATAAAACCCAACATATAAATTGATTATGATGCCGAGCAATAATAAAACTTGGGGAAGTTATTTTACCTAATAAATAAGTAACTTTTAATGGATTTTCAAGGGACTCCAGGAACTTTTCCATGATTCTTCTCACAATAGCCGAAAACAAAAAGAGACACACATTTGGAGTATGAACATCTGTCGATTGGTAATATTTTCCACCGAAATATCATAAAATACTTGTTTCATCTGTATCTGTTGCCTTGCTGCATATAACAATTGAGAGAGAGAGAGGGAGAGAGAGAGATATTGAATTTTGAAAGAAAAAATATTTTCTATTAGGTCCTATCTGTTATTGAACTGTCCAGCTGCTTACATGACACCATGTGTGTTACCTAGACGACCAGGTGTACATCTGGGGTTCCTACCTGGAGAGAAGGTTTCTGATTTCAATAGCACACTGCGCCATCCGGCATAGACAATATATATGTCATTTGAGAGAGAGAGAGAGAGAGAGAGGAGAGAGAGAGAGGAGAGAGAGAGAGAGAGAGAGAATAAATAATATGGAGGGGTTGGCATTTTTTCAATATGAGGGACATTAATTTCATTTTAATCTTAGTCTCAGAAACAACACATTTAATTGTTTTTTTCCTAAACAGGGTGAATACAGGAGATAATTGAATGTACATTTAGACATTCCATCCTGTCCCTAACTAACATGAATCATATTCTCAATGACCAGGGTGAAAGACCTTTAGGTGGTTGGAAAGCATATTGTTGGATGGTGTCGCAAGTTCTTCATGTTTGCCTCTGGAGCGCCAGACACCACTGGCGATGTCAATTCTGGGGTTAGGACTGCAGCCACCTTCTGTGTTCTTTCTCTGTCCAGTTAATAGTAGCTAGATTCTTCAGGCGCTGTTGGCGTTTCTGGGAGGAAATGAAATTCTTGTATTGCGAAAGTTATGTCCAACATTTATTCTTGAGAGCCGCACTTGTTCTAATTAGATAATGGCACATTACGGTGATGGGTAATGACATGAGAGAAGGAAAGTTATTCTATTACAGGTATATAGCGATGTGATAATATGAAGCACATCATGTCAGTTAAACTGGTGTCAGGAGGTCTATAAACCGGTACAAATGATATTATATAATCCAGTTTCAGGAACTTACAGATCGGATTCTTTTGTTTCTTTTAGCATCTTTCCTGTGTTTTTCTTCCTTTCCTCGAATCTGCCGACGTCGATCGTCCATCTTGCTCCTCCAGATTATCCAAAAGGTTTCTATTAAGAAAAGCAAATGAGTTAATTTTCATTCGTCCAATAATAGATTATTGCAATCCGACAAACATTCATTATTTTGATTATTATCATATTCACCATGTATCAAACCAAGTAATAAGTAATTGTGGTATATGCATTACTGCGAGGGTGTGAGAAGTTTCCTATTAACCATGTTAACATGATCGACATTCTACTAATGCTAGTGTGAACAAGAAACGAGTTGATGGCAATATTAATTTTAGTTTGCATTAATGACGTCTCTAATGTTATAAAACCCAACATATAAATTGATTATGATGCCGAGCAATAATAAAACTTGGGGAAGTTATTTTACCTTATAAATAAGTAACTTTTAATGGATTTTCAAGGGACTCCAGGAACTTTTCCATGATTCTTCTCACAATAGCCGAAAACAAAAAGAGACACACATTTGGAGTATGAACATCTGTCGATTGGTAATATTTTCCACCGAAATATCATAAACTACTTGTTTCATCTATAGCTGTTGCCTTGGGGATACGGTGATTTCGTAGACAGAACCAGTTCGTAGACGCGGTGAATTCGTAACCCAGACTGTTTCGTAGACGGTGATTTCGTAGACGTGTATGAATAATTGAATAATAGTATATATTAAGTTTGATTTTTACTTAGAATGTGTATAACGAAGTTGTTATGCTTTGTTTTCAGTGATACGAAACTAAGGGCAGCTAAAGACTCAAGAAAATGTGAACGAGATGTAAGTGTTTTCTTAATAAGTGTTTTCTGCTACTTCTCTGCTGGTCAGCGTAGTTAAACGTTGAATTACGATACTTACCTAATACATATCTTTTAATTTTACACAACTGAATTTAATATATTAGCAGCCTATGATTTGTCGGACATGGACCACTGTGAAGCATATTTTGTTATTTTATTATTTAAGGATATTTTCACCGCCGATCATACTTACCTGATATATTTTATTTATTTCACAAAATGCAAACACTTTTCGTCGATTTTCTTCATCATTGAGGATGAACTTTTCCCATTTTTATAACGTCTACGAATCCACCGCTCAATCCGTCTACGAATCCTCCGGATTTCCACGTCTACGAACCGGTCTAGGTTACGAATTCACCTACAGCCGTGTCTTGCTGCATATAACAATTTTTTCAAATATATTTTTATTCCGTCAATAACATGAAAAGGCGAACAAGCCAAGTGGCTTATATAAACGCCGCTCCAGTACACGGTTTCAATATAGCTGGATACATAATTGAAATAGTCCGACAAGAAAAGAAAAATACTGAGACAAAATTACACTCAGAAAAATGACTGAACAATAGATATTTGGTTATGGTGTTGGTTGTGCCCAGCAACAAAATGGGCTGCCGCAGAAAATCAAGTTATATAAATATCAGACTCAACGTACAGGAACACATATATATACTTGTCTTATGGTTATATTTTAGCGGAATGTTCAGCTGGTATCAACAATAATGTTGTTTTTTACAGATTTCACACCAAAATGCAATGTCCACATTAATAACCGTGAGAGAAATCGAAATGCGAGCGCACCGTTACTGTAAGGTAAAGGTTCCTACCGAAAACGTTTAATTCGATGCAAACTGACTGCTATGATAAGAAGAACATAATGCATTTCATCTGAAACCTACCTGACAAGGGCGGGGTACTGCTAATTTCTCTGTCCTGGGTTTCCGTTGAGATCGCTCAAGTTCCCGGATTCTTGTTTCCAAAGCTTCGATTGTCAAGTATGTTGCCATGTGTCAAGAAAACTACAGCAACTATACAGACTGCCATTTCCACTACCTTACTCTCATAGACTTACTTCAAAACAACAACGAAGTTTTTCCCAATCTCGCGCGTGTACGTTTGAACAAAGATGGCGGCATTTCAAACAAAGACTTATGGGTACTCAATTATATTTCTTTCAATTCTATTGTAAACATGCCAATAGTCTGCTCACCCTTCACAAGTTTAGAAAAAACACTGATAACTGCAATAGGTGTTTATGTAAATTGTTTGTTTTTACAATGTCCGTCACATCTCGTGGGGCCTCATTCATTCCAAATCTAGCGCTTCCGGTTTCGGGACAACAATTTTAGTACGTGGTCTGACTGCCAGGTGGGCAGCACCTGCTACCTCGACCGTGACGGACCCAGGGACTGGGTATAATTAGTGGTAACATCAGTCAGATTACCCGACAAAGATTCCCATGTAGCATTTCTCACGTCTACACTAAATATTCAACATTATTAATTAAGGTCTTATGTAATGCATGTAATGTAATATATGCATGGAGGTGCAGCAAAAGGAATTATCAGCTGAGTTAAAAAAACAAACACAGATGAAAGGATTAACCGATAACACGCTAATTGATTTATTATTTTTATCTTGCACGACGTCTTTGTCAAAAGGGCCCGTCAAAAGGTAGGGTTCATGTTTGTAGAGTTACTAACGTATACTGAAGAGGTTTATTACCGTGAAGTAGACATTTGTGATGTTTCTAACAACAATAAGGCAGACACGGATTGTCAGGCTGAACGCATTTGGAGAACAATGGATGACAGGCATGCAGGTAAGACTAAATTCCCAAGTTGAAAACAAAATAAATTGTACAACGAAGTGATATTCGTAGAAAATACCATATTTTAAAGAATATTTTACTTATTCATGATATGGCAACAATACAATTCATTAAAGTGACATCTTAGCACAATTTATTTTAATCATCATAATGATAAAAAATTCATAATACATGTACATAGTACACATACAGTCTACACTTCAGTTTCATTAAGTATGAAACTGCGTCTGCGAACGCAAGTACACTTATTCTGCCTGCAGACAAATTCATCAGTGATATTGTAAAATATATTTATGTTATATGTTGTATTTATTGTCACAGCGGATATATTGTCACACCTTTATATCTTGTTGACACGTCAGCCCTCCTATATCAAAGGTTTTCACTATGTCAAAGGTCTACTTCCAAGTAAGACATCACCGACTATATCATCGACAGTGGAGACAGCTGAGACTCTACACTACATTTTTTTAAAGAAGGACAATGTAAAATGTAGCATTTCTTTGGTGTCTGAAACCCGTGGTGACCATCCATGCATAGATTTCTTCCTCCTTATGTGAAGTCGGAATGAACTTTTTAGTTTTGTTATACCGTTATGGAACTGATGTTTTGCCTTAATAACAAAGTGATGAATTTGAAAATATGAAATATGATTCCTTTAGCATGATTATGTACCCAAATTGATGAGTTGGTGCTTACTCATATCAATTAATGACAATCACTGATTGTCAAAACAAACGTTCAGTGAGTTCAATTTCGTTGAATTTCATTATGAAAGTGAACGGGGTCTTAAATATATTTTATCCTACCACCTATTGTTCTAGGTGGACAAGTCACTTATGCGGAATAATCCTCAAGACAATAGATGTCCTTTTAATTTTGTTCCCTGTGAAATAAGATCCCCTTGAATTAGTAGTATCACTAGAAAAATTACAGTCTTTCTACATTTTTTTTTATTTCAAACCTAATAGCATACAATATTCTTCAATTAATTTATATTTCAGGCATCTATGACAATCCTCAATAGCCTGTTAAATGGGATACTGCATCCCAATATGCATATACATCCATATGGCCAGCCAAGAATTGCTGTTTGATGTTACATAATCTGTTTGTTATCTGGTGTACAGAAACACTGAGATCACTAAACTGAAACTAATAAGTTTAGCGTAGGTTAATGTAGGTTTCTGAATATATACTGTATATACTGGTATATATGGAGTAGTTTCCTCTACGTTTGTTTCATTCACGTTCCCATCAATGATGGTTTCCAGCTGCTTTATGCAATTGAAATTACCAATGATACTTTACTGTAAATTTCCATTTCTGGAACTAACTTTGTTGATTTCCGGTAGTTTCCAGTCGCTGAAACTAACCTCGTAAATTTAAATTTGTAAATGTGTGCATTATATAAAAAACAAACTTATATACTTACCTGTCTGCGAAGGACAGTAAAATAACTAGTATATCACAAATGTACACTAAAAACTAGTATATAACCATAAACACTTTAACAGTACAGTATTTAAATGGGCTATTGCTTTTGCTCCCTGCATGGACCCTAGCTGAATTCTGTATATAGAAATTATTTCGCAAGTGTAACAGTAAATAAATGTAGTCCCCCAATGGAACAGCGCAAAGCTAAGTTTGCCATTTCATCTAAGCTGAAACTAATAGACTTGTCAGTTTCCGGGTACAGAAACCTAGCTGAAACCTACATTACCCAGTATCAAATAGGTTTCCGCAACAACGGAAACTAAGTCATTTTGCTATGAATGTTTCAGCGACCTGAAACTAAATGGAAACTCATGAAGACAGTTTCAGTTGTAGAAACCTGACGGAAACCTAGATTTGTTACTTTCAGTTTTGTAAACTATGCGGAAACTAGCATTGTCTGTTTCCGGATACTGAAACCTAGCGGAAATCTACATTACCCAGTATCCATTAGGTTTCCGCAAGAATGGAAACTAAGTTATTTTTGCTGTGACAATACAATGTAAAAACAGGCTATTGATTACCAACAACTGAAGGTAGATCACCATACTAGGCACCGGGGACTTACAATACATTTGCTTCCTGCATGGACCCTAGCTTGGTTTACACCATCCCTTCAGATGTTAGCAATTTTGGACAATCTAACCATTAATAAAAATTACATATATGTTGCCAGTTCAAAATAGTAGTACGTTTAAATCTACTTTAATTGTTTTAGGACAATAATTTTACAGTACTTTAACCCCATTCGCGGATACTACTAAACTACTAATCGTAAAACATTTATCTATTTACACAACTGTAATCAAATTTTATCTAATAATTCTATTTCTTTTAAAAAGTCAATGCTTAAATAATAGTAACAAATGTGGAGAACGGACGCAGAACCCTCAAATTACTGCGTCCGAAGAGACGCACAAAAATACCTACAGTGCATCAGGAGTAGTTGTCTGTGTCTATGCTGTCACCAATCAGTAATAACCACTCTCCACATGATCAATGATTCATTCCAGGCTCTGAAATAATTATCTGAACATACACCTCACTGCACTATTTCACTACTGTACATGACCCTCATGTTACCATCAAGGACCCGCAACATGTATTGATGGGTAAAACAAAATAAAGTCAAGGTACAACCATGCTGTCAGCTGTTCTGAGATTCCAGACAGACCCAGTGTAATTTAATAACTTACACACCAATGCCTGCATGTGTGAGGCTGTACTGCGTCCGGCACTTGCAAGATATAGGATGGAATTCGTTTTACAGAAATGAACGATCTTTCATAGGATTTTGTTCGTCAACACTTATCATTTACACTAAATCTGTTGGGTCAGTAGTAAGTGCTCAGTACCAACGTGAACGAGACTCGTGTTATTATCATTCTTACAATTATGCTTGCTGACAAAGCTTTACACGGAATGTACAGATTTCAGAATCAGAAGTTTGTCAGAAACCCTTAATTTACATTAATACATATTCTTCTGATTCCTTCAGACCTGGGACAATGGCGGCAGACGGGAGAGTCTTGTCCACAAAGACGTTGGGGAACTTTGTGCAGTGTCCAGTGTGCAGAACCAGGTAGGACTACTTGATGCACGTGTGGTGTTCAAAGCGGAACAACTTATTCATTCCTTCAGTTCACCCTAATTGTTTTTAGGTGTTATTTTTTCAGCACCCGTGGTAACCGTCCGTTATCTGCATCAATTCGGTCTTTCTTCCTACATGAAGTTGAAACGCCATTTGTGTGATTCGTGTACCATCCATAGCAACCTTAAGCCCAACTCTTTCACAAACTCATTCATTCTTTAACTTCATTCTTTATCCAATGTTTGCAATGAGTTAATGTTGTGTTACGTTTTCCACCTAACAAGAGACTGTCCATCGATAAATTGGGAACGTGTAAAGGAACTCTACTCTATTCTGTTTGTGCATTTAACGTGTCAAAATGCCCATTTTTGAGATGTCATCCTTACAGCCCCTCCCGACGAAAGGGATACTTCAAGATGGCGTGTATGCCTCCACCTGTGAAAACTGTGGCCACTTCTTCAAATTCAAGGCCACAGGTCCTCTGAAGTCCACTGTTACCTTCACCATCAACGGGACCCCCCACACAGGTAAATACACAGATGTGGCTATCCCTGTGGACTGATCTCGGAGAACGGCACTGTCTGCACGGTCACTGATATTCCCTTACATTAAGAAGTGAGTGAGTGAGTTTAGTTTTACGTCGCACTCAGCATTATTCCAGCTCAAAGGCGGTGGTCTGTAAATAATCGAGTCTGGATCAGACAATCCAGGGATCAACATCATGAGCTTCGATCTACGTAACTGGGATACGACGACATGTGTCAACCAAGTCAGCGAGTCTGATCACCCGATCCCGATAGTCTCCTCTTACGACAAGCATGAGCTGTTAAAGGCAAATTCTAACCAGGATCTTCATGGGTCCCTTACATTAAGAAATAAAATACGTAAAAATGTTGCAAGTTGTTCTTCAATCAATGGATGTATAAGCCACATAATATCTCGACTGCGCGAAAGTCTCTGCTATAATTTGGTTTAGGACCTAGGGTACTTAAATGTGTTATTCGCTGCTGTAGGTGTTGTGCATGAATTCCACAAAAAAGGAACTAGAACTTTTATCAGGTTTACAATGTGGTCAGCCAAGGATACGTGGATACCAAGGACCGTTGCTCATGCTTGTCATAGCCAGGCTGAGACATTTAGTAACTACTGTGATACAGCTTACGACCACACAAACACTTGTCCTACCAAAATATAACTTACCAATTTTCGTCCTTTAAAAATATCGTCTGCAGTATCTGATCACTTTTCTGCTGGTTGATATTTTTGAGCGCAAAGTAGTCAAATAGAATACTCATTTGTATCCTTTGAAATAACTGCCAACACTTGTCGACATAACGGTCACAGTTACTCTTGGCATCCACTACTGTGGTCTAAAAATGCAGCAATGACATATTCGCAAATTCTGTATTATTGTCATGACGTTCGAGAATTGTTTTCAATTCCAGTTGGCAACCAGTATGCCGCAGCCCTGTCCCTGAATGAGTTCATGAGGTCCCAGGGCGTGTCCTATGGCACCAAGGTGATGTGTATGGAGGGAGGGTGTGGCGTGTGCCTCGTCACTACCACACTGTATGATCCCATCACGAAGGCCGTGCAGACCTACACAGTCAACTCGGTAGGATCTCATGACATCAATTGTAATACAAATCTCATCAATTGAGAAAACGTGAATATATCGATTGTATTAATTAACGTTTGAAGATATTATTGCTGTTGCTAGTTGCCTAGTGGTTAAAGCGTTCGCTCGTCACGCTGAGTACTCGAGTTCGATTCCCCACATGGGTATAATGTGTGAAGCCCATTTCTGGTGTAACCCGCCGTGATACTGCTGGAATATTGCTAAAAGCGGCGTAGAACTTAACTCACTCTAACACTCAGTCCAATAATGACAGGTTTGAAATTGTTTACAACCATCCGTTAGGATTCATGGATAGAATAGGGTAGTCGGTGCTTCTCGAGTTTTATTTGTATTAATGTTGTAGCGCTTTGGATTGCATGGTTCACGCAGTTATATAATGTGTCAGATATCACATACTCTCTCACAAGCTAGAGAATATGTTTGAAAATATAGAACTCATGGAAAGAACATACAAATCCATATGAACAAATCACCAATGTCGCCTCATCAGTGCCTGGTTCCTCTGTACACGTGTGACGGCATGCAAGTGACAACCATCGAGGGTCTGGGCAACCCCAGGGATGGCCTACACCCGATACAAGACCGTCTGGCACAGTACAATGGCTCTCAGTGTGGCTTCTGTAGCCCCGCCCAGGTCATGAATATGTATGGGTAAGATATTCAAGTTATATGTGGAAGGTCATAAATATCCCTATACTGATCCACTAAATTGTTTTTCCTTCAATCAAATTCACTTTGAAAAGACGTTGTGTCTGAGAGAGATGGAATCCATGAAAGAAGACCAAAGTTTGTCCGATTGCCTCATGCCATCTGAAAAGAATGATACCATAAAATGTCCATGAACGTAATCATTTATTCTTTTTTCTTAAAAGGGCGTTGTGGTAACCTAATGCTTAAATCGTCCGCTCGTCACACCGAAGAGTCAGTGCGATTGCCCACATGGGTACAATGTGTAAAGCCCATTTCTGGTGTCCCCTCAGTAATATTGCTGGAATAATCCTAAAAGCGGCGTAAAACCGTACTTGTTTACTCACATTGTCAAGTATGTGATGTTCATTACTTGCTACCATTCCTCATCCTTCGATGTTCATGTTCCAGACTGCTGAAGAGAACACCGAAACCGACCATGCAAAACGTTGAAGATGCGTATGACGCTTCCATCTGCAGATGCACTGGTCAGTGTGTAACTTATATAAAATCTTCCAGTTGCCTTAAAATAAAGAACCTCCAAAAATAGTTTCGTGATGTGAGAAATACCAGACCCTGAAACACTAATTTTACAGACGGAAACAGCAGCCAGGTGACAAAACCCAGCTCTCTCATTTGTTTAATTTAGTGTTTCTTTAAAGGTGTGTTGAACATTCGAAAGCATTTTCGAAAATATATGACATGCATCGCATGAATGGTATACACAAATGAAGTTTTAGCCCATTATCCAGATAAACATGCAGTACAAATGCCAGAATCATTGAATTCCAAGGAATTTAGTATGCTGTTTGCAGTACCGTAATTGATGGAGATGCTAGCTATTTGTACCTGATTCTATCTTACACATCTTGAAAATATGTTGTAAGCTGACCACGTCGACATTAAGTTCAAAGAAGTAAATTGTGTCTTATATAAACTCACTTACACTTTAAAATACTGCTACATCATTTTGCAATATTGTAAGTTAGGTTATATAATGTAAGTCGTAACTTACAGTAAGCATGCCTGACATTGAAGAGATATTTATATTGTAAAAAAATTGAAACTAAAAACTAAAACGTCCAAATCCAAAATTGTTATTTTCGGTGGATCAAAAAAAAAAAAGAATGTAAAGGATGTTTCAATATTGGAAATACTATATAGATCATTGTCTCTATCTTGGCATTACACTACAAAAGAATAGTAAATTTACTAAAACCAAACGTATACTGGTGGAAAAGGCAACAAAAGCAATGTTCTTTGTATTAGGCCAAGGTAGAAAACTGAAACTTTCGCTTGATTGTCACATGAAATTGTTTGATTTGATGGTCACCCTAATTATTTAAATGGATGTGAGGTCTGTGTTTTTTAAAACTTCCTGTTTTAAAAATGTTCATTTATGCTTTATGCTTTCTCATATTGCACATTGGCTATAATGGCTACGGTTGAACCTCACAGGCTACAGACCAATACTGGACGCCATGAAGTCATTCGCATCCGATGCTTCACCCAACCTTGTGGGAGGGCCAATTGATATTGAGGTAATTTTCCAATAATACATATACCGATGTAAATCAATAATTACATCAGTATACTAGTATTTGTGATGCTGCTAATGAAGTTTGTGTTTGTTCACTGAAGTCATTCGAATTGTCTTTTAAATTCCGACAGAATCACAATATAAGTTTCTCATTTTTTTATCAACAAAAACAACAAAACAAAACAAAAGCGAAAACAAAATAAAATAAAACAAAACAAAACAAACAAACAAACAAGTGTTATTTTTCAGGAATTAGACAAGAAGTTATGCAGCAAAACCGGGAAGACCTGCACAGGACGCTGTTCATCTGAGAGACAGACTGACCTGGGGCAGGTGCCCTCCACATTGTGCTGCAGGGGTCACAGTGGTACAAACCCACCACCAGGCAGCAGCTCTACACCCTCCTCGGTCAACACCAGGGAGACAACTACAGGCTCGTGTTCGGAAATTCAGGATTCGGTATACCATGATCTATTTCACTGTACATCAAGTGCATCGAGATATCATTTGTTCCTACCGAATCATGCACCAAGTACTATTTTGTATTGCCTTAAGAACAACTTCTCTGAACGTAAAACTTTGTACCTTCAAAATTTTCACATATCGTCAGATAATGTTGGGTGCACTTGTAGTCATTTCGTCTTTTGGAGCTGCCATTACCTGTGCATTAGCTATTCAGTGTTGTGTACGCCAGAAACCATTAGCTATTCAGTGTTGAGTACGCACGAAACCTTTAGCTATTCAGTGTTGAGTATGCCAGAAACCATTAGCTATTCAGAGTTGTGTACGCCAGAAACCATTAGCTATTCAGTGTTGAGAACGCCAGAAACCATTAGCTATTCAGTGTTGAGTACGCCAGAAACCATTAGCTAGTCAGAGTTGAGTACGCCAGAAACCATTAGCTATTCAGAGTTGAGTACGCCAGAAACCATTAGCTATTCAGAGTTGAGTACGCCAGAAACCATTAGCTATTCAGACTTGAATACACCAGAAACCTTTAGCTATTCAGAGTTGAGTACGCCAGAAACCATTAGCTATTCAGAGTTGAGTACGCCAGAAACCATTAGCTATTCAGTGTTGAGTACGCCAGAAACCAGTAGCTATTCAGAGTTGAGTACGCCAGAAACCATTAGCTATTCAGAGTTGAGTACGCCAGAAACCTTTTAGCTATTCAGAGTTGAGTACGCCAGAAACCATTAGCTATTCAGAGTTGAGTACGCCGGAAACCATTAGCTATTCAGAGTTACTTGTCTTTAATATGCCAGAGTAGTAAGGGCTTTCAATACCGTTGTGGTCCAATTATATTTCTGGATTTATCAACACCTTATACTTGCTCGTGTTTTCAAGGTAAACGATTGCTCCCGTATGAAGCCGAAACGCGCTATGTAACTGAGATACTGTTCAAAGCAGTATTGAACCTAACCCTCATTCACATTATTTCTAGCTGCAAGACCGCTCAGATAACGACAGCAACCACTCATATTTTTGTGTATGATACATACGCCTATACTATTTTGACATATAATGTTTCTTCCAGGTGTATATAAGGTGATTGGTCCATGGATGTATGATGTCCTCATTGACCTGCGTGGTATCCAGGACTTCTATGACATATCAGTAAGTTGAGACATCATTTTTGTCCGAGTGAGTATTTTAATTGATGAATAATTAAGTACCCTTCATGTACGAAGCCACAATGTGTGTGTCTTATTCCACAGATTGACTCCTCCAAAGTGATGTTTGGACCTAGCATCACTCTGACCAACATGATGGAGGCGTTTAAGGCAAACAGTATCAACCCTGCTTTGTCCTACTTCCGGGACTTCGCCTGCCACGTGGGTGTCATCGCCAACACTGGAGTTAGGAACGTGAGTAGCCGATATTCAACCTGATGATGAGGTCATTGTTTACTGTGTTTGATCTGTGTTCCGGGGGATCAAACTCTGTTACATGGTTCATGACAGTTCATTGCACGTTTCTATCATGCCCCGCACTGGTGTGACTGATTATTCATGACGTAAAGGGCGGTGAGGTGGCCAAGTCGTTAAGACGTTCGCTCGTCACGCTGAAGACCCTGGTTCGATTCCCAATATGGGTACAATGTGTGAAGCCCAGTTTGTGTCCCCCGTCGTGATATTGCTGGAATATTGCTAAACGCGGCGTAAAACTAAACTAAACTCACTCACTCACCCGGGTTTGCACATGTTTATGACGGGTGCCAACGGTGGCGCAGGATACAGTCATCTTTTCGCGAACACCTGGTATCATCACTATTACGATTTGTTTACAAACAACATCGTACAACTGTAATATTATGGAAACATATAAATGCTGGTGATGTAGTCACAATTCTGCAATTGACTCTGCTTTCTGCAGGTATTTCTTATCAATACGGAAAGGGTTTCGTCGATTCTATTAATGTGGTATTCGTCTAAGATCTGCAACTCGTCGGGCTGTCTTCAAACTCTAGATTGATGGGATCTAATTATTATATACTACACATAAAAAGTACGGGAGCCCACTAAAATTTGATAGTCGTTTATGAACTTAAACGAGGCTTCAATACTGTCTGTAGCAGATTTTAAAGGAAACGTTGCCACAAACTGCATGGGAAGTCTGTCTTTCACATGCACTAGGCTGTTGTGTTTGGGCGTTTGAATCAAACATGGTGCTGGAGTGTTTCACCGCCCTTGTTTTTCGCTGTTTTGGTCAATGTTTCACTTCACTCAAACTCAACGAATATTGAATCAGTTGCTTCTGTGGTTGCTCCAACATGTCGTTTAAAGTGCCCATTAAGCACACAAAAAGTTGCATTTACCTTAGAGTATAAATGACCTCACCACTATTAAGTTCATGTATGGCTATCAAATTTGAGGGTGTTCCCATACTTTTGTGTGTAGTATATTATTCAGAGATGAATTTTCTCCACCTTGTTCACTTACAGTGAGTTGTCCTAACTATATTTATTTTGTGATGTGAGCGTTGAATTATGCAATATTTGACTTGGATATGAGATGATAAGGGCCGTATCTGTTTCAGCTGGGCAGCTGGGCCGGTAACCTGAACCTCCACACAGAGTTCCCGTCTGATGTCTTCACCATGTTTGAGACAGTTGGAGCAACGCTCTCTATTGGTACAGTTACACAGATTACGACCCCACTTTGCCGACTAACCCGTGACGATCCGGGTCAGAATTGGTCTTCAGTAACCCATGCTTGTCGGAAGAGGTGAATAAGGGGGATCGCTTGGTCAGGCTCGATGACTTGGTTGACACGTGTCATCATATGACAAGCAACCAACCTTTTAGACTAAAAGAAAAAACGTCATCGTGTAGAGGTCACGAAACACCCTCCATGCGCTATAGAGCCCTGTATTCCATTATCAATGGCCCTAATTTCATCATGATATTAAAATAAAAATATTCTATCCCTGTTGTAATTAAAACAAATCATATTCTTTACTTGTCTTGTAAATGTTTCTTAAAGGATCGAGTGATGGCTCCGAGAAGTCATACAGCCTCATGGACTTCCTGAAGCTAGATATGAAGGGCAAGGTCATCCTGTCTGTCACACTTCCAACATTCCCATCTGGAGACGTCTATGTCAAGACCTTCAAGACTACTCCCAGACACCAGGTACATCATTTGCGACCCATATATCTGCCATGTGATACCGCAGTGGGAGAGCACAAAGAAAAAGTCCAAACGTGAGCAAGCAGCCACACACAGATGCACGCACGCACACACGTACGCACGCACACACAGATACACGCTACGTTCATCTCACCACCACACCACGTAAATGTTTTCTTGTTTCCCTTAATCTGCGTGGCTGCTGTGTTGTGACAGTTCATTTTGTTTCACAAGGATATTACTAAGAACGATATTACTAAGAACGGGAGTGGACAAAACTGCGTTCAACAGTTCATTTTGTTTCACAAAGATATTACTAAGAACGGGAGTGGACATAACTGTGTTCGACAGTTCGATTTGGTTTCACAAGGATATTACTAAGAACGGGAGTGGACAAAACTGCGTTCAACAGTTCATATTGTTTCACAAAGATATTACTAAGAACGGGAGTGGACATAACTGTGTTCGACAGTTCGATTTGTTTCACAAGGATATTACTAAGAACGGGAGTGGACAAAACTGCGTTCAACAGTTCATATTGTTTCACAAAGATATTACTAAGAACGGGAGTGGACATAACTGTGTTCGACAGTTCGATTTGTTTCACAAGGATATTACTAAGAACGGGAGGGACAAAACTGCGTTCAACAGTTCATATTGTTTCACAAAGATATTACTAAGAACGGGAGTGGACATAACTGTGTTCGACAGTTCGATTTGTTTCACAGGGATATTATATTACTAAGAACGGGAGTGGACAAAACTGCGTTCAACAGTTCATATTGTTTCACAAAGATATTACTAAGAACGGGAGTGGACATAACTGTGTTCGACAGTTCGATTTGTTTCACAAGGATATTACTAAGAACGGGAGTGGACAAAACTGCGTTCAACAGTTCATATTGTTTCACAAAGATATTACTAAGAACGGGAGTGGACATAACTGTGTTCGACAGTTCGATTTGTTTCACAAGGATATTACTAAGAACGGGAGTGGACAAAACTGCGTTCAACAGTTCATATTGTTTCACAAAGATATTACTAAGAACGGGAGTGGACATAACTGTGTTCGACAGTTCGATTTGTTTCACAAGGATATTACTAAGAACGGGAGTGGACAAAACTGCGTTCAACAGTTCATATTGTTTCACAAAGATATTACTAAGAACGGGAGTGGACATAACTGTGTTCGACAGTTCGATTTGTTTCACAGGGATATTACTAAGAACGGGAGTGGACAAAACTGCGTTCAACAGTTCATATTGTTTCACAAAGATATTACTAAGAACGGGAGTGGACATAACTGTGTTCGACAGTTCGATTTGTTTCACAAGGATATTACTAAGAACGGGAGTGGACAAAACTGCGTTCAACAGTTCATATTGTTTCACAAAGATATTACTAAGAACAGGAGTGGACATAACTGTGTTCGACAGTTCATTTGTTTCACAAGGATATTACTAAGAACGGGAGTGGACAAAACTGTGTTCGACAGTTCATTTGTTTCACAAAGATATTACTAAGAACGGGAGTGGACAAAACTGTGTTCGACAGTTCATTTTGTTTCACAGGGATATTACTAAGAACGGGAGTGGACAAAACTGCGTTCAACACAGGGATATTACAAAGAACGGGAGTGGACAAAACTGTGCTCGACAGTTCATTTTGTTTCACAGGAATATTACTAAGAACGGGAGTGGACAAAACTGTGCTCGACAGTTCATGTTGTTTCACAGGGATATTACTCAGGACAGGAGTGCACAAAACGTTGATTATATAACTATTAAACACGAATAATGTTTGCGTTTGTGGTATTGTCATCGTTTCTCACAAATTCCAGAACGCCCACGCATATGTGAACGCAGGCTTCAGGATGCAGCTGGACAGGAACAACAACTTCACTGTCAAGACAAAACCATCCCTGGTGTATGGAGGCATCAACAAGATAATGGTGAGTCAGGCAAATGACAAGCAAAGAAGTTGCAATACCTAATGTACATTATGGGTCGTAATGTGTCAGTCGGTAGGACGATGTTGGCCAAAGCCGTCTGAGGCACCACACCACACAATACAGCGCTGTGTATTTTAGGTGTGCAAGAAATCCAAGATTCAATCTGATTTTTCTTTATCAGCACCATCCCCGTGCTGTTATGTTTACCTTAGGTAGTAATGTCAATGACTGTCATTTCATCGCGTTCACCTTCCACACCAAGCTTTTACCGAACCAAACCTACAATCATTGTCTAACTGGATTGAACGGCATTGAATTGGTGCATAACATGATGGGTAACACCATCAATCTTTGAACGTATGCTGAATTGAATACAACTGCAATATATTCTTAGCACAATTTTTCACGACCATGTGTTCTTTTGATTTGTAACGATGGTTGTAAATTGAAGGTCCACGCCAGCAACACGGAGTCGTTCCTGCAGGGCAAACAGTTGGGTGACTCTGCAGTCCTCGCAAGTAAGTTCCACTTTCTGACTAGGCTCTATGATAAGGACCCCCCAAAAATATGTCCGTTTCCGGTAACCCGACCGTATCCTAACCTCCCCCCCACCCTAAATCTGTTTTTAACCAAGTCAAAATCATGACTGGAGTATACTCAATTCATCATTTTCAACCATATCAAGTAATATTATGATATTTTCATGTTTTTCAGCGTACATAGGGCTAAAATGGATTGCATTGAATTGGCATAATGGGCTCTCACTGACAAAACCTGCAAAGAAATAACATAAATAATGATTTGATATAGAAATTGTTCAATGTTTCGTCACAAGGCATTGTCACTCTATGATATGGTACTCTTGAAAACCTTCTCAGGTGCCCACCTAGTGCTACCAAAAAATTAATAACAGTAAAAGCAAATGATAAAACCGACCCACCTAACCTATTTTTTGTTTTTTTTTTTTAACCTAAAAGGTGTTGAAGATGTACTCGTGACGCAACGCATGCATATTCCATTGCCAATCTTGGTTTGTTGTTTAACGCCGCACTCAGCAATATTCCAGCTCTATGGCGGCGGTCTGTAAATAATCACGTTTTGACCAGACAACCCAGTGATCAGCAGCATGAGCGTCGATCTACGCAACTGGGATGCGATGACATCGTATGAAATCAGTTTAATATATGATGAACAGGTGCTATAAAGACTTTGTCGGCCGAGCTGGTTCCCGACACCACCCCTGGTCTGTCCAGTACAACCTACAGGAAGAGCCTGGCCATCTCTCTGTTCTACAAGGTCAGTCAGCATTGGTTTCAGCATAAACGAAACATCAGAAATATGTTCACATGTATGTGCTCATTTGAAAATAGAACATGCATTGTAAATGCTAAAAATCAATAATGTATAAGGACAGAAGCAGCGAAATATCATTAGGGACACAATATGACCTGATGTGCAAGAAGGCAGTGTAATATGACGTATTTTTCGCAATGCATATCGAGGCAATACGTGTCAAATATAGGTTTCTGCTTAAATATTCCCTGTTATTTTATGCAACGTCATATCATCTTATCTGAAAGGATATATAATGGCCATATTACTGCATTCCAGTGCGTGCTCGGCATGTGTGGTGAGAAGGCAGCGGCAAGATTCCAGAGTGGAGGTACCAACTTGATACGGCCTGTGTCTTCAGGCACTCAGACATATGACAGTCGTAAAGACGAATATCCCCTGACTGAACCTATGACCAAGGTGGATGCAACCCTTCAGGTAGATAAAAACCTTTCCCATAATCTTTAGAAATCGCCTTAGTTGTTGGTGATCTATAGCCCATTGTTATATTGTAATGTTGCATGTATAATTATTCTTTTATGATAAATTGCTAGTTTTACGTCTTGATCTGTGATAGTATAGTTATTTTACTGTCCTTTGTCGACTGATACTTATTATCCCCTGCAACGCGTTTTGCGGGGGGTATTAAAATGGACTCCGTCCGTCCGTCCGTCCGTGCACATTTGTCTTTTCCGGAGCAGAACTCAAAAACCGTTCAATATTTCTTCACCAAACTTGGCACATACATGGATCTGGTGGTGTACTGGTGCCTTTTGGTAGTTTTGGAATTCTGAATTAAATATTTTTGGCGTTTCCATGGCAACAAGTTCGACTTTGACTGAAATTAGTGGTAGTACTTTTTCCGGAGCAGAACTCTAAAACCGTTCAATATTTCTTCACCAAACTTGGCACATAAACTTGGCACATAGATAGATCTGGTGGTGTACTTGTGCCTTTTGGTAGTTTTGGAATTCTGGATAAAATTCGTTTCCATGAACAAGTTTGACTGATAAATTGTGCTGCTTTTTCCTGAGCAGAACTCTAAAACCGAACTTTAAACACCTTTCAATACTCTCCTTCCACTTTTCTATATACACACCTAAATATTTGACATAATCATAACTCGTAGACATAATCATGAAGAGTATTTTGCCATTGCGGGGGATATTGATGACTTTGTCTTCTTGTATTGTCTAATTTCATTTTCATATATTCAACTCTCATAGTCACGATATAGCTGAAATAATGCCGATTTGACTTTAAATTGTAACTCACTCACTCACAATTAGAAATCCCTATTGTACTATTCTGACTAAATTACATTGCGCAAAACAGAAACGTATCTTGCCCATCGGTGACACTCTTCACAAACACATGCAAAGGCTTGTCAAATGTTTTCCACAACCAACACATGGAAGGAGGACAAATAGGGAATTACATCAGATTTAACTTGAGTCGCTCATACGCCAAGTGTGGAAACGTTCTCCACACATCTACCATGACACCTTTAGAATCTTTACTTCGGCCGTTATTGTAAGCAGGTTTGTTTGTTGGATGGTAGTTTAACGCCACATTCAACTATATTCCAGCTATATGGCGGCGGTCTGTAAATAATCGAGTCTGGACCAGACAATCCAGCGATCAACATCACGAGCATCGATCTACGCAATTGGGATACGATGAGACGTGTCAACCAAATCAGCGTGCCTGACCACCCAATCCCGTTAGTCACCTCTTACGCTAAGCATGGGTTACTTAAGATCAATTCTAACCCGCGCCGGATCTTCACGGGTCGATATATAGCAAACAAAGGGAAAAGACATTCTCACAGCAATCGCCATAACGTAAGTTTTCTCATTCAACTCAGTCATTCACTTTGATTATATAATCCTTGAAGATCCAGCTTGTTAACTGAAACAATAATAATGAATTACCGGGAATGTGGACTCCAAACAATTATCTGTACTCAAAACAATGATCTGTACTCTAAACAATTATATGTACTCAAAACAATTACATGTACTCAAAACAAAACAACCATGAGGCGCTATAGAGTCAATAACCTTATCACAAAATCAACTAAGATTAGACAATACAACTGTAACGTAATGGCTAACCCGGATCCAATTCTAAACCGGATCTTCATGGGTCTTTTAAGCAGGAACTGTGTGAATCTCAATGAAATCTGCGAGGCATGAACATACACGATTGCACTTCAAAAACGGTGGCTCTTGCCACCACACTCATGTTTCCTTACATGACGTGTTGATATTGCTCCCTACTGTGGTGAACATTACTGTCCAAAAAGGAAGGGCAACGTCATAAACGACTTTGCTGTTTTGCTGTAATACCCCCATGAGCAATAACTAAGGGAATCCGAAGTGTAACGTATCTGAGAAACCTGTTATTTGTTTCAGACATCAGGAAGGGTCAAGTACGTCAACGACACAGAACCTCTTCGAGAAGAAGTCTTTGCCGCCTTTGTCATCAGCAGCGTCGGCAACGCCGAGATCAACAGCGTCGACACATCCGCCGCTCTGGTGACTTAGCTATACTTGAAAACAAAAAATGCCTAATATTCTCATATTTATATCAAAATTCACGAAAGTTTAAAAATCGACCCCAGGCTTGCCACCCGGTTATATATATATGTTCCCTGAGCCCGAAGGGGAACAAAAACAAACATCGAGGGTACATCAACCCATGGGCCCCGAGGGACCAGTGAACAACGTATTTATCTTTCCAAACACCTTAATGTTAATTTTGAATTGTTTGAAGCACGGGTACAAAGCTTTTTGTAGCCGACGTTAGATTTTGCTGACAAGAAAAACAAATTTAGAGTTATCTCCCTTCCATAGATTTGCATTCGCAAAGTATCGGTAATTTCCGTACATCATACGTGATTCAATGTAATTCGAGATAAAGAATTACTACCACGAAGTACCAAATGAGTGCCATTGACAGAGGGGTACATTGAAATGTTACTCGCTTGTAAGCGGGGTACATTGAAATTAATAGAAGAGCGCTCAGCCAATCAGAAAGCGACATTTATGTGTCAGGTAAGATAAAATCCATTGTTTCTGGACAACTGCGTCAAGCGCTAACAAACGTATCCTCTCATTTTCACACTTATATGTCAACTTTCCAGGGGCCTGTTTCACAAAGCGATTGTAGGGCTACGACTTTCGTAAGTCTAGGTTAAAGTATGGGTGTTGCGATCGCCTTTGCCCTACAATCGCTTTGTGAAATCGGGCCCTGGATTACATTACATGCTTGTATTTCCTGTTAAAGCCCTATGGTACTTAGTATGATGATCTACATGTACCTTCAATTGTTGGTAATCTGTAGCTTTTTTTATGTTGTATTGCTACTTATAGTTAAAATATTTCACATTTAATTACTAGTTTTCAATTTATATCTGTGATAATCTAGTTGTTTTACTGTCTTTCGTTGACAGATTTTTAAAATTTACTTTCAATTACCATAAATGTATAATTTGATTTAGTTACGATATGCCACATGGGTACAAGGTGTGAAGCCCATTTCTGGTGTCCCCCGCCGTGATGTTGCTGGAATATTGCTAAAAGCGGCGTAAAACCAAACTCAGTCTGTCAGTCAGTATTTACGATATGGCTGAAATATTGCCGATGTGACTTAACTTCGTAACTCACTCGTGTTCAAGCATAATTCTACTGTTCAGTTTTAAAAAGGGGGAATGTTACTGACTGGCACACTGAGATGTTTGTGTCTTTGTTCCAACAGGAATATCCAGGCGCCTTGAAGTATATGTCTGCAGCTGATATTCCTAAAGGGGGTAGCAACAATTTCAGGGAACCAGAAGTCGAAGCCGAAGAGGTATTTAAACAAGTTAACACACAACCAGGGACATTAACTTTTTTCAAAATCTCTATGCACTGGGTGTTGTAAGGCCCCGCGGATCACTGACCAAAAAAACAGAAATCGTGCCGTGTCCAGATAATACATGATTATACATCTTGTTCAGCTTGACCTGAGCTACTGTACGTATGCATGACCCGGGAGGTCAAATGGCACAAACGGCAGGTCGAGTTAACTTCATTAAATAAGGGAGCAAAGAATGGTATTAATGTTGCTGCTCGCTGCCTAAAAGCTCGAATCGGAAACAATAAACCATCTGAAGCTTCTTTTTTAAAGAAAGTTAGGACATTGCTGACGATTTCTCGACACTGACGTGTCAAACGGCGACCTCGTCTCGACTGATCGGACATGTTGACAATCAATGCACCCCTTCACAATAATAGACCCAACCAGTTGTGACACGGTCACGCAGTGCATTAGTATTCACTTGATCAGGTCAAGCTGAACGAGCTGTAGATGGTAATACACTGTGGCGATGAGTGATGCAGATAGTCGTGCTTCTGTCGAACTCGCTTGTGTGTCGAGTCTTTTCGGAGTGTTGTTCGAGTGTGAATAAATGTTTACGTTACTGTGATCATTTGAACTGACAAATTATGCGTCGATTCGATACAGAAGGTTGTGGTTTTAAGGTGTATAAGAAACTGCGTTCGTACCTCCCTCTTGTGCAATGCAAATGTTACCTGAGAGACACTCGTGTAGTAATCTTTTTGCAGTAACCAAGTTTCTTTGAGAGGCATTTTAAAAGTTGTGAAGATGAAGGAAAACTAAGTTCTATGGATAGTCAACTTCTTTATTGCAATGAGTGCGACGTTTCGGTGTAGGTACTTACACCGTTATCAAGCAAGTGATACAACAATTTGTAACAAGAATATATACATTGCTGCATAGTGAGTATATACAATTAACAAGGTTAATGTACATTGGATATTTGATAAGTGATTTGAGCAGAGGAGGTTGATGTACAGAGTGATTGATTGTGATTAGAGTTGAGTTTATACAATTGATGAGTTTGACGTACAATGGGATGATGATAAGTAAGTAGGTTGAAGTTCACTACTTGTGATTGCAAGCGAAAAGGGGAGCGTGGAAGCCAGATGGACAAAGGAGATAAGGAAGGATTACTGATGGTGGTCTCTGCTTAGGTGGTGATAGGCTGAGGAGATAAAATAACCTTGATCACGATTCATGGTGGGGTTGTGGCGTTGGATGTTTATGGCTTCGAGGAGTTTCCTAATTTTGTAGTCTTGTCGGTTGATTTCCAAGATGTCGATGTTGTTCCATAGGATGGCATTGTCAGGGTTGGCTTGGGTGTAGTCGGCTATGGCGGATTTGGAGTCGTTTTTCTGGACTGACGCTTTATGTTCTTTGATTCGTAGTGGGAGCGGGCGGGATGTTTCACCTATATAGATGTCTCCACATTCACACCGAATCTGGTAGACTATCCCATACGGGATACTTATTACAAAGGGTGCTGATTGCCGGCGGGGTGGTTTATCTCTTGGGTTGAGGGTAGTTGTGATGATATTGTTGACTAACTTCTGGGTGTACTGGCTATAATGGACGAAGACATGGCGGGGGTGGTTTAGTTCGGTTTCTAGGGCTTCTGTTGTCGAGCAGATGTTCTTTGCTCTTCGGGTGAGGGTGGATATGATGCCTTTCTTAACCTGTAGAGGGTGGTTGGAGGTAAAGGGAAGGTATTGGTTGGTATGGGTAGGTTTCCTGTAGAAACTAGTGAACTTCAACCTACTTACTTATCATCATCCCATTGTACGTCAAACTCATCAATTGTATAAACTCAACTCTAATCACAATCAATCGCTCTGTACATCAACCTCCTCTGCTCAAATCACTTATCAAATAGCCAATGTACATCAACCTTGTTAATTGTATATACTCACTATGCAGCAATGTATATATTCTCCTGGTTACAAATTGTTGTATCACTTGCTTGATAACGGTGTTAGTACCTACACCGAAACGTCGCACTCATTGCAATAAAGAAGTTGACTATCCATAGAACTTAGTTCATTAACCTTCATTAACCAAGTTCCTGAAAATTGTATACAAATTTGTGCAAATATCGCTTTACGCTCACCAAATGTTTGTTCACGTCATCCAAACGGGATTGTAACGCCATTCGTAATCTTAATGTGACGTCACACTAAAACGTCATAGGAGTTGACACGTAAGTCAACAATTGTAGTTTCATGGTTGTTGTGAGTGCATTTTTCTGATGGGATCTCGAAAGGATTAAGACATAATAAGTATTACAGAAATGAAACTCTTTTTTGACTTCTCACCTTTGATCTGTTGACAGTTGTTCTGCAGTGGAAAGGTTCTCTACAGTGGGCAACCTATTGGAATCATCGTTGCAGGTAGGTCTCTTCTGGGCTTCAATGGCAACGTCCTTCATTCGTGATCAGATTTTAAGATCAGCTATTGTCCTTAACATCTGAATGATTGAAAAACAGCCAAGAGAGGATTTGTTCTTATCAAATGATTTATCTCCCTGTATAGATACTGAATGCAACATATCAATACCATTTGATTGCAATGTATCTGCATTTATTACCCACTTGGTCAACGTATGGGTAGTTGCATACTAATCTCGTACGTCACACGAGTGTCGTATCGCGTTGACCTGTGTCGTAACGACTTGACCTGAGATTCTAACGATTTGATTGGATAACCGATGACCTCTCAATTACGTCACATTCTGACGTAACTATTTTTCATTCATAACAAACACGTGAATTCATTCATTCTACAACTTAAATGCATTGTGGGAATGTAAACTTTCGTTTGGTCAGATACCATAGGAAGGACACTCGTTTCGTATAATTCGTATGTAATGAGACCTCGTGTAGTATTCTCTATATATGCAGCTATTATAGTCAGCTGTGTGTATACAACACTCACATATAGGTATTACCTTACATGCTCCTAATTTATCAATTGCGTAGATCGATGCTCATGCTGTTGATCATTGGGTTATCCTGTCCAGACTCTATTATTTACAGACCGCAGCCGTATAGCTGGAATATTACCTGAAGTGCAGCGTTAAACAACAACCAACCCAATCCAAGCCATTCCATCAATGAAAACGTTGCATTAGGAATACGATTTTATTTTTGAAGAAGAAAATGTTCATTTCAATCACATATGAAAAGAACACGCGAGAATATGAAGCATCATACGCCAATACTGGGATCAGTTTGTGGGATAGAATAACGAGTGTTACATTGTTCTAGTGGATCAGTTGTCGGCAGACACAGCAGCCAGCATGGTGAAGGTTACCTACAAGAACGTCCAGCCTCCCATCATTACAATGGAAGATGCTATTCAGAAGAAATCCATATTTCCAAATGTTGCCAAGGAGATAAAGTTGGTGATGCTGCAGGTAGACTCTATGTTCTGATGTATGGCCGTGAGTCCGGACTATATGAAAGCGTATTATTTCCGCTAGCTAAAACACTTTTATCATCACCATGTTCTGTTGTTGGCGATCTATAGCCTATGTTTATATTGTATTGTCCAAATAGTGCTATTAGTTTTAACTTTCCACACTAGTTTTAATTCTAATTGTGATATTCTAGTTGTTTTACTGTCCTTTGATGACAGGATTTTATAATATACACATATTCCATTTCAATGTCAAATATGTTCTCGTCACGATATGGTTAAAATATTGCCGCTGTGACGTTAAATATTATCTCACTCACTATCATCTTCATGGACAATACTTTCATCTTCGTAGACGAAACGACCGCCTCCGTGGTGTAGTGGTTAGAGCGTCCGCCCGGAGAGCGGAAGGTCGCGGGTTCGATCCCCAACCGCGTCATACAAAAAGACGTTAAAATATGGTACTTGTTGGTCCCTGCCTGGCGTTCGGCATTAATGGGTACAACAAGGACTGGTCGGCTCGGAATCAGTATAATGTGTCTGGCGTTCACTGCGGCATGGTATCTCAGTGGGCTGGCACTAAAAACCCAGCTTAAGTCTGGGCTAGTACAAGCAGCCGCACATACACATACACACACGTGCACGTCGTCATAAGAGCGAAATATTTTCAAGCACGACGTTAAACCCAATTTCACCTCACCTAACCTCGTACACGAAACATGCATCTGTGTAGAAGATGCTTACATCTGCATAGAAGATTCTTTTATCTGCATAGAGGATACGGACGTCTGTTTGGGTGATGCATTCATCCAGTTATTGTTTTACTGGCTTATCTCACTGGATAATGTTCTGACCCAAGTCAGATAACTGGGATAATGCTGACAACGGTATAAAACAACATTCATCTACTCATTGAGTGAGTGAGTGAGTATGGTTTTACGCCGCTTTTAGCAATATTCTAGCAATATCACGGCGAGGGACACCAGAAATGAGCTTCACACATTGTGCCCATGTGGGGAATCGAACCCGGGTCTTCGGCGTGATGAGCCAACGCTTTAACCACTAGGCTACCCCACCTACTCATTGAATCAGAATTAAGATAACTGAATATTTCTTTTGTAGCTGCTATAGCTAGCTCGGCCAAACAGATCTCCGGTCAAATCAAGGTCGGGCAGCAGTATCATTTCCACCTGGAAACACAGGTCAGTCTTTGATGTTCTCAGATGTACAAATGATTGTTTATGTAAGACGTATACTTGTAGATAATTCTAAAGAGTCCATTGCTTGGTCTGCGTCATTAAAATGAGGTACTTGTTGTCACCCTGTCTGATGCAAGGTGTTAATGGGACAATACAAGGTGTGATCAGATCGGAGTCCGTAAATAGATGCGTCTGAGTAAGGAATATATACTACCCATCAAAAGTTTAGACTCAATAGTGTAAATGTAGCCACTTACTTCAGGCAACTGTTCTAAACTAGATTTTGCAAAATATTCCATACTGTTTAAAAGTACTGTTTACACATGAACTGATGTATTGTAAAACAAATTCGTACAGTTGAAAAGATTATTGTCATGAGTTCAATAAATGATGAAAATCAGTGAAAATTGGCGAACTCTTCACAAAACTTTACACCAAAACACAGCTGTTCACATGCACGATATTTGCACATGTTTTTCAGCAATTTGATGCATGATCCTCGTGCAATTCATCTGCATAAGGTTTGCAGTTGGTTCCCCTAAGTTAGTGGAGATATACATCTTCGATGTAACCATATATATATACATAACATATAGTGAGTGCTTTAAGTGAGTCTAAACTTTTGATGGGTAGTATATGTTAAACTGTTGCATGGTACCTGGGTGGGCTGAAGAAAATAGTAAGGTGATGCAAATTGGGTTTTACGGACGCGATATGAGTATCAACGACACTGGGATATGAACGATTTGGTGTCTTTGAGAACATGTCGTTTAAAGAAAAGTTATTGGTTCTGCTATTATTAGGGCAATATGTTTGCAAGAAGACTGTATATTAATCTATTGCGATCCAGGTACCTGTATTTTGATACATATTGCGATGTTTTGGGAGCTAACGTGTTTGGCAATGAGACACACTGATTGCACATGCTGATCCCATTTCCTACATACTAAGGTCCTAAATATAAATGTTATGGTTCTGATAACAACAATTTCAAAATTAGGGATAGTTTTCGTTTTTATACAATTTTGTGACTGTATGTTTGTCGTTCATTTATTACGACGAGAAATAGCAGTTTTGAACGAAGATCTGGGTAGATTTTCACTTAAATCTTCAAGATATGGTTTTATATACCAGGACCAGTATATACAGAAATAAATATTGCAATACGTATCGTTTGAAAAGTGTCCTAACTGTTACTGTGGTTGCATTGCCTCAGTAGAGCCGCAGCCTATTATATATACATGCATAACCCACTGGGAAAATGTTAGAATATATATCTAGCAACTAATGCAGGTCGAGCCCGGACTTCTTTGGTCGATGCTCATAATATCAGTCCCTGGCTTGCCTGATCTAGATTCGATTATTTACAGTCCGCCATCGTATGACTGTAATAACAGTATTATAGAGAATGAAGTATGATCTGCGTCCACGTCCAACGTTTGTGGTGTCCAACCACATCATCCATCGCGAACGATACCCAAGACAAATATTAAATGGTATGGCATGTTTATACCTTTCACAGGTGAGCATCTGCTATCCTGCAGAGGATGGGGTTGGCGTGACCCTCCTCTCGTCAACGCAGTGGGCGGATATGGAACAGTGGATCGTAGCCAGGGTCCTCAACATTCCAGAGTGCAGGTACCAGTGAGATTTTCGTCAAAACTACGATGAGAGGTCACTTGCTTACAATCAGATCTATAACATAAGGGATAAGATATTTATGTCATTGTTGTTTTACATTAACCCTTATTTTTTCACCATAGGTAAATGGTCTGACAATGCTTTGAACGTAAGAATTATGGGTGTACAGGGCCATTGTATATGGTGCATGTGTTCGGGTGGTCAGGTTCTATGCCTTGGTCGATCGCATGACATCATACTCGGACACCATGAGTGTTCATTTTATCAACCATTGGTTTATCCGGTCATGGTTCGATTCTTACCCCAGCTGTTTGAAATTCAGGGCTCACCACGTCTGCCTTTTACCTGTTTCTTGGAGCAGGACCCTAAAACCGTTAAATATTGTTGATAACTATTGTCGCCTCAAAGATCAGTCGAGTGCTAACCAGTTCATTCTGGAAAATACTGAACAGCTTTATTGTTTCTTTAAAGATCAGAATGAGTATGGTATTACACCGCTTTTAGGAATATTCCAGAAATATCACGGCGGGGGACACCAGAAATGGGCTTCACACATTGTGTCCATGTGGGGAATGACGTGACGAGCGAACGCTTTAACCAGTCTAGGCTACCCTCCGCCGCCCAATGAACAGAAAGGGCGGTGGGGTAGCCTAGTGGTTAAAGCGTCCGCTTGTCACGCCGAAGGCCCGGGTTCGATTCCCCACATGGGTCCAATATGTGAAGCCCATTTCTGGTGTCCCCCGCCTTGATATTGCTGGAATATTGCTGAAAGCGGCATAAAACCCAACTCACTCACTCCAATGAACAGAAGGTATTCAGTGGCAATGAAAGTTGGACATAAGTAGCTCGTTTATACACCGTCAGCAGGTTGGTGTAATTGTGAGATCGGCTTGAAACATCACAAAGAAGGCATCCTATATATTATCTTGTTACAGAGTTAACGTTACAGCTAAACGCATGGGGATCATTTGGGGCCAAGATTACACGTGCACATCAAACAGCGGCAGCGGCTGCCCTGGCCACGCATGTCATGAGAAGGTTGGTGAACTGAAGATGCGTGTCCTGACGTCACACGACCTCAACATTTAAAGTGCAGTATGATTTTCTTGTGTAGACATATTCTTCTACGTTTTGCACAGAAGTATCCTGTTTATCTGTTGATGGAAGAAAATATGATGTTCATAATTTTCAACTAAGAAAGATTTAAAAAAATAATTAAAATATCGCTCTAGCTAATCTGTCATGTCGTGACGGATTAAATATATTTAAGTAGTGTGAGTAAGATTGTGCTTAACTTTTTGTATTATTTGTTCATTAAATATTGTGTATCATATCAATGGCCAATGCACGATATTAATTTATGGGCACTTTAAACAAGGATGAAAATATTTTCAAAAGCCAAATCAAACGAAACTATTGCAAACGCAACACTCTTGTTGATTTCGAGACATGCATTTAGGTCTTGAAAATTAGTATGCAATCAGCCATGGTCAAAATTGTTTAAAAATATCTTTTATGCGTAATATCAATACCGAGCATAACTTGAGCTCTATTAAGTTTGTTACTAAATAAGTAAGAAGGCAAGGTATTCAGAAAGTAATCTGTCGACGTATTCCAGGCCAGTTCGACTGACTATGAACTTCCATACCAACATGAAGACAGTGGGGAAACGTTTTCCGTTTCTGGCGGATTACAAGGTTAGTCCACAGTGTTTAAAACACATTCATTCTCATTCATGTATGTTAGGATGAAGAAGTTGTTTGTTGTTGCTGGTAGGTCGGCGTGAACACTGTTTGTTGTTGCTGGTAGGTCGGCGTGAACACTGTTTGTTGTTGCTGGTAGGTCGGCGTGAACACTGTTTGTTGTTGCTGGTAGGTCGGCGTGAACCCTGTTTGTTGTTGCTGGTAGGTCGGCGTGAACACTGTTGGTGCTGGTAGGTCGGCGTGAACACTGTTTGTTGTTGCTGGTAGGTCGGCGTCAACACTGTTTGTTGTTGCTGGTAGGTCGGCGTGAACACTGTTGGTGCTGGTAGATCGGCGTCAACACTGTTGGTGCTGGTAGGTCAGCGTCAACACTGTTTGTTGTTGCTGGTAGGTCGGCGTCAACACTGTTGGTGCTGGTAGGTCGGCGTGAACACTGTTGGTGCTGGCAGGTCGGCGTGAACACTCTTGATGCTGGTAGGTCGGCGTGAACACTGTTTGTTGTTGCTGGCAGGTCGGCGTCAACATTGTTGTTACTGGCCGGTCGGCGTCAACACTGTTTGTTGATGCTGGTAGGTCGGTGTCAACACTGCGGTTACTGGCAGGTCGGCGTCAACACTGTTGTTGCTGGTAGTTCGGCGTCAACACTGTTTGTTGTTGCTGGCAGGTCGGCGTCAACACTGTTTGTTGTTGCTGGCAGGTCGGCGTCAACACTGACGGGAAGCTGAATGGGATCCAGATGACAATCAACGCTGACTGTGGCGTATCCCCCAATTACAACATGATGGGTGAAGTCCCATCGTGGTTGGACAATGGTAACAGTACACTGGCCTGTCTCCGGCATTCACGATATATAGCTTCTTCAACACAACTCTTATATAATTCGATAAAGGTTTTTTTGTCATACTATTAAAAGATTATGCAAAACGATGTATGTTCAGCATATTCTCACGTATTTACAAGTCAGCTCTTTTCATTTCATCATCAGGATAATTCTTTTATATGACCTGTGCAGATCCAGGTATTAGCCTTCAACGACCCATGTTTGTCGTCAGAGGCAACGAAAGGGATCAGGTGGTCAGGCTCGCTGACTTGGTTGATGCATGTCAACATATCCCAACTGCGTCGATCGATGCTCATGATGTTAACCACTGGATGGTAGAGACTTTATATATTTTTTCAATCATATAGTTGGAATATTGATGAGTGCGGCGTTAAACAACGAACATAGCAAAACAAAAAAGAAACCTTTACCCAATTCGTCAAGGGCTTATTTAACTGTTTTAGACAAGGACAATTTGAAGTAAAGTCTGATGATAGTGATGATCATATTTCAGCCTACTACTGTCCTACGTGGGACTACAAGCCTGTTGCCCTGAAGACGAACCTTCCAGCCAACACCTACTGCCGGTCTCCAGGTAAGGCCTACAGTTATATAAGATCAATAGTAATGTCAACAAAGCCGCTTAAGTGGTCCCGTGGACGAAACATCTTTCCAGATAGCAGGAGATCGCCGACCAGCTCATAAACCCAACAGCATTACAATTTACAAGTACATACGTTCTTCTCTTTTAGTAATTTCGGTTCTTCGGTGAAATACTTTTTTGTACTTGTCGTAATTTCGGACTAACTCTTTTGACGGTGAAGATATAGCTTTGCTAGGACCATTTTGTACCTTGTCGTACAGACTGAACTGAACAATATTTGGAAAGCGATGGAGTAGCCTAGTGGTCAAAGCGTTCTCATCGTCACGGTTTTGAACGAAACCGGTTCGATCCCCTCAATGGTATGATATAATATGAGTGGGAAGGCCATCGAAGACCGTATTACCCTCGAGAGAACAGCAATTTTGAACAAACTCACAACTTATGTATCAGATGTGCTTCGACATATAAACATCTCAACAGTTTTGGGAACATTACGTGATTTAACATCTCATTCTTAAACTTTAATTTCACAATGACCTATTTCCCGTGTCACCTTTTTGTTCCCTCAACCCAAACATACTTAATCATTTTTACAGCAGGTTTACCCAGAATATGTTTCACTGACTTTAAAATCCAGTGACCCGGGTTAGAACTCTTCAAAATAAAATGGTCTTTTACTATGACTCATGCTTCAGACCGTATTACCCTCGAGAGGCAACTAACGGATAAACATCTCAAGTTTAACATGTGTTTAACAGGTTCCCTCGTACAGCATACGCTTAGACTTCTTCTATGACTCATGCTTGCCGTAAGAGGCAACTAACGGAATCAGGTTGGTCATCGTGTATTATCGTTATTAGTTGTGTAGAACGATGCTCATGCTGTTGACCACTGGATTGTCTGGTCCAGACTCGATTATTTGCACACCGCCGCCATATAGCAGGACTACTGCTGAGTGCGGCGTTAAACAACAACCAACCAACCAGCCTCGTATTCCTCATGGGCTATAAAATTAGAATACCAAATGTCATTTACAAAGTGGTCATATGTAACACAAGTTATATTTAGGTTTACACTGTCTCGGTAAAGTACAGCTTTTGGCCATGGGAGACGTGCCAATTTACATTTGTCAAATCTATACACAAAGTACGTGATCTAGACTACTAGTTGTCACATTTAAATTTTATGTGGGAAGCTGCGATGGCTGGGTGGGATAGATTGCTGACATTGTGTGCTGGCGATAAGGTGCGTCATGTGTGGGTTGAAACCCCAATATGTGCTAGAATTTTTACTGGGAAAGTATAATTGGAAGTATAATAATATATGTTAGAGTTAAAAATCCATGCTTATGTGTATATGTGCATACGCGCGTTGCGTGCGTGTGTGTGTTCATATATGTAGTGATGCATTTAAAGAATATACAATATATATATATACAATATCATAGAAAAGAATAATATAGTCACATTACAATATGTCATACGGTCACAGATTGAAAGCACGTTGCTTTGTTTCCTTTTAAGACTTCTCTCAACGGAATGGTTCTGAAGTACTGCAACATCAGTGAAATGGTAGCTCAGTTGGAGAAGTCCGCCGATGTCCAGAAAAGGAAACAACAGACTGCAGCTTTCAACCAGGTACGAGGCCTTTTGTAATGGATAGTTGTGGGGGTACTGAAGGTATACTTTAAATTTGGGGTTAAGAGGCGACTAACGGGATCGGTTGGTCAAACTCGCTGACTTGGTTGACACTTGTCATCATATCCCAAATGCGCAGATCGATGTTCATGATGTTGATCACTGGATTGTCTGGTGCAGACTCGATTATTTACAGACTGCCGCCATGTAGCTAGACTATTGCCGAGTGTGGCGTAAAACTTAACTCACTCACTCATTCACTTTAAATTTGGGATATTCCAAATAGTAACTAGTATATGTGACAACTCGGTCGCCAGAGCCCGTCACACATACTGATGAAGGGGAAGACGTTGATGCTTCTCGAATCCCTGATTGGACTGAACCCAACAAAAGTACAAGAACCTGTACTTTACGGAGATAGTGTAATCCCAAATATAACATATGTTACATGTTTGAAGCAGTCTATATATGGCTTGAAGACATTTCACCAGCATCTGTCCAATTCTCACCTAGGCCAACAGATGGAAGAAGAAGGGCATCTCTGTGATGCCTCTCCGGTGGGACCTGTACTTCGCAGGCACCAACTTCAACGTGTACATGGCTGTCTACCACGGGGACGGCTCCGTCGCTATATCCATTGGCGGTGTGGAGAATGGACAGGGAATCAATACCAAGGTTGGTGGCCTGTATTTAAATTACGTCTTATCATCGTTATGTCGATTGTGATCTGCGTTTATGCTTTCCATCAATAATTGTGAAGATCGGGGTTTGATTTGGTCTTCAGTAGCCAATGATTGTCGTAAGAGGCGATTAACGGGAACGGGTGGTCAGGGTCGCTGGGTTTTTGTCATATAACATCGCATCCCGATTGCGTAAGTCGATACTTATGATGTTAAGCACCGGATTGTCTGGTTGAGAGTCGATTATTTACCGCCATCATATAGTTGGAATATTGCTGAGTCAGGTGTAAAACAATAAAGAAACAAAACAAAAACCCAAAAGCCCCAACCCCGCGTAGTGTGAAGCCATGATCATGTCCAGTGTGTAACCATGATCACGTGTAGTGTGAAGCAAAGATCACGTGTAGTGTGTAGCTATTATCACATGTAGTGTGAAGCCAACATCACGTGTAGTGTGAAGCCAAGATCACGTTTAGTGTGAAGCCATGATCATGTCTAGTGTGTAACCATGATCACGTGTAGTGTGTAAAGCCATGATCAAGTGTAGTGTGTAATTATCACATGCCATGATCACGTGTGTAGTGTGAAGCCAAGATCACGTTTAGTGTGAAGCCAAGATCCACGATGTGAAGCCATGATCATGTAGTGTGTAACCATGATCACGTGTAGTGATAGTGAAGCCATCACGTGTAGTGTGAAGCCAAGATCATCACGTTTAGTGTGAAGCCATGATCACGTGTATTGTGAAGCCATGATCATGATCATGTATAGTGTGTAACCATGATCAAGTGTAGTGTGAAGCCAAGATCACGTTTAGTGTGAAGCCATGATAACGTGTATTGTGAAGCCATGATCACGTGTAGCCATGATCACGCGAGTGTGAAGCCATGATCACGTGTAGTGTGTAGCTGTTATCACGTGTAGTGTGAAGCCACGATCACATGTAATGTGAAGCCATGATCACGTGTAGTGTGTAGCTATTATCACATGTAGTGTGAAGCCAACATCGCGTGTAGTGTGAAGCCACGATCACGTGTAGTGTGAAGCCATGATCACGTGCACGTGTAGTGTGTAGCTGTTGTCAGATATAGTGTGAAGCTATGATCACGTGCAGTGTGTAGCTGTTATTAGATGTAGTGTGGAGCCATGATCACGTGTAGTGTGTAGGCGCAATCATGTGCAGTGGGAAGCCATGATCACGTGTAGTCTGAAGCTGTGATTACATAGGTTTCAATTTCTTTTATTTAGGGTACTAAAGAGGCCACAGGCCTATAGTACAATACAAGGATGTACAGTCACATGGTATTTAAAGCACATTTTCTACTGTTGAACCCATGATAAATGTACATTGATAGATTTTTAACAATTTGTAGATTTGTTGCTTTCAACAATAACCTTAATTTATATTCACAGTGATTGATGCGGTAAAATGGGGGTATATATAACATTCTTAAATTGTGAAAATACGGACAGACTAGTATAAAATGATACTCATCTTCTATCACTCCTAACTCACATAACATACACAGTCTATTTTCTCGTGGAACATTCTGATATCTGCCATTTTCTATATTTAATTCATAGGATGTACATCTTTGTCGTGCAATTGCTGTCCTAAACGTTTTAATGTTAACATCAAGGAGGTAATGCTCTGCTATAAGATTTGATTTAAAAGTGCTATATAATGAGGTTTTGGGTGATAGAGTTAGCGAGGCAGTCCAGAGTGGCAAGTACATATCTTTTAACCTTTGTGTTACAGATTTAATAAAAACATTTGGGAAGCTAATACAATCAAGTTTAAAAGCATATCCGAATCCACATGTTTCAAGCATATTTCTCACGTTTGTTACCCAATTTATCTTACCATTTCTATCATACATACACATCATATTGTAACATTGTTGGGGATAACGTGATTGTGGCATGTTTACTAACCTTATCCAATATCTTAATATTTGCTTATATGCGTCAATATATAAAGCGTAACGTCCACATTCTCCATAAACCATGCAATTAGAAGTACTGACCGTAACACCTACAAATTTTTTACATGCATAAAGATGAACCCTTTCTAAAACATTAAAATGTGTAAAACCCCAAACCTCTGAGCCATATAACACAATAGGTGTAATTTTGGAGTCAAATATTTTAAAGAATGTATTATAATTTACTTCCCCAGCCTTCATCAAATTATGAAATATTCCCATAAGTATTTTCTTACCCTATAGGGACGCATTATTTACATGTATGTTCCATGATAAAGTTTTTGAAAAATATACACCTAAATATTTATAACCCTTGGCTACTTCTAAATAATTGTCATTTAATGTCCATTTCTCAAACTTGGATAATTTCCACCATTCTTAAAACCCACTATCTTAGTCTTATCTCTATTTATTTTTAACTTAAACTTGTCACAATAATCTTCTAAAACAGTAAGTTGACTTTGTAAGCCTTTAACAGTGCTAGAAAACATGATAATATCATCGGCAAACAATAGGAGGAATAACTTAACAATGTCAGGATGTAGTTGTATACCATCGTTACAATTCTGATGAACAGCGGACGAAAGAATGAAAACAAGAATGGGCTCAGAATACACCCTTGGCGAACACTAATATTACAATCAATAGTTCCTGACAAAACCCCCTTACTTCTAATGAATCCTTTAACATTGTTATATATGCTTAGTAACATGTTCCTCATTTTATTACTCATACCATGTGCTGTTAAAAGCATCCATAATTTATTTCTATTAACAGAATCAAAGGCTTTAGAAAAATCAACAAAAAGGACATAAAACTTCGAACCTTTACAGGAAAGATATCGCTGTATGAGGCTGTTTAGGATAAATACATTGTCAATGGTTGAATAGCCTTCTCTAAAACCTGCCTGAGCTTCATTAATCTTATTTGTAGCATTAGACCAAAATATTAAACTAAAAACGCTAAGTAAAGTAATTCCTTGATAATTCTCTGGGTTATTAGGATCTCCACTCTTATACAAAGGAATAAATATATATAACTTCCCACCCTTTGGGAAAATAAGCTTTTTCCAACATTAAATTAAATATAACACATAGATATGGCATAAGAATATCCTTAGCACATTTAAAGAAATCGGGAATAAGATTGTCTATTCCTGCAGATTCGGTTTCAAATGTTGTATACCTTCTAGTATCTCTGTTTCCGTAATAGGAGCATCTAAAATATCAGTGTTAAGATCATCTCCAGAAGTGTCAACATCACAATTAAAACTATTGAAGGTGTAATCTAAGCCTGAATCTCTATCCTTATTTACAACAAATAATCTCTTGAAGTGACTGTGCCAGTCGTCGCTACTTATATTATTCTCAGTGAAGTTACAACTTTTAAAACTTTTTAAAACTTCCCAGAATTTCTTGGGCTTGTCAATTGAATTTTCCAATAACTTTAACCTTTCATTTTTGTAACACACTTGTTTTCGACGACATACATCATTATACCGATTTCTAGTAGAGTTGTAATCTTGTAAGGATTGTTGATCTTTAAGAGATCTGAACCTATTTAGAGCCCTACACCTTCCTACGTCTCTGCATACACTGAGCTGCCTTACATAAGCCTTGGGGCATATACTCAATACTCTCATCAATATTTGTTAAAGCAATATCTAAAGAATTATCTGACACATTTTGAAAACACTCTGACTCTAGATTATGTCTGAACCCATTTGCCTTTGTATCATCCATTTAAACTTATAAACACGCTTCGTAACACTGAGTGTCATGGAGATACGGAAGCCAAATCATTTGTTTATAAGTTTAAAAGGGATTGCATAGGTATGGCAGTTAAGCTATTTTCGTAACGTGACTCCCTGATCACGTAGAGTGTGCACAGGATGAATATGATCTAATGACTTTGAATTATGACAGATGATGCAAGTGTGCGCCTTTGAGCTGGGAATTCCCATGGACACTATCACCGTCAAGCCAATGACAACTCTGGCCGATTCCAACTCCTATAGCACAGGAAGCAGTGTCACCAGCGAAGTCAACGCACTTGTAAGATTTACAGCAAAGTATCCTTTTCCTTCCCAGGGATGGAATGGTAGTCTAGTGGTTAAACCGTTTGCTTGTCACGCCGGACCCGGATTCGACCATTTCTGGTGTCCCCCGCCATGTTTATGTCGTAATATTGCTAAAAGCTTCGTAAAACCATACAGTCATTACGTTAATTTCTTGGTAATGTATTTCTTAAAGGGAGTCATTCAGTGCTGTCAACAGTTAAAGACCAGGATGGCACCGGTCAAGGCCAAGATGGTCAACCCTACCTGGCAGCAGCTGGTCACCAAATGTTTCAGTGAAGGAATGGACCTGTCAGCGAAAAACTTGTACGTGTTCGGGAATCAACAAGCTACATTTTTGTCATGCTCACCCAGAAAATGTACCATGTATATGCCTTAGGCAAGCGTGACACGGACAATGCCTCATGACGCGTGTGATTTTTTTAAAATGTCTGCGTCATATGAAGATCAGTACTATATGAAATATTGCTTATAATTTCGAAAGAGAAAAGGGCACCATCACGCCAGTCATAACACTTGTACAACAGGTAATCACTTCTGTCAGATATGACCATAGGAAAGCAGTGATTATATATTTGACTAAGGTGTACCCAGTGACCTTCAAAATTGTGGACCCGTGAGATCCGGGTTAGAATTGGTCTTCAGCAACCCTTGGTTGTCGTAAGAAGCGTCTGATGGGATCGGGTGGTCAGGCTCGCTGACTTGGTTGACACACATCATCGTATCCCAGTTGCGTAGATCGATGCCCATGCTGCTGATCACTGGATTGTGAGGTCCAGACTCGATTATTTACATACCGCCGTCATATAGCTTCAATATTGCTGAGTGCGGCGTAAAGCTAAACACATTCACTCTAAATTGTGAGGCATACGTAATTTATTTGTGTAAAACACCTTGCGAACCAGAAATATTTCTGCTTTTAACAGACTATACATTCATAAAATTTAACTGAGTAGTATTACGGAACTATCTGAAGCGAAATCCCTCATTGGAATTGTGGGATGGGATAGCGTGTATTTGTCCTGACAGTAGTAGTATTGGAATGTGGCTACAAGTGCTTCGTAACTCAGTCTTATGTTCAGTGCGAAGATGTCAAAGGTGTTTTTATCGACATTTTCAGCACCAACCCAAAAGGAGATTATACTGACTACAACGTCTACGGTGTAACGTGCACAGAGGTCGAGGTGGACGTTCTGACTGGGGAAAACCAGATCAACAGGGTGGACCTACTGTATGACTGTGGAGAGAGGTAAGACCAACAGAGTGGACCTACTGTATGACTGTGGAGAGAGGTAAGACCAATAGAGCGGACATCCTGTATGACTGTGGAGAGAGGTAAGACCAACAGAGCGGACCTACTGTATGACTGTGGAGAGAGGTAAGACCAACAGAGTGGCCCTACTGTATGACTGTGGAGAGAGGTAAGACCAACAGAGCGGACCTACTGTATGACTGTGGAGAGGGGTAAGACCAACAGAGTGGACATCCTGTATGACTGTGGAGAGAGGTGATACCAACAGAGCGGACCTACTGTATGACTGGAGAGAGGTAAGACCAACAGAGTGGACATCCTGTCTGACTGTGGAGAGATGTAAGACCAACAGTGTGGACCTACTGTATGACTGTGGAGAGAGGTAAGACCAATAGAGCGGACATCCTGTATGACTGTGGAGAGAGGTAAGACCAACAGAGCGGACCTACTGTATGACTGTGGAGAGAGGTAAGACCAACAGAGTGGCCCTACTGTATGACTGTGGAGAGAGGTAAGACCAACAGAGCGGACCTACTGTATGACTGTGGAGAGGGGTAAGACCAACAGAGTGGACATCCTGTATGACTGTGGAGAGAGGTGATACCAACAGAGCGGACCTACTGTATGACTGGAGAGAGGTAAGACCAACAGAGCGGACCTACTGTATGACTGTGGAGAGAGGTAAGACCAACAGAGTGGACCTACTGTATGACTGTGGAGAGAGGTAAGACCAACAGAGTGGACCTACTGTATGACTGTGGAGAGAGGTAAGACCAACAGAGTGGACATCCTGTATGACTGTGGAGAGAGGTAAGACCAATAGAGTGGACCTACTGTATGACTGTGGAGAGAGGTAAGACCAACAGAGTGGACCTACTGTATGACTGTGGAGAGAGGTAAGACCAACAGAGTGGACATCCTGTATGACTGTGGAGAGAGGTAAGACCAACAGAGTGGACCTACTGTATGACTGTGGAGAGAGGTAAGACCAATAGAGCGGACATCCTGTATGACTGTGGAGAGAGGTAAGACCAACAGAGTGGACATCCTGTATGACTGTGGAGAGAGGTAAGACCAACAGAGTGGACCTACTGTATGACTGTGGAGAGAGGTAAGACCAACAAAGTGGACATCCTGTATGACTGTGGAGAGAGGTAAGACCAATAGAGCGGACATCCTGTATGACTGTGGAGAGAGGTAAGACCAACAGAGTGGACATCCTGTATGACTGTGGAGAGATGTAAGACCAACAGTGTGGACCTACTGTATGACTGTGGAGAGAGGTAAGACCAATAGAGCGGACATCCTGTATGACTGTGGAGAGCGGTAAGACCAACAGAGTGGACCTACTGTATGACTGTGGAGAGAGGTAAGACCAACAGAGCGGACATCCTGTATGACTGTGGAGAGAGGCAAGACCAACAGTGTGGACCTACTGTATGACTGTGGAGAGAGGTAAGACCAATAGAGCGGACATCCTGTATGACTGTGGAGAGATGTAAGACCAACAGAGTGGACCTACTGTATGACTGTGGAGAGAGGTAAGACCAACAGAGCGGACATCCTGTATGACTGTGGAGAGAGGCAAGACCAACAGAGTGGACATACTGTATGACTGTGACGAGAGGTAAGACCAACGGAGTGGACATACTGTATGACTGTGACGAGAGGTAAGACCAACAGAGTGGACCTACTGTATGACTGTGGAGAGAGGTAAGACCAACAGAGTGGACCTATTGTATGACTGTGGAGAGAGGTAAGACCAACAGAGTGGACATCCTGTATGACTGTGGAGAGAGGTAAGACCAACAGAGTGGACATCCTGTATGACTGTAAAGAGAGGTAAGACCAACAGAGTGGATATACTGTATGACTGTGACCACCCGATCCCGGTTGTTGGCTTCGTTTTTCTTTAAGGAAAAAAAACAACATTATTCACTTGTCATCACCTGGTTTCAGTGTCTTTCTATAGGAGAATGAGATTAATGCCTCCATTGAGGATACACGCACCTAGGCTCTGGTGTCATTATAACTGTACCTGAACAAAGGCACGTGCTTTTTAAGACTGATGTTTAATGATCATAGAAAGTAATATAATGTAGGGCGCCTCTTGTCAACATCAAATACTAAGGACAAATAATGAGCAAAGCGCAGACATTATTACCTTACCCCATTTGACATATGCTGCCTGAAGAGAGCTGGAACGTTAACAGTCATATGACCATCCTATCCCACTGGGTACCCAGTCACTGCTGACTGACAGAGGCTGTTTTGAACAAACTCACTTGCCTACGGTGAGGCCACATGTGTCACGTGTGCTTTGCTGTGGGGCAGGACTAAAGCCCTGGAAACTCACAGGAGTCAAGCAACCATTATTCCTTAAATGTATGGAGATATATATCGTTTGACTATTTGTAAGGTATACTTTTTTATTGGGCCCAATAGCATGAACCCTGAGATTGACGTTGGACAAGCAGAGGGTGGGTTTGTGATGGGCTTGGGCTACTGGATGACCGAACAGATGATCTATGACCCCGCGACTGGCACAGCACTGACGGATGGAACTTCGGTAAGTTGGGAAACGTTAAAGTTGGTTTAAAGGTAGCATCATAGCACATCATAGCACATCACAGCACGAGTGATCTGTAGTAATAATGTTGAGCTTTTGACAAGAAATTCATCGGCAAGAAACACTGAATACCACAATAGGCAGTGGAATGGTTTGTGAGTATATCATATTCCTCATGTATGTTACAAGCGATTAACGTTTTAGATTAGGGGGTAAAGACAAGTATTGCACAAACGTTAACGTGTGGAAATGCTTCATATCCACAACCGTTTTCTTCTTCTCGATTGAAAAATGTTTGAGGACGCAATGGAAACGTTAAATGTTTCTCACCTTGACCCATTCGCCATATTTTAGCTACATATGGTGTCTAAAATTATTGACAAGTTTTATATTTGCACAGGATTACAAACCTCCATTGGGCAAGGATATTCCTATAGACTTCCGGATTCAGTTTCTGAAGAATGCTCCCCACCCACGTGGAGTCCTGAGATCCAAAGGTAATTTGACAACCACTGTATGTAGCGAACCTGAAGCAACCTTGTATGAGACCTATAGCAACCTTAAACCAACCTTGAATCAACCCCAAATCAGCCTGAATCAACCCTGAATCAATCCTGTAGCAGCTCTTTAGGAACCTAGAAGTACGCCTCTATCAACCGGGTTGCATCCCTGAAGCATGATTGTAGCAAGCCTGAAGCAAGTTTAAAACAACCCTGAAACAACCCCACAACAACCCTGTAGCAGCTTTGAAGCAATGGTTTAGCAACCCTGAAGCAACCCTCTAGCAAGTCTGTAGCAAGCCTGAAGCAACCCCCTAGCAAGTCTGTAGCAATCCTGTAACACGTGTTCGTAACAAACCCGAAGCAACCTATTTCAACAAAAGAATGTTGACCGCGCGTGGTTGTCACTGCATACAAGTTTTGTTGTGGTCGGTACACAGGCCAAAATCATGGGCGGTCGTCATACACAAGAAACAACGGAATTAGTGTCTAATGTGTTTGATCTGTCTGATCTGCCATGCTTTCCGTGTGGGGACTCTGGGTGGAAATCTTCCAGTTCAGAGGAGGCGACCAAATAGATTGAGAAGTCAGTCCCGGTAACCTGGCTCGTATCTGCGTTCTTCGCTCAAAAAGATCGGTTTCGCCAAAACAGAACACCTTCAAGATTTAGGTTACGACAGATAGGAACTTCAATGCAACATCCACCATTGCTCCCCATATTCATTTCAAGTTTTGTATCTTGGGCTAATGTTTGCCCATCCAGCTTTGTTATACCCAGGAGACATTCCATACAGTTAACAAACACTTATCTTTTAATGTCATTTACGGGAGGGGGAGGATGATACCAGTACCAGACATGCTTCCCTTTTCGCGTGTCATTACTGATTTGGAGTTATTTATTCATCTACGTGTCACCGCTATTTGCCTTTTACGGCCGTTTTGAATAGTGCAGCTCGGTCTGAGGTTTTTCTGACTGACTGACTGACTGAGTTTGGTTTTACGCCGCTTTAAGCAATATTCCAGCAACATCATGGCGGACACCAGAAATGGGCTTCACACATTGTACCCATGTGGGGATTCGAACCCGGGTCTTCGGCGTGACGAGCCAACGCTTTAACCACTAGGCTACCCCACCGCCCCTGAGGTTTTTCTGAACTGTTAGAGGGCTCTATGATAACGAGGTGAGATCCTCAACTCGTCTCCCGTTGTACCTGGGCCTCCTTTCACAAAGCACTAAGGTGATCGTAAGCTACTAAGATAACCTTAGTGCAATGTTAAAGAATTGGAGTTAAGTTTAACCATAGCTGAGGTTGCTCTTTGAAAGGAGCCCCTGGTCATTAACAATGCTGATGAAACCCTCTCGAAATGATACCTTATAGAAAAGGCTAGTCCATTATGAAAACCCTGTTGACAATAACCCACGTAGCCATCACTTACAGATATGTAGTAAAGTATGTTTAACACGTCCTGCTACAGCTGTAGCTGTGTACATGTATATTCCTGCATCAGCGTTGTATTCTTTGAGACACGCCATCGAGGCTGCCAGAGAGTCCCTGTTGGTATGATACGGATGTCCTTTGTCTGTATATGATATAGTATATTATGTTTTCTTTCAGCCGTCGGTGAGCCACCCCTCTGTATGTCTGCATCTGCAATGTTTGCTATCAAACACGCCATCGAGGCTGCCAGAAGAGAAATATCAAAGGACGTGTTTTTTTGCTCTCGGTATGACCTTCTCTGTTTTACTAGTCCATTATCGCAAACCTATTGACATGTTTGTAAGCATTCGCATTAAGCAGTATTAGATACAGTGTTAAATTACCAAACTGGCATAGACACCGTAAGGAATGTGTTCCTGCCTCATTACTGGATGGACATTGTATCTTATTTATGTTATAACATGCAGAAGACTTCATGACTCTAAGCAAAGGCAACTGTACCACGTTTTGTGGATACGTGACTACATCTGCAGAAATCAACATATAACACATGAAATCAACATCTTAACATATAACATCATGCTTGGTGTTATGTTCATTGTTCATTCTTTCACGCCCAGTGGAATCTGTTTTAGTGTATAATTGATAGGGGCGAAACGGTACGCTCTTACCACGGTATGTTACGCGTTACAAGGACTTCGGTTCGGTCCGTTTCCGTTCGGTATGTGAGATATGATCATAATGCACAAAACTGACAACACGAGCCAAACCTTACATTGTTAAAAACATGGAAAATAAATAACCATAATCTTTGTTATTTTGAATGAACACAACTGTCACTTTATGACTACATAGAAATGATAAGAAAACCGAAAATACCGAATTTTTGGATTTTATTACGGCATACCGAACCGAAGGCAAAATATTGTTTCACCCCTAATAATGGAGACTGGTTATTTTCTGTCCCTGACGTTATATATTTGTCATCATTTGGTATACTGTAGCCTTTCCATGTGTGTATTTCAGACGCCCCTGCTACAGTTGAAGTGATCCAGACCGCTTGTCAAGTTGACAACGCACAGCTAACATATGGAACATAGCCAGCTGGTGTAAGGGACATCAACACATGAGTTTATGGGATATCAATACGCAGGTTCATGGGTCAATATTTTTAATAAAATGCTTTTGAAAACACAGCAGGTCCCTGTATCATCACGTACACTCCTGACGTGATCAGTTAGAGAAAATTCAAAAAGATATTGAAGGATCCATATTGTGTTTCTTATCTCAATATTTTGTTATATGGTACTTGCGCCTCCGTGTGTTGTGGATTCTCGTTTTTGATACGGTCAAATACCCGTGTAGACTCTTGTCTGCACATATGTATGTATTCAGAATTCCCCAGCAATTTTTGGAACATTTTTACTTCCTAAATGCTTTCCTGTAATTACTTGTTTGACGGCTCATGGAAATGTTTTTTTGCTTTGTCGCCTGGAAATCCTCTCAAACAGCAAGCAGACGACACATTAAATCACGTGATTGTCACGTGATGCAAGTGTGATAACTCCCGCTTGACTCATATGATCGCAGCAAACAACCTCGGTATAAAACGGCATACTACGTTACAACGGTTTACTCATTAGATATTAGCATTTCCCACTCATAAATGTGATAGAACGGCCACCGGTTGTAACTCGGCTGGTTTAGGAGGTTTGCCAGCTGTGGTGTTCCTGTAGGACTGGACTAACATTCAGTCCCAAAACGTTTCTGTTCCCGGTGAAATACAAATACTGCTTAATGTTATATTAAGGTACCCTCTTGTCCATGAAGTTCCAAGTGGCGAGTGGCGATAATGTGGCGAGGATATGCTGATAGAGGTTGGACGATGATGAGGAGGGACTATGATGGAGATGTTTTTTCTATGAAACATAATTTCTGGGTTTTGCAAGAGAGGCTGACGTGACAGTATGCATTTGAGTTTAAGTAAGAGAAAAAATGTTGGGGACAACTTTATTACTCAGAGAATGTGAAACATGATCCATTGATTTATTACATAGGATATAACCTCTCAACTAGTTTTATATATTCTTGTGAGGAAGTTTATATATTTTGCTATAATCTCTCAACTAGCTAGTTGAGAGATAATAGCAAAATATATAAACTATATATACTAAACTATATTTTTATAGTTTTATATATTTCTTGTGAGGAAGTTTATATATTTATATATATAGTTATTATATATTTTATATATTGTGAGGAAGTTTATATATTTTGCTATTACACAACTTCCAGTTTATTGTGAACCTTGAGGTGTATTTATGCGAGTTACTCGTGCCAAATAACTATAGCAACCAGATTGCTGAATCGTTACACCTCATGCTAAAACCCCGAGGTAATTCTTCTAGTAATGCTAATAAAACTAATACTAATGATAATCTATTCCAACAGCCGGACACATCAATACAATAATTTATTAATCTCAGTTTAATGTGAATTACAGTATATAAAATATTGCTGTTAGTACATCCAATGAAATTATAGTGATGATTAATGTTCACAATGCATTGACTATTAAGTATTATGCATTTTTATGTATTTGTGTGACATAGTTTCTTCTAGTTAATCAGGCATACATGCGGGACAATGTAACGTGGTAGCAGCCCGCATTTCTGTTAAGCAGTTCTTATTTTGTTTGACGTCGATGACGTCACGGTTCTTATTTCTGACGAGGTTCATGTTTCTGACGTTATTCTGCATTATGTTCTGTGACGTTGTTATTTGACTATAGATAACATATGATGACGCAATTGTCTTTTGTTTTGTTAATTTTGGCATTAGCTACGTTATAATTTCTGGGCCTAGATTTTCGAAGCTCCCTTAGCGCTAAGATAGTCGTAAGTGTGATACATTAACATTAACTTACGACTATGTTAGCGCTAAAAGAGCTTCGAAAATCTAGGCCCTGATCAATATAATTGGCAGAAGCTCAGGCTCTATTCAACTGTTGTTTTTCGTTTGGCTTTCAATGGCATAAGACGGGCTTCTGCAAACGACGGCTTGGGAAAACCGCAATCCACAAAATATTATTGAATAATTACTTCTAAATGTTTCCTTATTCTGTTTATTTGAAGGCAGTATCCGATTGATTTTGGATGTGCTGTCCCCAATGTTTTAAGTACACATGTTTAGTGGTCGCTTTTATGCTCAGCCTAGCAGTAATATTTGTCTTGAAATAATTTGTCGAGATGATTTGGAAGTACTAATGCAGTTGTGTTGAAGGGTCCGGCGAAACTACTTCGAGTTATCCCATGTTCGACACAACCTTAAAAAGATTTCTCAACAACGGTGTTTGATTGCATACTCAAAACAACATGTTATCTTAGTATCAGCATACATCTTCGCAGACAGCATACGCTGCTTTATTAATACGTAGTATGAATTGTGCTAACCGCTTTTGTATCATTGTTTTCACATTATATGTTATAACCGCCTCCGTGGTGTAGTGGTTAGAGTGTCCGCCCGGAGTGCGGAAGGTCGCGGGTTCAATCCCCGACCACGTCATACCAAAAGACGTTAATGGGTACAACAAGGACTGGTCCGCTCGGAGTCAGTATAATGTGTCTGAGTGGGGTATTCATGCTTCACTGCGGCATGGTATCACAGTGGGCTAGCACTATAAAACCAGCTTCAGTCTGGGCTAGTACCAGCAGCCGCACATACACATACACACGCATGCACGTCGTCATATGAGCGAAATATTCTCAAGCACGACGTTTAACCCAATTTCACCTCACCTTATATGTTATATCTTTAAAAGTTCTGATTAATGATACATACAATACGAATGATCTGAAATAAATAAAACTATAGATTTTATGTGTTTGATTAATTTTATAGCAGTTCGAGTCTGCTGGTCCGAAATGTGAAATCGAAACTTTGTTTTCATTTGTTAAATTTGGGATTGCCTCCCTTATGGGCACGGATCCGCTGTGAAGAAACTTATGATCGAGGGTTCCAATCCCAGAGTGGTTCATATTCATGGTTTGTCAGCGACATATCCGTGCTCTTGGTTTTCACCAAAGTTGGAAACGTACAAGATCTGCATCATTTGATATTCCCATTCCATTATAAGCTAATAAGGGATCATAAAACCCAAATACTGTTACAAAAACAACCACATTCCCTCCCAAAAGATACATATCCACGTAAAAACCAGAGAAAATCTGCCGAAAAAATGTTCCACTGGTCGCAAAATGAAATTAGTATAAACAAATCAGTTCTCGGGAAAGGTTAAGTAAGACCATCCCCAACGATAGCACAAATACTATACTGTACCCGTGAAGGTCCGGGTTAGAATATTGATCTTCAGTAACCCATGCTTGTCTTAAGAGGCGACTGATTGGGTGGTCAGGCTCGCTGACTTGGTTGACACATGTCATCGGTTCCCAATTGCGCAGATCGATGACCATGCTGTTGATCACTGGATTATCTGGTCCAGACTCGATTATTTACAGACCACCGCCATATAGCTGGAATATTGCTGATTGCGGCGTGAAACTAAACTCACTCAATCACTCGACTATACTGTACACATATGTATAAAACGGTTACTTTGTTGCCAAAAGGTCCACAGCAGCATCCCTGCGATACAACGTCGGCCTATAAATAAATATGTCTTAGATGATAGACTAGAACAGTGAGTGAGTTTAGTTTTAAGCCGCTTTTCGCAAAATTCAAGCAATATCACGGCGGGTGAATCGAATCCTGGTCTTCGGCGTGACGAGCGAAAGCTTTAACCACTAGGCTACCCCCACCGTCCCATGGGCCAAACGAACCTGTGATAGCGATTCTGATTACTAGTATATCGTTGTATTTTAAAGTACAATATACATCCACTGCATGCCCCCATAAAGATTTATATGGTGCCCACCCCATCCACACGCACCCAATACCCCCACCCCCGAAAACAAAAAAAACCACCACCGGTCAATATACAAACCAATCACGCGTTATACCTGACAGACCAGCGACCCAACAGCGCACCCACTGAACCAGTAGAAACAAAAACAGACACGTCAACTCCGAACCATGGGGTGCGGTGGGCTAAGGTGTACAGGTGCGAGGCTAGTGATCCATCGAGATTGAGGTGTCGGGATCGAGCCCACCTGTGACCGGGTGTAAAAACTTTGGAGTCAACTTTGTGTGCAGACTCTTTCAGTGTTGTCACAACCCTGTGCACTTAAAAGAACCCACAAATCCGTTGATATTTGACCAGATGGTGGCCACATGAATACGTACAAACACCTAGTTGCGGGTACAGCAACGTGCAGTGAACATGGACAAAGTACTGTGACTATGTGTCCCAGTCCACCCAGCTGTGAATGGGTACCTCGTTAGAATGAGAAAGCCACAATAACTCGGTGCGCCTAGTGGCTGCAAGAGTTGTATACTCCCCAGGGAGTTGAGATTGATAATGCGATGTGCCGTTGAGATTGACATCCAATGATCGAGGGAAAAAATACCAGCGCCTTGAGCATGCACTAGTGCGTGGATATGTGCGCTATATAAATATGCTATAATATTAATAATAATAATATAACCAGAACCGTCGTGCTACCCTACCATAACAAAAGAAAACACTCTTAAAACCCGTCCTGCAACATAGTTGGGACAGTGTACAGGTTTCGGGCCAAACAATATTGATAGGAAGCTACACCGAAGGTATTTGATCTACATCGAAAAGAAAATGACCGTCATCATCATTTATCATCAACATGACTCAACACAATTACTTTATCTGTGATAGTACAGAATAGTACGGCTGTCACATGAAAATCGCGTGACGGTCGCCTCAGACGTCGTTTCCATTTTGTCGGCGTCAGTTACAGTCGTCGTCATCAAAATGCCGACGAAGTCACTTGGAGACTTCGTACAGTGTCCTGTATGCAGGACCAGGTAGGATATTTTCTCTGTTAGACAATATCAGTTACATATACCCTGAGACAGGTGCATTGCAAAGCTTTCGATAACATTGGAATGTATCTTCTGATACAATGAGGGGCGGAGGGGTAAGTCTAGTGGTTAAAGCGTCCGCTCGTCACGCCGAAGACCCGGGTTCGATTCCCCACATGGATGTAATGTGTGAAACCCATTTCTTGTGTCCACCGCCGTGATATTGCTGGAATGTTGCTAAAAGCGTAAAACCAAACTCACTCACTCTAAGACAATAAGCACGTTCAGCGTATAAAATGCACTATGGTAAGATAAACACGGATATTTGATTTGTGAAGAGGCTGAATAGCAAATATCGTTGCAGACATTGATCACAGTGTATAACGCTAAAAAATATACCGTGCAGTCAGATCTAACTTGTGCTCCGCCAGATATCTGTATTGAGACCCCTGCTATTTTCACTTATATAGAACAAAAGAGGAAAATCGTATATCGGGTGAAGAGCGCATTTCTTATATACAGGATGACCATGATTTAGTTTTGTTTTGCTGGTCATTTAAATGTCGCATTCATCAAGATTTTAAGTGCATGTATAATGGAGTCTTGCGACAGACAGTGATTGGTATTGGGAGGAATTTGCTCCACTGTCATTGTTGGATAATAAGAGTGAGCGAGTGAGTTTAGTTTCACACCGCACTCAGCAATATTCCAGCTATATGGCGGCGGTCTGTAAATAATCGAGTCTGGTCCAGACAATCTAGTGATCAACAGCATGAACATCGATCTGCGCAATTGGGAACCGATGACATGTGTCAACCAAGCCAGCGAGCCTGACCACCCGATCCCGTTAGTCGCCTCTTACGACAAGCATGGGTTACTGAAGGTTCATCCTAACCCGAACCTTCACGGGTGGGATAAAAAGAAAAGAGAATCATACGCTTCTCTCTCAGATGTGTTCAACTACTGATGTTGGGACACCGTAACGCTTCCTAAAGTTAACGTGACAAAATGGACACATAGTCAGAAATATATTATTATGGTACAAGCGACATGGAAATAAAACAATGCTGCGAACTGAAGGACAATGACCGGGTATCGTGTACCTACCAAGGGTCAAATTGATAACGAGAATCAAACATACCCAGGGCCGGTATATCTTATTGTACCGTCAGATAGAGTTGCACATTTCACGTTAATACATTTATTTCTGTGTAGGTCCATATACATTCTCCACACGTATCAAATCACAAGTACATATATTATTGAAATAATTGAACATTGGTCGCAGTGACCAAACGACCAAGCAATCGATCACATTTTCTCATAATCGAACACAAACGATTTTGAACTACTGTTTTAGTGTTTGAAACATTTGACAATGGAACATATCATAAAAGTTGTCAGGGCCCGGAAACGTGTTTAATTCTTAGTAAACTCACTTCACTTACTGAAGTCATGACTGAATATTTTTTAAAGATTCCATAAAGTTTATGTCAATGATATATCAGTCATCACCTTAAAGTTGCATCATTTTGCAGTGGATGTGACAAACGCAGTATGCAAGTTTCTAACTAAAAACAAAACAAAAGAAAAAAAAACAAAAAAACCTAGACAAAAAAAACCCAAACAACAACAAAACAACAACAACAGACACCCATGTTATGCTTATCTGCAAGGTCAACTTGAATAGGAAAATCTGAAAAATGACGCTAATCAGTTCTTTTCGATGATCGGTCGTTGGTAGTGAACCAATCATCAATAGTGAGATTTTATCCAATTCCCAACACTACATACAAGGTGTGCCGCTCTTCCTTTTCATATTGAGCTTCAGTCATCAGCATCGATATGGAGACTGCTGTTGTCAAACTAAAGTGTGTAATTCTGTCGGTATAATGTCTCTAAAGTTCACAATAACAACGTCCATGCTACATTAATCAGAAATCAGTGATTTGGAAGCGCTAGAATATGTATAAATAAGACCGACACTCACACCTCACTCTGAAGCTGACTAAAAATCTCACCGTTTATTCAGTCAGTCAGTTTTACTTTACTACCGTGTACTATATGTTAAATCGTTACCTAAAGCTATTCTCTCGGAAACACAATTGCATGTTAATTGTAACAAGTAATACTTTCACGATATTCAGTAGATAAAACAATAATGCATATTATTAGATTTTAGATTTTAACACTGCTGTGAACAGGTTATGTCAAATAATATTTTAATTATGTTTGATTGTATTCGTTGATTATTTTGTACAGTAATCAACAGTTATACCGAATAGTTCGTTATGCGCAGTTCAACTAAAATGTACGAGTGACCGGGATCCCCAAAGTCAGTTCGTTATTATCCGTTAGGTCGTTATACACGTGTTCAATATACGTAGTTCTCTGTACCTAGCATAAGAGAATGTTATTGTGAAAGTCAACACAAGTATTGTATGACAGTGCATCAGGCGTAATATACAATCATATGGAAATTATTGCAACAAGTATATTGATAATTGTGTGTAAACATTCTGTAATAATTGTTTGTAAACATGCCAATGTTACCTGTTCGAATATACTAGCTCTGTTATTATAAAATCACTGTGTTGTCGTGTGCATTGATCACGTACAATGATATCTCTGCTAAGAAAGTGGTTACCCGACTGTATATTTAGTGAATGGATAGACCGATCACAACTTTTGAAGTGGAGGAAAGTTATCCAAATTTAAAACTTTCCATACATTGATGTACGTAAAGCTGGGTCAACAGCTAGATGATGGATGGCTGATGGACGAACCAGTGATCAACAGCATGAACATCAATCTACGCAATTGGGTTAGAACTGGGTTGCCGAAAACCAGTTCTAACACTGATCTCCACGAGTGTAAATCTGCTTTGTTTAAATATTTGATTATTATATTTCTTCCTCTGCAGCCACGCCCCCACCAACGGAGCACTGAAGGATGGCGTGTATGCTTCGACCTGTGAAAACTGTGGCCACTTCTTCAAGTTCAAGGTCACAGGTCACCTCAAGTCCTCTGTCACCTTCACCATAAACAACAAGTCCTTCACAGGTATGAGTCAGCATCAAAGGTGATATTAAGGTACCATTCTACCATGACTTCAGTAAACACTGGATTCTGATTGGTTAATTAAAGTCATTCAGATGTATATAATCACATTATACAGGTGTCTGATTTTCCGCGCGCAATTATACACGGTTTACGGTAAAGCACTATTTTTTCTGCCCACGAACATTGCGGACACCAAACAACCTACCGATGCATCGATAAATTACGGCGATTTTGCTGTCGGAAATAACACATATATGTCTTTAAAGATGGATTTAGCGATGACGGGCTCGACTCACTACTTGCGTAAATCACAGCAATAGGTGTTTATACATACAACAGTACTTCGAAAGCAAAGAAACAAATATTCAGTCGAACAAGATCAAAACATCGTCTGCTTTCGAATAAAAATTCAGCAAGAAAAATATGTTTACGTTGATTCTATGTTATGTCAAAATAGATTCAGGAAATAAAGACTGCTACATAATGATATATTTTGGAGAAATTTGTACGGTTTCAAATTTAGCGGCAGTAAAACATAATTACAGAATCTGCAAAATTCACTTAAAACCCTTCTCTTTAGCCCAACATAGTATTTTCTAAAAAATATAATATCGTTGAAAAAATGATCTAGCTCAGTCATAATCCCTCTTATCCATTACACTGCTTGATCTAAAGTAGTCTATTAAAGTATAATTAATTACCTTACCGTGTTTATGCCAGAGGTACACCCTCATGTCCTGTTCCATCCTTTCGGAAATATCACCACAAATCTGGCTCTTTGTCAACATCCTCGCGAACATGCCAGCGAATCCGATTCAATTTGAATCCACTACACTTTGAAGCCACTAGGGCGCAAAACACTTTCCAAAATGTAGACAATAATATCCGTAGAATCGAATTTGAGCACAAACTACACACATGAGTGTGTAAGAGTCACCACAGTGACTCTTCTATCGCATGCAGACGAAGAGGAGCGTGAAGTCGTCAAGTTGACAGGGCCCAAAATTCAACATTATCTCAATTCGGTGCAACACGGACTTCTCATCACAGCAAAAGCGCCTCTACTCTTGAATTTTGCAAGGTACCAATAATTAGATATCAAAGACTCTATCTCAGTCATACAATCAAGTTAACCTTGCGCAAACTGCTCTCCTGTCGCATCTTTCCAGATTTCAAATATGCAACGTAGAGTAAACAATGAGGTTGCTGCCATGAGGTTGCTGCCATTATTCTGGTGGGGAAAGGGTCTACGGTGGAATTTTCAAATGTGAACCAAGCTTTTTAAACTTATTTGATATATATTTTCCAATTTATCAGTTAATGATTGGTGATTAATGCATTGCAAAAACAAAACGTTATTTGCTATTATTGAACCTGGAGTTTGTTAGTTATTGACGGTTTGCCACCAATCACCCCGTTTCGGGCGATGCCACTTGAGATTGGAATGCGAGGCCGCTTCACGTATTGACTCGTTACCAAACAAAGAGTTCCAAATGAAATTGTTCGTAAAATTGTCATGGTAGAATGGAGACACGCGTTCGGTTTTAAATGAAATTTAGAGCTATTATAATTTTCGTTATATACCTCTGATTTTCCCACACAGTAGGTTTATCTCCAAAGTAAACAAATGATTGATTGTAGTTTTCAACCATCAGTAAAACGCTACGGTTTTTGGTAATTCTACAAAAGAGTTCGAATTTGAATTGCTTAATCATTTCATTACTTAACATGGTTGGGTTAACTGGGCAGTTTAGGGCCATTCGCATCGGGAGGAATCCAGAACCCAAAATATGGGAACAATATGAATTTAGTTAAACAACTGGGACAGTTCATGTGATGCAAAGCAATGCCTCATCCGTGTGTGTTTGTTCAGGAAATTATTCGTTCGCGGTACCTGGGCGGATAGAACAGCTTGACTTTGCTTTACCTGCTTTCTTCGGCGCTCACAATGTGTCACGTTATCAATGTATGTCAGGTTCACAATGTATGTCACATACACAGACTGTAATGTTTACAACGGATGTCACACACAGACTGTAATGTTTACAACGGATGTCACATACACAGACTGTAATGTTTACAACGGATGTCACATACATACTGTAATGTTTACAACGGATGTCACACACATACTGTAATGTTTACAACGGATGTCACACATACTGTAATGTTTACAACGGATGTCACATACACATACTGTAATGTTTACAACGGATGTCACACACATACTGTAATGTTTACAACGGATGTCACATACACATACTGTAATGTTTACAACGGATGTCACACACATACTGTAATGTTTACAACGGATGTCACATACACATACTGTAATGTTTACAACGGATGTCACATACACATACTGTAATGTTTACAATGGATGTCACATACACATACTGTAATGTTTACAATGGATGTCACACTTTCTGTATTACTGTAATGTTTACAACGGATGTCACATGCATGTCACACTCATACTGTAATGTTTACAACGGATGTCACATACACATGCATACTGTAATGTTTACAACGGATGTCACACACATACTGTAATGTTTACAACGGATGTCACATACACATAACGGATGTCTGTAATGTTTACAACGGATGTCACATGTAATGTTTTACACATACTGTAATGTTTACAACGGATGTCACATACACATGACTGTAATGTTTACAACGGATGTCACACACATACTGTAATGTTTACAACGGATGTCACATAAGCAGACTGTAATGTTTACAACGGATGTCACATACACATACTGTAATGTTTACAATGGATGTTACAAACAGACTGTAATTGTTACAATGGAAGTTCAAACTTTCTGTTCAAAGCATGGTCAGTGCACATAGTTAACATATATAATCAGTCTGTGCACTAAGCATTCACCTGATAAAGCAGCAAAAATTAGCTCTGAAACATCGAGTAAAGAATAAAAAGAAGTTGCTATCCATAATACGTATCATGTATTTATGTTTGTCAAAGTTCTAAATGCCTTTCGAGAACTTCAGTAATGTTTTGAATTTATGCATTCAATCTATTTTGATTTCAGTTGGAAACGAGTATGCTGCAGCCCTGTCCCTGAATGAGTTCATGAGGTCCCAGGGCGTGTCCTATGGCACCAAGGTGATGTGTATGGAGGGAGGGTGTGGCGTGTGCCTCGTCACTACCACACTGTATGATCCCATCACAAAGGCCGTGCAGACCTACACAGTCAACTCGGTAGGGACAAACAAGTGTAGTGATGTATAAGTGAGTAATAAATTGACTTAAATGACACCCCACTCGGTAATATGATTTACATAAAATATGTGTATTTTAGTAAATGACAGTATCATTATCTTATGTTCATATAAAATAGCGATGAATACAAATTAGAGAACAAAGGTTACGGGTTGCTCTTTTCAGCTTGGTTAGACATATGCTGTGCGCGGAGATGTCTGGACACCATATTGCCTGTTTCAGTGCTTGGTTCCTCTCTATACGTGTGAAGGCATGCAAGTGACAACCATCGAGGGTCTGGGCAACCCCAGGGATGGCCTACACCCGATACAAGACCGTCTGGCACAGTACAATGGCTCTCAGTGTGGCTTCTGTAGCCCCGCCCAGGTCATGAATATGTATGGGTAAGACATATAAGATATCTATGGAATCTCACAATGGCTCTTGGAGCGGCTTACGTAGCTCCATCCAGGTCATGAATATGTATGGCTAATGTCTTCAAGAAATGTATAGAAGGTCATGACATGTGATGGACACAATGTGTAAAGCTCTCCAGCTATTGCAAGATTAGTACTAACAGCGGCGTAAAACTGCACTCACATCACTACCACCCCCCACAGTACAATGTTCCTGTTTCAGGCTACTGAAGAGGACCCCCAAACCCACCATGCAGGAAGTAGAAAACGCCTATGACACGACTGTCTGCCGGTGTACAGGTCGGTTTGATTTATTTTTTCTAGAAAAACGAATCGAAACAATGTTGTGTAGATCAAGGGGAAAATGAGCTGAATGTAATGTGAACCAAAATACAAGTCTTGCATATTTAACTAACCGAACTCTGGTTGCTTGTAAAATGATATTGTTGCTTTTTTCGGATACATGCATTTTCAACTTGGAAATTGGAAACACTGATCATCCATTTACTACACTGATTTGATGAATCATTGACAAAGCTGATGTCCGATGCAGTCCTCTAGTGTGACTAATTGACAGTCCTTTGCATTTGTTTGCAACCGATGTTTGTAACTTTCGCGAACACTGGTAGTATTACTATTTGATTGACATTTATAAACATATGTTCACGATGTGGTCGGAATTGTATATTTTACTCTGACTTTTGATAAATGGGGAAATAGTTTTAAGACTTTACGTTACCATTGTTGAATACATAGAATGACGGAGCACCGGTTTCACTGTTTGAAATGAATCAATTACACAAAGATAGGACCGCATTACCATGTTCGGTTTTATACTACAGATTTCTCTGCTGTGCAACTCATAACAGCTGTCTCAAGGCACCAAACATAACACTGCGAAAAGTCTTGCTGACATATGTCTGCATCATCTGCACATGATAAACTGTCGTGCCAGCATAAAACGTTAGAAACAAATGTCGATATAAGTTTCAGGGACCAATAGCACGTTACATACACAGACACTCACAGATCGGACAATGACCTACACATGATTAAATTGGAATGTACAGCACATGCTTTTGATTTTAACATATTGTACGCAAGAGTATAGGTGCTTCTGGTGATGATGTGTGTGCAGTTGTAAATGAATCGTGTGATTGTTGATCATAAATGACCCTGTCATGATCAGACATGGAAACCCTGAAGGCGATCTACCTTGCCTAGTTTGACGGTTTCTTATTGTACCAGTTATTTCTTAGACTCGTGGGGTGGTGGGGTTCGCCCGTCACGCCGAAGACCCGGGTTCTATTCCCCACATGGGTACAAAGTGTGAAGCCCATTTCTGGTGTCCCCCGCCGTGATATTGCTGGAATATTGGTGAGTGCGACGTAAAACTAAACTCACTCACTCACTCACTCTTAAACTCGTCCATAAACAATGTAGGCATTGAATCTCTTCACATCATGGGAGTACAAATTATCACGCCAGTTTAATAGTAGCTCTTATCAGTGAGTGAGTGAGTGAGTTTAGTTTTACGCCGCACTCACCAATATTCCAGCTATATAGCGGCGGTCTGTAAATAATCGAATCGGGACCAGACAATCCAGTGATCAACAGCATGAACATCAATCTGCGCAATTGGGAACCGATGTGTCAACCAAGTCATCAAGCCTGACCACCCGATCCCGTTAGTCGCCTCTTACGACAAGCATGGGCTACTGATGGCCAGTTCTAACCCGGACCTTCACGTGTCAGTTATCAACGTTGTGTACTTGAAACATATGATCTGCACATGATGAACTATTGCGCCAGAATAAACATTTCATAAAACGTCAGTGTAGTTCCCAAGGACAGATAGCAAGTCACATGCACAGATGCTCATACATACAAATGCCCCGACCTGATAACTCTAGACCTACATGTTATTAAACCAGAATGTAGAGCACGTGTTACCCTTATTCACACCAAAGTATCCACACAAGAGTATATGAGTGTTTGGTGTCATTTGTTGATGACATGAGTGTAGTCCATACAATAATATGACATGGAAACCCTGAAGACTATCTACCTTGACTAGCCTGACAGTTTCCCATTGTGAACGGTTATATCTTCACCTCGTCTATAAACAATGGAGACATTTAATCTCTTGAGATCATGTGGTGTGAGTACAGGTTATCACGCCATTATGATACCTGAGAGTAGCTGTTATCAGCGTTGTGTAGTGTTCATTCAGCACGTATACAATCACGTCTACACTGATGATCAAAATGACCCCAGAATATTGTATCAATAATGCTGAGTCAGCAACGACAAAACTGACAAAGTTCACGCCAAACCGAGTTCATGAGAAAACAATGATCACAGAAATATGTCTGAATACATTGTTTTCAGTGACTGTTCTGAGAAGGGAATTACAATTATGTGGGGCGTAGACACCCAGAACCTGGCCTTTCTTCTCGCTATTGGTTGGAAGCTCTACCACTGTATTGCTGAGTAAACATTGTTCTTGAACGTTTTTCTTTTCGTTCTCTACAAGCACCAGAATCTCCGAACTTATACACACCGTGATTTAAAAAAAACTATCATTTTATTTCAGCAACATAAGTACACACTTATCGTGTGACTATATTTCTGATCCGTCACTCTATGGTCTGGTTTGTTTACATGTAGCTATGACATCGCATAACGGCCAGGTATTGTTAGGCACAAATAAATGTTTTTCATGTAAATTATTTAAGCGTTGGTTGCTATCGCTGGGGCAGGACATGCTTTCCCCTGTCCGCAAACACCCGGTGTCATCAGAGATCTTCACCGACCCATACCTTTAACATTGTTTTGCCGTTTACGTTCAAATCACCGGATAATCGAGACTGGTTATTTTCTGGCCTTAACGTTTATGTTCCGACGAGGTATCATTGCATTTATTTATTTTCTAAAGTAATTATATGATAGACGAAGTGGAACACTTTTATGGATAGACAACTTCTTTGTTGCAGTAGTAGTGTGACGTTTCTTTATTTGCTTGATAACGGTGTTAGGATCTACACCGAAACGAAGTTGTACTATCCATAAAGAAGTTGTCCATCCATCATACCACTTCATCATACCAGCTTCTAAAAGCCACTTAAGGAAGTTATGTGATAGACGTTTAGTGTCACTTGTGTCCAACTGGACCTTGTATACTTTTGTATACGCCGACCATGATTAACCTCGTTTTTGGTGGTTTGCAATGATTCACCCAGCGATATGCATGCAATGGGGGTTGGTAATTAATTAAGACAACATGAACTAGACAGCCCAGTGATTGATATTCTGCGTACAATGTGATGTCAGTGTCCTGGAGTGAGTGAGTGAGTGAGTGAGTGAATTTGGTTTTACGCTGCTTTTAGCAATATTCCAGCAATATCACTGCGGGGGACACCACAAATGGGCTTCATCTGTGTCCTGGAAAAGCATACGAGAGCTTATGCTAAAAACCAAAAATTCAATAATATTTGACATTGACATCCAAACCGTTTCACTGATGATAGCTCGGGACGAATTGATTAAAGATTTGCCAAATTGGATGGTTAGATCCTGAGTTGAAGCTTTAGTATGGCATAGGTTATTCTCAACCTTGATTTGACCTTCAGTATGATTTACGACTTCTGCTAAAGTCCCGCAGATTTTAATTTCTTTTTTTTTAACACTTTCAAACGATATTTAACACAACGCTGCAATGAGCGACTATTCGGCACAGACATAGGTAATGACGCAGGAAAAAAAAATTGCACCCGAGGGTACCAACAATAATATTCGCTGTATCAAATATTTAAAAAGCTTGGTAAAAATCCTGTAATTACATAGAAGAGTGAAACCTGACAGTTCTGTTGCCTACATCATTTCATCACTTTACCGGGCCCCACTGGAAGAACCTTTGAAATAATGTTTGAACTAGTGTTGGGAATTGGTTAAAATCTCATAATTGATGATTGGTCCATTACAACCGATCAATCATCGAAAATAATTGGTTAGCGTCATTTATCAAATGTTCCTGTTGTCTTTGTAAAAAATAAAGAAAAACATGTAGTAATTTGGGTTTTTTTTGCAAATTAAACAAAATCCATTTGCAAATTTTGCATATTTAAAGGATTATTAGTATGTTAGGAACACAGATTTCCTGGTTCTTTAAGATAAATTCAATCATGACTTGGAACGAGCTTGTGCTTATGAAACGTAAATTTAATGACACAGACAAAAGCAACCTTGTGAAAAATATTGTTGATGCAAACAAGTGTTCCAAGATTGGTTGCGTTCGATTATGAGAAAACATGATCGATTGCTTGGTCGTTTAGTCACTGCGACCAATCTTCGATTATTTCAATTAATCGGACCACCACTACTTTGAACCCTTGACAGTATATATTAAGATCCCCTCGACCCATAGGTCAAGGTGAAACCACGTACAAGTACACATTGCACATGTACCTGCAGGTTACAGACCTATTCTGGACGCGATGAAGTCCTTTGCTGCTGATGCTGCGCCAAATCTTCCTGGAGGCACCATTGACATAGAGGTAAAGCGGTGTATAATCTAACCCATTGTCCTGATGATGTACACCTTAACGAACCGAGCTATGTATGGTCCACAGTGAATGATCGCTAACCTATGTACTGCTGATTTCCTTTGACGTTAACTGTAACTAGTTTTTATCTAACAACGTGGTATTCCTTCAGAAATTGGTCATTTATTTTTTAAATTGGAACTATAACTCATTGCCAATTGCTACTTCCAGGAACTGGACAAGAAGATATGCAGCAAAACCGGGAAGACCTGCACAGGACGCTGTTCATCTGAGAGACAGACTGACTTGGAGCAGGTGCCCCTCCACATTGTGCTGCAGGGGTCACAGTGGTACAAACCCACCACCAGGCAGCAGCTCTACGCCCTCCTCGACCAACACAAGGGAGACAACTACAGGCTCGTTTTCGGGAATTCAGGATTCGGTATGCCTATATTTCTTACATAGCTGATCACATGCATTGAGAATTCATTAGTTCCTGCCCAATCATGCACCAGTGTTTTAATACAATAACGTCCCTGAACGTGATATTTCAAAGACGCACATGATGCCATCACTATCTTCGGGCACTTTCGAATTCAACAAATGGTGGACATAATTTCGTAAACATGCAAGTAGATGTGTTTTTGTCAAAAGGTAAGCTATATGATAACATGTAAAATATCAATTAATATGAACAGGAACGTATTCCAAATGTTTATCAAGGACCTCTGTCACTCATTTATCCATTACGGAAAAAGCTTTCAAAAACCGGAAATAACATTCAGCACTAACACAAACAATAGATACTCTGTGTTTCATCGTGCTATCTATTCTTAATTACTCAAGCCATTACATTCCCATGTTATTATAATAAATACAAGAGAACCAGTCCCTAGCATAGCTAATTTTGAGCCTGATTTGAATTGTATGACGACAAAATCATCAAACTGTACTTATTAATTCTTCATAACAGACATGAAGGTGCTGACGCCATCCGTGAAAATAAACTTTTATGGAGAATGGGTTCAAAGTACTTTATATCATGGAACCAAGATATAATACACAGGATTATTAATACACAGGATTATTTGATCATGTATATCATCAGTAATGTTGATATAATTGACTTTTACCTGATTATTAATTCCAGGTGTGTATAAGGAGATCGGACCGTGGATGTATGATGTCCTCATCGACCTGCGTGGCATCCAGGACTTCTATAACATTGCAGTAAGTTATAAAATGTTATAAAGGAGAACTGTAGGCAGTGTCTGTAAATATCACCAATTATTTCATGCTGGGTGGACGTGTGAACTTGACCAGACTGTCTGTGTGTCGTGCACGAAGACGTTGGAAGCTGCTTGAACGTTTACACAGGAATATTGTACACGTCGATATGATGCAGGTGAAAAGTCGCTGGCTATTGAGAATAACAACATCTGACAGAACTTGATTGATTGAAACATATCGTTCTTTAATGGAATTGGCAGATTGTTTACTTTTTGTAAATGTTTTTCTTGAACATGGACCAATTTGAAAACTGGATTTTTACACGACGACATGATAATTTTATTTTGTTTTAAGAAAGATAATAATTGTGTCTTTGAGAGTACGATGCAGGGACACTATAACGTTTAACTCTTCCGGACTCTAATGAACTCAGTGAGGCCATTTTGCACAGCCTTTGTGCAAGCTCAAGGTGGCCATACACGCGACTAAAGAGACTGTCACTTTTCGCGTTCAGGGGTATCTCCATTTGACGGACTGTGATCAATGTCAACATCAACTTTCAGCTGTTAAATTGACAGTGTTGTCTATAGAATAAATGATGGAACATGATTTTGGCTGTCTTCTATTCACAAACTTGACAAAAAGCCAGACTTGCGTTTCTTTTGCTGTTCAGTATATTTTACGGGCATCGAATATTGAATACCCTTCCTGAATACGAATTATGTTTTTCTGTTAATTCACATATACACAATGTGACATGTATTGATATTTGCAAACACCAGGTGGACGCCTCCAAGGTGACGCTTGGTTCCAGCATCACCCTGACAAACATGATTGAGGTCTTCAAGGAAAACAGCAAGAACCCTGGTTTGTCCTATTTCCGGGACTTCGCTAACAGGGTTTCTGTCATTGCTAATTCTGGAGTCAGAAATGTAAGTAGTAAAGTTTTGAAAATCTCAAATATGTCAATACGTTCTCTGAACACTTTGGAATCTGGCCGATGCCTTCTCACCATACATGCCGAGCACGCATTGAAATGTGTTTATTTTATATCAAGTGATATTACCTTGATATAAAATAAACACATTTTAGTGAATTATAACCCATGCACAAGGTCAAAACAGGTGTCTATCTAAGACTTGGACAGTCTTAGAAATCGACTTGGCACATCCAATACACAAAGAATGTACAGTTGACATGTCGTGCAGGGCGGTGGGGTAGCCAACTGGTTGAAGCGTTCGCTCGTCAAGCCGAAGACCCGGGTTCGATTCCGCACATGGGCGCTATGTGTAAAGCCCATTACTGGTGTCACCCGCTGTGATATTGCTGGAATATTGCTAAAAAGGGCGTAAAACCAAACTCACTCACTCAGTCACTCATTCTGAGCACTTCCTTATTTTCAATTATTAGATCAGCGTCACTGTTAAGCCACACATAGACGTAGTGAATATCTTTTCATGGAAGAAAAGGACTCAACGCCGCGGCAATCTACCACACAATGTGAAGCCATTAAAAGCCAAAAATCTAACTTTACGTGGCTGACGTTGGAAATTTAGAAATATCGTACATGTTGAGAAATAGAATGTGGTTCTGCGATGAGATGGTTTATTTTTCTGTGTTTCAGTTGGGCAGCTGGGCCGGGAACCTGATGCTGAAGAACCTCCACACTGAGTTCCCGTCTGATGTCTTCACCATGTTCGAGACAGTCGGAGCTACACTGACCATTGGCGAGTTATAAGACCATGATGACATTCATGACAAATTACCAATGATGATATTTTTATGAAAATATTCCTTCACGTATAACACAGGCTATTTTGGGAATTACACATTCTGGGTGAGGTATATGTGTGTGTTCCTGGTGAGAGACATGTATCATCTTTTAAATAATTATGCTTATTATGCTTTTGAATCTAATTTTAACAGTAATATTGTGTATCATATTGGATTTAAACATTTCAGAATTAAAACATGTTGATGTTGTGTTTTGGTCCTCATTTAATACTTACGTTTAGTTTTCGTTCAAATTAATGTCCATCTACGTTGTTGCTGCTGTACAGGATCGAGTGATGGCACAGAGAAGTCATACAGTCTCATGGAGTTCCTGAACCTAGACATGAAGGGGAAGGTCATCTTGTCTGTCCTGCTTCCAACATTTCCATCTGGAGATGTGTTTGTCAAGACCTTCAAGGTTTCCCAAAGAGAACAGGTACATAGCTGAAACAGTACAACCATGAATGAAAGTACACTATGTGATTGTACAGTATCTGTAGATCTGTAGATCATTATTATATTGACTTGTGTGTTCCCTTCTGGAAGATTGCATGGCAAAATAAGGTCACCCGTATACATCAGGGTGCCGTGGTTCAAAGCGATCTTAGCGCTAAGGTGACCGTAACTTCCATACCTTAACATAGACTTGACCCTAATACATCAGTGTACCGTTGTACAAAGCGATCTTAGTGCTAAGGTGACCGTAACTTCCATACCTTAACATAGACTTGACCCTAATACATCAGCGTACCGTTGTACAAAGCGATCTTAGTGCTAAGGTGACCGTCACTTCCATACCTTAACATAGACTTGACCCTAATACATCAGCGTACCGTTGTACAAAGCGATCTTAGCGCTAAGGTGACCGTAACTTCCATACCTTAACATAGACTTGACCCTAATACATCAGCGTACCGTTGTACAAAGCGATCTTAGCGCTAAGGTGACCGTAACTTCCATACCTTAACATAGACTTGACCCTAATACATCAGCGTACCGTTGTACAAAGCGATCTTACCGCTAAGGTGACCGTAACTTCCATACCTTAACATAGACTTGAGGTAGTCTTAGGCTTAAGGATGTTTTGCATAACAGCACCCATGTACGCAACATACCGTTAAAACTCTGATGGTGTGAATTATCCCCATGTCATGGGGCCTTTTTGTGTATTTATTTGTAAATATGCAAGAAGATGGGACGCACACAACTGATTAGTCCAGGAATCTTCCCATTCCCATATATAAATGTGTATGTGTCAATTATCCCAATGTCATGGGGCTTTTTTGTGTATTTATTTGTAAATATGCAAGACGATGGGAAGCACACAAATGATTAGTGCAGGAATCTTCCCATTCCCATATATAAATGTGTATGGCAAAAGTCTCAAGGTTGCTCCACGACACGAGGTACAGAATATACTTCTACAACTCTGATGAAGTCACTTGTCACCAATTCACACAGTTAAACTGAAACTGGTTACATCACTGATTTATCCATTTACTTCTTCCAGGACTCCCACGCCTATGTGACAGCAGGCTTCAGAATGCAGCTGGACAGAAGTAACAACTTCCTGGTCAAGACAAAACCATCCCTGGTGTACGGTGGTGTCAACAAGACGTTGGTGAGTCATACATATGTAAATGTGATAAATATTATCAATAAATACAACATAACCTTTTGTTAATTGCTATCCACTTTTACAATGTTCCGAGTTGGAAAACCGTCTGTTGTATGTTACAGGATAAAGATACTCTGCGCATAATGATATTAACCCCGAATATGTGTTTTGCTCTTCGCCTAATGACGTACAAGAATGTGATATTTCTAGGTCCACGCCAGCAACACAGAGACGTTTCTACAAGGAAAACAACTGGGTGACTCTTCAGTCCTCAAAAGTAAGTGACAGGGAGAGGACTGACACAATACTCATCACATCGTTGACACAAGTGTGTGTTATCTTATACACAAGCTTCAGAAGGTGCAGAATACTGCAGCAAGAGTGGTCTCTCAGTCAAAGAAATCAGACCACATTACTCCCGTTCTTCACTCACTTCATTGGCTTCCCGTCCACTACCGCATAAAACATAAAACTCTACTCCTTGTTTTCAAACGTTTACATGGTCTAGTTCCTCAGTACCTCTGTTATCTGTTCCACCGTTATACTCCTGTACGTTCACTCCGATCAAATGACCAGTGTCTTTTGACAATTCCTGTGACTAGGACAAAAACATATGGTGACAGGTCACTCGAGACGACTGGCCCTCATCTCTGGAACAATCTTCCATCTCACCTCAGAACACAACCAGATTTAGCTGTTTTTAAATCAAATCTAAAGACTCGTCTCTTTGCTGAAGCACTTGAACTCTATGTGATATCTAGACCATCTTAGATCCAAAGCGCCTTTGAGCGGTTTACAGATATTGGCGCTATACAAGTATTTGTTTGTATGTGTATGTATGTATGTGTATGTATGTTATCATGTTTCTGTCATGGTTGTAGGATCATGCAATGACCATTTAGTGACCGGTGATTTCTTTACCAAAACGGGGTATCTTTCACGATAAGCAATTGTCAAGATTGACACCTAGCAGAACGACTTGACCTGTTAGAACACTGAATAAATTGTTTATTGTTCATCGCATCCTTTGTAGGTGCTGTAACGACTCTGTCGGCCGAGCTGGTCCCCGACACCACCCCTGACTTGTCCAGTCCAACCTACAGGAAAAGCCTGGCCATGTCTCTGTTCTATAAGGTCAGTATCAGGCGTTGTTGTCTGACAAGGGTCAACTCTGTAATACAAGGGTTCTCAATGTCACCAACTGTTAGTCGTTATATTGTTATCGGGAATGGTACACAGCCTGGATATACGATCTTCAGCACAACCAAAGCAGGCGACACCTACCATCATATGTTTTCAGTGTTGCATGTAGTAACATTGTTGGCCTGTACCTATTGCCAAGTCTTAGGCAGGCGACTGTGTTAACCTGTGCATATGTTAGCCTTGAAACATTATTCGCTTTTTCAGACAAAGTTAATATATACTAGTTGGTGAGTGCGAGTGTATTGTTGACCTTCAAGTAATCAATCCAGTGCCTGCATGGCCTTGTTATTGAAATGAAAAATTCGAAGTTCCGGAATTTACCTTTGTTGTACAATGGTTTGTCGTGTCAATTTATATAACATAATCACATTTCAGTGCGTGCTCGGCATGTGTGGTGAGAAAGCAGCGGCAAGATTCCAGAGTGGAGGTACCAGCTTGATACGGCCTGTGTCTTCAGGCACTCAGACCTATGGCAGTCGTGAAGATGAATACCCTTTGACTAAACCAATGACCAAGGTGGATGCAACCCTACAGGTAAACTACAGTTCCGTAAACAGGTGTCAGGTTAATGTGGGAGGAATCCCATAATGTTTGATTGTCTGTCAGCTATATGACAGCTGACTCTAAACAATCTGGACCAGACAATCCAGTGGTCAACAGCATGAGCAATCTATGCAGTTATGATGCGTTGACATATGTCGAAAAACCCACGACTGTCTTAGACGTTTACAACTTTGGTGAAACCCCCCAAAAATGAGGTAATGTTGCCACGACAGCTCTGTATGTTACTATAGGTACAAAATACGTGTAGTTACTATCATACTTTACCATCCTACAATGGCAAATCACGACACGTTGATGTACAAAAGTTCATCTAAGACGAAACAAACAAACACGTAAATTATTGTGATAGATGCATCAACCATGAGTTACCATGGAAACGTATTATCTGGCTGTTGGCATCATAAACTCTGTCAAAAAAGAAACGCAACCCCTGTATTTTAGAGATTTTGATCTGAAGTTTTAAGACGACACAGCATTTTTATTATTTAAGACAGAAGTCTGAAATTTGGCAGAATAATAACCAAGATGGGCATGTTTAAAATTGTCATTTCAAAAGTCATCTCACAGACACCAGTTTGTCACCAGGGGGGCGTCTTTCTCAGTATCTCGTATGAGCACCACGAGCTGCAATCACTGCACGGCATCTCCTTGGACAAGAACGGATAAGACGCCGGATTCTTTCCTGGGGAATGGCTCTCCACTCCTCCTGCAGTGCAACGCCGAGCTGTTGCAGCGTCTGTGGCGGCGGCTGACGTTGACGTACGCGTCGACCCAGAGTATCCCACAGGTGTTCAATAGGGTTGAGGTCTGGTGATTTAGAGGGCTATGGCAAGACATTGACGTTGGAATTCTGCAGAAAGTTCATTGTTGCACGTGCAGTATGAGGCCGGGCGTTGTCTGGTTGAAAAATCTGTGTCTGTTGGTCAATAATCGGGAGAAGGTGAGGCTGTAATACGTGGTTGATGTAACGTTGGGCTGTCAGGTTCCCTTCAACGATCACCAAGTCTGATTTCTGGTTGTATGAGATGGATCCCCAAACCATAACGCTTTCTCCGCCAAATCTGTCCCCCTGTCGGACGCAGATGGGCGCAAAACGTTCATGACGTCTCCTATACACACGTTTTCTTCCGTCGTGATGTTGCAAAAGAAAACGGGATTCATCAGAAAACCAGATGCGCCTCCAGTTTTGTAAAGTCCATATCCTTACGTTGTTGCACCACCTGAGTCGTCGGCGGAGATGTAGGGGGCGTAGTACAGGTCCAACAACTGGTCTACAGGCACGTAAACCCGCTTCTTTCAGACGGTTCCTAATCGTTTGAGCTGACACTCTCCTCAAACCTGGTATTTGTGTGGCAGTCACGGTTGGTAGGGCATGCCGATTACGCAGGTGATGGACCCGGATGTACCGATCTTGAAGGGGGGTCGTGATTCTTGGCCTTCCACTTCTCGGGCGATCGTTGGTCAAATTGAAGTTGTTGTAGCGGCTCCAAAGTCGGGATATCGTTGTTTTGTGAACATTTAGGTGCCGTGCAACAGTTCCAAAACTTTCTCCGGCTTGAACACGACCAATGGCGATATTTCGGTCGGCAGCACTCAATCGTGGCATTTTTCACACAGCTTTTCATGCGACAAATGAATGAATATAATACGAAAGCACATGGGCTTTTATACACCCCTACATTAACTGCCATTTTCATGATTTGCATGTGTTTTTTTTGTGCGAAGTCACCATGAGGGTCATTTCATGCGTTGTGACGGAATAAGCAATAAAATACACTTATGCGTACAAATGCAGTTGTTTGGATGGTAATCTTCATTAATTACGTGTATAATTTCAATACATTCGAATAACATTTAGTTTGGAAGCAATAACTTCATTCAAACGAATTTTTCATATCTGAGGACAGGGGTTGCGTTTCTTTTTTGACAGAGTTTATGTGCAAGATCAGTTTATTTCTATAACTGAAATTATAAATGGAAATCCGATCTGATGTTAACTCTTGATATTGATCTCAAGTGTACAGTAGAAAATGCCGTTTTGCCTAAATACGTATTTGAGAATTGTCTCAGAGAATGACAATGTTGTCAAGGGTGAAATCCAGTGAAAGGGCATTCTGTCAGTGTGTTTTTCAGTGAGATGAAGTTGTATGTGTATTTCAGACATCCGGAAGAGTTAGGTTCATCAACGACGTTCCTCCTGTCCCAGAGGAACTGTGCGCCTCATTCGTCATCAGCAGCGTCGGCAACGCCGATATCAACAAAGTGGACCCATCTGTTGCCCTGGTAACTATCAAATACCTATCAACATTAAACATTTATGAATACTAAACATATGTATCGAATAAATACCAAAGACGTTTTATCAGTTTTTCTGGTAAAAATAGGCATTAATCACTTAAGTAAATAGTATAATGGAAACGCATAGAGGTATTCATTGGAGAAGGATACTATTCTTAGTCATGACAAGGATATTAGTATACCTGATACACCCTTACCGTTTCTTGGCAAGTAATGGTGAAACATCCTGAATCGACGTGCATTTACATAAGAATATCTGCTTATCTTACATTAATCCTAATTTCCGTCAACGACAAAATTCACTCTTCTATAAGTATGCCAATGTTGAAATGTTCGGACACTGTTATCACCCTTATCACCCTGTCATCTCTGCAGCAGACATACCACAGAGTTTTCCCGGTAGTCGAAGAGGTACTGGCAGTAAAACATGATTATTGTTGTTGTCTATTTGAGTCGAGGACGGTTGCATGGCCGTCTCACAAAGGCAACAAACAGTTTGGGCCACGGCGGCTGTTGAATATATTCCCTTGGTGGTCTTAATTTCCTCTGTCTTTTGTGCAACCGAATATGGTCATAAATTATTCTTCGTACTTGCATTGTAAAACATGATGCTTGTTGTTGCATTACCTCGCTGTGCAACCTAGAATGGTCAAAATATTATTCGTGTCCCGAAGGTGCAATTGTTGTTGGTCAGCAATTACAATTTGAATATGTTGTGCAACCGAGGCTGGTCATAAATTATTCATAAAATGATACTCGTACCTTGAGTCTAGCTTGAGCAACCTAGGCTGGTAATACGGAATTACTCTTATCTAAGTGGTGCAATCTATTCTCGTCCACGATTGTTATATATACCTTGATGTTGCAACCTGCAGCCAAGTATTTTCTGAACGTTGATGGTGCAACGTGAGCTGGTTTGGGCGTCTGATTGGACCCTGTGCTCACACCCTCTAGGTTGTTTGATGGGGTGTCATTGTAACCCCATGGTTCGGACGGTAGTTTAATATAATATCAAACACTGTTTTGTTTTACTGATAGGCTCGGTTATATACAGGCCTTCGTCGTATTGGTGGAGTGTTAATCAAACATACACACGAACGGATGAAACACACACACACACACACACACACACACACACACACACACACACACACACACACTTAGATGGTCACCATCTTGACCAAACCCCGTTTCAAATCTGATCTGGATACCATTTTGACTAATAATAATATAAATAAATATAATATTCACAAGGAATGGTTAAGGGCGGTGGGGTAGCCTAGTGGTTAAAGCGTTGGCTCGTCACGCCGAAGACCCGGGTTCGAATCCCCACATGGGTACAATGAGTGAAGCGCATTTCTGGTGTCCAACGCCGTGATATTGCTGGAATATTGCTAAAAGCGGCGTAAAACCAAACTCAGTCAGTCAGTCAGAAATGGTTAAACAATGTAGCTATCTGTTGACAATGAATGTGCAACCATGTGCGTGCTAATGGTGGAACTATATCACGTAATCTGTTGACAGTTGTTCTCCAGTGGAAAGATTCTATACAGTGGGCAACCCATTGGAATCATCGTGGCAGGTAGGTCTCCATGAACTTAAAGACTTGGTCCGTTTGGGTGAGTGAGTCCTGCTGATATAGTCATCCACCTGTTGAATTAACCAGCCACAAGTGTTTACGTAACATCCCCTTACCTGACACATCTGTGAATCTAGCCACAACGTTAGATAATACATGTTGGAAAGGTCTTCTTATGGTGTATTAGTCACACGAAAATTTGGATTAGTATTGGTCTTCAGCAACCCATGATTGTCGTAAGAGCGACTATGAAATGTTCAGGCTTGCTGATATGACTGACACATGTCATCCCAAAGGCTTATAATTAGTTCGATGATCATAATTTTATACTGATTAAGTTTGAATTGTCTGTTCGTGACTCGAATATTAAGAAGTTTGTGAGTGAGTTAAGATTTGAAGTCACATCGGCAATATTTCAGCCATATCGAGACTAAATCATGTTATAGATGTATAAAATTACAAGCAAATTTTAAACATCTCTCAACGAAGGACAGTAACACAACCACAGATATAAATTAAAAAATAATAATTAAATCTAAAATGCTATAACTATAGAAGACGATACAACATAAAACCGGTCTGTAGATCGCCAACAACTGAAAGAAGATCACCATACTAGCAAATATTAAGAAATGGCGAAGGGTTATATCGTTTAGGGCAATATTACAAGTAATGCACTTGGACTTCAATTTATGCCGGTATATATTGATTCCAGTTTCTGTGACGTTCAACATTTTTTTATTCCAATAAAACGATCCAATAAAAAGTATATGTATGTATGTTGTCAATATAAACGACTGGTATTGTGTTCTAGTGGACAAAATCACAGCTGACACAGCAGCCAGCATGGTGAAGGTTACCTACAAGAACGTCCAGCCTCCCATCATTACAATGGAAGATGCTATTCAGAAGAATTCCATATTTCCAAACGTTGCCAAGGAGTTTAAAGTTGGTGATGCTGCAGGTAAACATCCGTTCTTAGTTTGTCTCGAATGTTAAAGAGTTCTAAATATTTATTTCAAAAATATATAGCATAATTAATTGGTAGCCAACAGACGGATGACTCTAAATACACTCATCAAACAAAGAAACGCATATGTGATTTTGAGAATATTGGACTCATGTAGCTGCGGCCAAAAAATACATATATACTATTTCTATCCAAACCGTAATCCTTGCGTGATTGTCAAGACCTTCAGCGCCAAAACGCGGCAATTTTAACTTTTCCCTTGTTTTAGAAGCGTTTGAAGAAATATTCTCCACAACGTCACCAAGAAAACTGCAAAGTAAAATGTACATGCACGTTAGCGTGCGGTATCGATCTCTTGAAAAATGCAAACGTTGTATTTAGTTTCGTCATTCGTTTTGCCTGGAAAAGAGGAAGTCATCATGTCGGCAATCGAAACATCGCCATAGGCCGCCTTTAAGCTGGGGAGTCGCAGTTTGCAGTTCCCGACATTTCAACGTTCATAAGAGCACCATATATCGCCTTTGGGATCGTTTCCTGCAAACCAATTCCGCCCCAAAATCGCCCGAGAAGCGGTCGCCCAAGAGTTACCGCCCAAGCCCAGAACCGCTACATCCGGGTTGCTCACTTGCGTCGTCGTCTTGCCACAGTCTATCCCTGGTTTAAGAAGAAGTCCCGACCAAACTGTCAGGAATCGATTGCGTGATGTGGGGATTCTACCAAGAAGGCCACTTTTCGCCCCAGTTTTGAGAGACTTCCTTTGGGGCAATCGCTTGCGGTGGTGTCGTAGAATCCGGAACTGGAAGCTTGGACACTGGAAGCGACTCTGGTTCAGTGATGAATCACGAATTCCTCTTCACCGGCAAGATGGAAGACACCGTGATTACCGTCGGAGAAATGAACGTTTTGCCCCAAATTACATTCGACAGGTCCACAGATTCGGTGGAGACTGTGTAAAGGAGTGGGATGCGATATCCAGCACACAAAGATCTGATTTAATGGTGGTTCAGAGGGATTTGACAGTAAATCGGTGCATCAACAAAGTCCTTGCACGTCACATGTTTCCAACTTCAGAGGGAGTTGTTCCATCCAGCATGACAACGTTACTTGACATACAGCACGCTTCACGGTCCTCTACCTTGCCAATTCTAATGTCACTGTCTTGCCATTGCCTACCCGATCACCAGATCTAAACATGATAGAACACCGATGGGATGAACTCGATCGATGTGTACGTCAACATCAAGACACTTCCACAACTGGCCATCGCATTGCAGGAAGAGCGACCTCGTCGACTTATCCAATCTGTGCCGAAACGGTGCGGAGCAGCAATTGCGGCCAACGTTGGCCATACAAAGTAGTGACTTTGACGCCATCTTGTGGACTCAAGCAAACAGAAACACAACAATAAAGGCTGCTGCTGTGTTGGCGAACTCTTCGTCTATACACATGTGAAAATTTTACCGTTGAAATTACATGAATTAATTGCTCTAAAACTAGCGCAATCAATTCTTTTAAAAAGGGCTTATGCGTTTCTTCTTTATTTTGAAAAGTGTAAATAGAATTAAAACGGATTTTATTTCCTATGGACTATTTTTTAAAAACTAAATCTTTATTTATAGTGTACTCGCATTTAAGTGTATGTTTCTACTTTCAGCTGCAATAGCTAGTGCTGACAAAAAGATCTCCGGCCGAATTAAATTGGGATACCAGTATCATTTCCATTTGGAGACTCAGGTCAGTTGGCATCTGGAAATGTCTTGGAACTTTGACATCTTATATTTACTTCCACTTCCCATTGACACGTGAACTGAGTAGCCTGCTATGTCAAAAAGGCTCCCTAGTGAGTGAGTGAGTACGGTTTTACGTCGCTTTTAGCAATATTCCAGCAATATCACGGCGGGGAACACAAGAAATTGGCTTCACACATTGTGCCCATGTGGGGAATCGAACCCGGGCCTTCGACATGATGATCGAAGGCTTTGACCACTAGGCTACCCCACCACCCCAAAAGGCTCTTTAGAATACACCTCTGTGTATAACATGAATGAAATCATTTGATGCATCTTTGTAGTGGATGATGCATATGAGTGTGCTTGTTCATAGAAGTTATAATTAGGGCTCCTTGCCTCTAGGCAGGAGACCTATTATAATCGTTCGGATTATTATTATCATTATTTATTATTCCGCCGATTTTTGTACCAAACATAACTCCTAAACCAATTCTCCGAATCGCTTACAAAAAACAGATGCGCACCCAGGTGTAGATATTCCCCTTAAAAATCTCGAGGCTCCTGGCCCAATAGCGAAGGGGAAATAATTCAAAATTAATTCCAAAATTTCAACGTTTGACAGCAAATATCTCAAGAACTAATTGGTCCAACACTTCCAAATTTCTTGTACAGATGCACAATCGAATTCCCAACAATTTTGCCTGGACGGTTCAAGTCGCTAAAACGTACCGTTTTGCAGTTATTTTTGTTTTCAGTTTTCTGAGTAGTTTGCCAGTATGGTAGATGATGTCCTGGTGATTCCAGAACATTAATTGTTTTGAACGTAGACCCAAGAACAACTGAGATACAGCCTTTTAAAGAGGGAACTATTTCTTGTCTTGAACTGCTTAAAACCCCGTGACCCCGGCTGTATTTGGAGGATCCGCTCGCCTGTCAAAACATGTGTTCTGGCTCCGTTTTGGACGATGATATCTAGCCCTCGGATACAATAGATAGATGGAAAGTAAAGCCAAGGAGACCTCATCGTTGCCCGATCGTTGCAACTATATTTTATAACTGAAAACGTTCACAATATACTACTACTTTGTGCCATAATAAACTGTATGAACAGTTGAATGCCTTTGTGTCGACCTTTGATGTGTCGAGTATACGGTTATCTCGAAGCTTGATTCATATTCCTTAATTACGTCATCACTTTCCGGTTCTGTTGAACCTTGGATACTTCAAGGTATTTACGTAGGTTCCTTCAAAATCAACATTACGATGTTTCACTACAGGTATGGATTAAAAAATGCATTGTCAGTAATATCTGATCTCTGACATTGAGGTGAGGTGAAATTGGGTTTAACGTCGTGCTTGAGAATATTTCGCTCATATGACGACGTGCCTGCGTGTGTATGTGTATGTGCGGCTGCTTGTACTAGCCCAGACTGAAGCTGGTTTTATAGTGCTAGCCCACTGAGATACCATGCCGCAGTGAAGCATGAATACCCCACTCAGACACATTATACTGACTCCGAGCCGACCAGTCCTTGTTGTACCCATTAATGCCGAACGCCAGGCAGAGACCAACAAGTACTATATTTTAACGTCTTTTGGTATGACGCGGTCGGGGATCGAACCTGCGACCTTCCACTCTCCGGGCGGACGCTCTAACCACTACACCACGGAGGCGGTCTCTCTGACATTCAATGACATGGACATCGGACAATATGTACACTCGGTTGGCCCATGTTGTCGTATGCGATTCTGTAGATCGATGCTCATGCTGTTGATCATGGATAGTGCATGATGTTGTGTTTTGCCTGTACATGGGACTTTCAAATAGCATAATTCCTTCTTCAGATTAGCCTCTGCTATCCTGACGAAGATGGGATCGGCGTGAGTCTTCTTTCCTCTACACAGTGGGCAGATCGTGAACAGTTGCTCGTATCCAAAGTGCTCAACATACCAGAAAGCAGGTAACCTACCATCTTGTTTTGTTAACTTACACCAACCCAAACAAATGCATGTTCATGATTTTCGAGCGCTTATCCGTTGTTCATGTTTCAATACATGTAGATGTGTATGTCTTCTTTTCGAAAAATGGGGTTTCACATATGCAAACATTGTACAGACGTTAAACGGTCCACATAGCTTCTTTAGGGGCGGTGGGGTAGTCTAGTGGTTAAAGCGTTGGCTCGTCACGCCGAAGACCCGGGTTCGAATCCCCACATGGGCACAATGTGTGAAGCCCATTTCTGGTGTCCCCCGCCGTGATATTGCTGGAATATTGCTAAAAGCGGCGTAAAACCAAACTCAGTCAGTCTTTACTCTTTAGATTGAACATTGTTTAAATCTCCTTATAGTTCGTTATATTTCAGCGTGATGAGTAAGGATATACTCCGAAATGTTGTGTTCTTCATAGTAAAGAAGTTGACATCCATAAAACTCTCTTCCTTATGTGTCTAATGTGTTAGGAATGGGCTTAAGAAGTTCGTAGGGCTACAAACGATTCTTTCACTCTGACCCAGAGTCTTAATAGTTCTGTAACTCTCTACTCCCCATTTGCTTTTGGTTTTTTATAAATCTCAACATTGTTCTTTCTAAATGTTTTGGACCGCCTCTGTGGTGTAGTGGTTAGAGCGTCCGCCCGGGGAGCGGAAGGTCGCGGGTTCGATCCCCCACCGCATCATACCAAAAGACGTTAAAATATGGTACTTGATGGTCCCTGCCAGGCGCTCGGCATTAATGGGTACAACAAGGACTGGTCGCCTCGGAGGACCAGGAAAACTATATGTTTTAATTGATAGACATTGCAATTCTCTTAATCACAATTTTAGGACAAGGAAAACTATACGTTTTAATTGATAGACATTGCAATTCTCTTAATCACAATTTCAGGACAAGGAAAACTATATGTTTTAATATAGTAATAAGTTTTAATAACTTCGATTTGTCTTAATTCCTTTTACCTTGTGTCTTGAGAAGACTTGGTTTTCGTTTCAGTGTAAACGTGTCCGTAAAACGCCTCGGGGGATCCTTTGGGGCCAAAATATCACGTGGCTTCCTACCTGCATGTGCTGCCGCCCTTGCCGCATACGTCACGAGGAGGTTGGTTCCAGTAGACAGTACAGTTTTAACATGAACACATAAACACATTATACAATACGATTATACAATATATTGTCGATGCATTCGAGGAATAATTTCATCGTCTTACATCAATGCGTCAAGGTCACATCCGGTTACTTCGCCGTGGGATTTCTTGCATGGTGCTGAAACAATACTCACTCACTCACGAGTTTTCATATTCAAGTAATCTAAATATGCCATATGTCTCAATACGTTTCCTCACACATTAATGCCGTTTTCTGATTGGCTGAGTCCTCTTCTATTATTTTCAATGTACCCCGTTTACAGGCGAGTAACATTTGTTATGTTACCCTCTGGGAATGCCGAACTGTGGGACTTACTTTGGTACTTCTTGTCAGTAATTCGTTACCTCGAATAATTGAGTCACGTATGACTGTACGGGAATTACCGATGTTTTGCGAATGCAAATCGATAGAAGGGAATTTGTTTTTCTTGTCGTCTGTCACTGTGGGTATTGACTAATTGCCTTACACTGATAGTCCTTATTGCGATCTGATACCGTGCTTCAAACAGATCAAGAACAACATTGAGGTGCTCGGTAACATAAATACGTTGTTCACGGGTTCCTCGTGGCCCATGTGTTTATGTACCCTCTATGTTTGTTTACGTTCCCTCCGCCCCTCGGGCCCATGTCCCCTTTGTGACCAGTGAACAACTTATATGATTTATGTTGTAAGTAATGTTTCTTTTAGATAGATAGTAATCTATATATGCCGCGAAGACATGCCATTCCTCCCTTCGCATGAATTTTTTGTTAAATCATGTTTTTATATGTCAAATTTGCGCGATTCACTCATACTGAGACTCATCACCTGTCATTATGTCTCGTAAATCACAAGATTATTTACAGATGGCTGTACTACAGTTGGGATATTGCTTAGTGTGGTGTTAAACAAAACCATTCATACAGAATCATCATAGTTCATATATCATAAATTGAGAGACGAAAGAGACTATACCTCTCGTTCATACACAATTATATGTTATCAAAGTTTTTCATTTTCAAATGAAATATCATAATATCCTATTATTTCCAGCACTCAAAAGATTCTTTCACGCGGTATTATATTTAGGAATAATTTAATTAAATATGTATTTATATAACATGTATTTATATAATATACAACTACTGATGGATATCTGAGACATCTTTGTCAATCAATATTTTCTTTTGTCGGTGCACATTTCGGCTTTATACATAAGTCTCATGTCTTACTCATGTTTACATTGTGTCAAATATATTAACACGAATCACCTAGCGCAAATTAGTTTTTAAAACGTGTTCCAGTGTTCAGTGGTTGAACAGTTAAACCTAATGAAATTTACAATCATTTTTGTTTCATTTACAAACACAATCTCGATAAACTCTCGTTTGCCCTTCGGTGTAGTTGCTTTCCAATGGAATGTCTACGTTTTCTTGGCAACTTTCAGACCTGTTCGCCTGGCGATGAACTTCCACACCAACATGAAGGCAGTGGGGAAGCGTTATCCCTACCTGGCGGATTACACGGTAGGATTATTGTTTTGTCATTCTTCGAAACTTAGTTGACAAAAAAATACCCGATTAAATAAGCATTGTTTAGGGTAGACCCACCATGTCGACCAACCACGGTCTTCCCGTTGTCAAGTCCAGTTGACCAAATGTTGATGTTCAAAATCAAGTTGTCAGCACTCTATCCAATTGAATTTAGATTTCTCTATAAGAACTGAAGGGTATAAAGCAATATATTCTAAAAAGTGCCTGATATTTATTTACGGAGGTATTCTGGTACGCATAAATCGCATAATGTAACACGTAAGTTCATGAAACAACTCACATATAGCTCTTCATGCATACAACGATAAAACACTATTATTAAAATTATTATTAACATTTTACTTGAATGCATTTTGTGATGTGAGCATAATAATTTCCGTGGATGTTCATTATATCGAACATGTATCTCTCACTCACTCACTCACTCACTCACTCACTCATCTCTGCCAGGTTGGAGTGTCCAATGATGGAATACTAAAGGGCATTCAGACGACCGTCTACGGAGACTGCGGATCGACCCCAAATGACAATGGTTTCGGGGGGTTCCCTTCATGGATGGATAACGGTAATCTCACTCACTCACTCATCGCTGTTAGGATGGAGTGTGCAATAATGGAATACCGAAGGGCAGCCAGACGATGGTATAGGCAGACTGCGGCTCAAAACTAAAAGGATGCTTAAATTCTACTTATGTAACATTAACTCAAGTCACACATTACCATACGCGCATATATGACATCATGGTGTTATCAGATTTCAGCTTCAGAATACATATTTGCATACATATCGTATTTGTAGTAGCACTCTACTGATGACGTCTTGCAGTTCAACGTCAACGAGGTGACATTGCATCGATATTCACTGACTGAGTTTGGTTTCACTCAATGTACCCATGTGGGATTCGAACCCGTGACGAGCCAACGCTTCAACCACTAGACGTTTAAAGGAATGTTACTCTTATTCACTATTTTCGGTCTGCAATACAGGAGGTTTACTGTTTGAATCATATATATTTTCTAATCATTGACATGTTCACGCCGTAAGGTCTCATTTGCAACCTTTAGTAGTAAATATACGACATATGTCGTAAGGGATCTCCTATTTACGACAGTTGGGGTAGTGATGCATTGTTTTAAACAAAGTCGTAAAAACATTTCCGATTTACGACTGTTGACGTTGAGCATTAGCAAATTACAGATATCCTATATCAAACCATATTTTATTCTGCAGCATACTACTGTCCTGCATGGGATTTCAAGCCTGTCGCCCTGAAGACCAATGTCGCGTCCAACACCGCCTGTCGAGGTCCAGGTACTGCCCTTTGTAATTGTCCCAACTTAACTGAGAAAGTGTAATCCCAAATATAAACATGCGTTACATTTGAACACTTTCTAAATGGCATTATATTCATAGCTTTCGGCCGTGGGAGCCAATTTACACTTGTCAGTGGGGTACACAAAGTCCGTGGTTTAGACTACCAGTTGTCCGGCTTTCGTTTTTTGTGGAAGTTGCGATGGCTGAGTGGGTTAGATGGCTGACTGCTCGTGCGATTAGACGCCTGAATCTGAGAATGGGGGTTCGAATCCCGAATGGGACTCAACCCAACAAAAGTACAAGAATCTGTGTAAAATGTAATCCCAGATATAACAAGCGTTTCAGTAACCCATGCTTGTCGTAAGAGGCTACTAAAGGGATCGGGTGGTCAGGATCTCTGACTTGGTTGATACGTTATCGTAGGGGGCGTGGTGGGCGAGCTGTCTAAGGCGCCAGGCTAGTGATCCAGCGAGCTTAAAGCTAAAAGCGGCGTAAAACCATACTCACTCACCTTTGTCGCCGAAGGGAGTTAGCGACGGCAAAGTAATAGAGACTGCGAATTCTCTGTTGATGATATTTTTAACTTGCTGTCCACAGGATCGTGTCCAGCCATGTTCATCACGGAGTCAATTATGGAAAACGTTGCCAAAGTCTTGAACAAAGATCCCCTGGAGTTCAGGAAACAAAATCTGTACAAGAACGGACAGGTGAGTAGACTTTTCTTTTCTTTTCTTACGCCATAGCGTAATTACAGTGTCAACTCAATCGAGACTTAACTTTTTCAGTTGGCTCTGAATTAAATTATAAGCAAAGAATGACTTTGTAAAGTACAATGTTATGGGGCGGTGGGGTTGTCTGGTGGTTAAAGCGTTGGCTCGTCACGCCGAAGTCCCGGGTTCGAATCCCCACATGGGTTCAATGAGTGAAGACCATTTCTGATGTCCCCGCCGTGATATTGCTGGAATATTGCTAAAAGCGGCGTAAAACCAAACTCAGTCAGTCAGTCAGTACAATGTTATGTAATGGTTTGTTATCATTTTTCGTCAGTCCAAGTATGATCTCACTTCCAACTTTATATCTTATTCGAAGCACACGACGCACACGTGACACATGTGGCCTCACCTTAGGCACGTGGGTTGGTTCAATACTACCTCTGTTCACCCAGCTGAAAATGGGTCATCGGTAGGATAAATCATATGACTATTAATCTTCCAGGCAGCTCTGGATATCCGGGGTATTTAAAACATGCCCATCATGTTGTATGAGTTACATTTGTACAGCATGTCAATGGAGCGAGGATTTCAGCGCTATATATGTCTGACTGACTGACTGACTGAGTTTGGTTTTTAAGCCGCTTTTAGCAATATTCCAGCAATATCACGACGAGGGACACCAGAAATGGGCTTCACTCGTTGTACCCATGTGGGGATTCGAACCCGGGTCTTCGGCGTGACGAGCCAACGCTTTAACCACTAGACTACCCCACCGCCCAGCGCTATATATGTGGCCTTATATTACATTTATTCGCTATGAGTAGACATCTTGACCCCATTCCAGACAGGGATCTGGCGTTAAAACTGTCGTAACTCCTTCACTGTAACACAGCTAGTGGTAGCGCCACTTATCACCGCACGGAGTAAAATGATTTCCAATTTACGACAGCTGGCGCCGCGCCCTAAGTACATAACAAATATCCCATAACAAACTGTTTCATTTTTCGTCATAATGATATTACCCTACGGAGCTGTGATGAAAATAACGTGCACACAGGTATATTGACAATTTTAAAATCTAGTGCACTGAACATGCACCACCTAGTCTAGTGCAATATACGTACATATCATCATCATCAACAGCAGCAGCATCATCATCAGCATCATTGTCAGCATCCTCATTATCATTGCTAAAGATCCATGCGTATTTATGCTACTCACACACATCCTAAAACCAAAATTAGTGGAGCATACGGTTGATTGTCGAGTAAGACATAGTACGACAAATGACGTGTATGTGTTTCATTCTGTTACAAGGGCGGTGGAGTAGCCTAGTGGTTAAAGCGTTCGCTCGTCACGTCGAAGACCCGGGTTCGATTCCCACATGGGTACAATGTGTGAAGCCCATTTCTGGTGTCCCTGGCCTTGATATTGCTGGAATATTGCCAAAAGCGGCGTAAAACTCACCCACTCACTCATTCTGTTACAGACAACCGTCGATGGAATGGTTTTGAAGTACTGCACCCTTGCAGACATTGTGGCTCAGCTAGAGACGTCAGCCGATATCCAGAACAGGAAAGAACAGATTTCGGCTTTCAACCAGGTAGAGGGAATATTTTCTACAAAAATAGAAAAAAAACTATCAACTACTGATAATGTTATGTCCATTTACTGTGACTTGACTCGGGTTGACACATTTCTTGTATTGTTTCAATTTGAACGACATCTTGAATCCGAGAAATGACATTGTCGTCATGTCGCATTGTCTGACCCAGACTCGATTGTTTACTACTGCTTAATGCATTCGCGCGTCACGCCGAAGACCTGGGTTCGATTCCCTACATGGGTACATGCACAATGTGTGAAGTCCATTTATGGCATCCCCCCATTGCTAGAGTTGGTGTAAAACTAAACTCACTCACTCATTTCACCATTCAACAGACTTATATCATATTTATGAAAGGTTTGACAGCTGTTCAGTCAATTTATGTTTTATTGTCCAAATTTGAAATCCTATGTTAGAGATAGATGCTAGTTTTAATTCTTGATATTGTGATATACTAGTTGGTTTTACTGTCCTTCAACGACAGGTTTTTTTTATCATGTAAGAAATTGTACTTAACTATCAAAGTATAAATCGAGCATAAAAACATCATATAACTCAGCTCCACTGTACATTTCTTACGGTATTAGAAAATTTAACATATTACATACTCAACTACGTCATGAAGCTAGTAGATTAAGTTACGATCTGTACAGAGTAGGGCTAATCACTGATCCATCCTGCGGATGTGGAAACCCATGCGAAAATGCTCATCAGTATTTCTTAGAATGTTCTTTACACAATCAACATAGAAAGATCATGCTTAAAGCTATTCAAGATGTATGTGGTAGTAATTCTGTGATTACATTATCTGTTATTTTAAACGGCATTGCAGATCTGACAAATCATAAAAATGAAATTATATTCAAAAATGTACATCAATATATATGCAAATCTAAACGATTCCAGTAGTCTTATCTCTATACACCTTTTGTATTATAGCATTTCCCCCTGTTATCTTTCAGTCTTTCTCTGTCTCTGTTTCTAATGATTGCTTGTGATGTAATTAGTTATTGTAAATATTTTCGGAGAGGGGTTTAATAAGTTGAAAGAACTTGTCCCCGATCCTTTTCACATTGTGAATAAAATATGTTTAAACTAACTATTTTTAATTACGATATGGCTGAAATACTGCCGCTCTGACTATAAACTCACTCACTATATAACGGTGACAATATAACTCACTCACTATCTAACTCACTCACTCACTCAGCATCCATGGTTTGTGACAGCAATCTCTAACGTTAATGTATCTTTTACGTTCTGACCTTGTCAAGGCCAACAGATGGAAGAAGAAGGGAATATCGGTGATGCCCATCCGCTTCGAGGTGAACTTCACTCACGCAGCTTACAACGTTTTCGTGACAATATACAACGGCGATGGATCCGTTGCCATATCTATCGGGGGTATTGAGAATGGACAGGGAATCACCACAAAGGTTGGTCGGAACATTGGATAACTTGCAACATGTGTTCATTTTCAACATAATATTGGAGAACACGAGTATTTTATCAATGTGCGCGTGCGTGCGTGTGTGAGAGTGACATAATTTATTAATGCCGGTCAAATCGTGTTTGGCCACTAAGATATCCTGCCCAATATTAACATGGATCATCCACTCAGACACTGAGCCAACAAGTCCATGTTTTATCCATTTCAAGCTGAGCGGGAGGAAGATGACAACTATTACCATCTTTTAACACATCGAGGATTCGAAACATCGCTCATCAGCGGTCTGGGCAAATACCCTCTCCACTAGACCACTACGGCGACCTGTGAGGTCCTATGGTGGGGTGGCCTAGTGGTTAAAGCGTTCGCTCCTCACACAGGAGACCCGGGTTTCGTTTCCCGACATGGGTACAATGTGTGAATCCCATTTCTATTTTTCCCCACCGTAATATTGCTGGAATATTGCTAAAAGCGGCGTTAAACTAAAACTCACTCACTCTTATGGTCAGTTGTTTAATTGTCTCACATTGGCAATGAGCTGTTTGCCTGGATCCCTGGTAAATATAACACTTTCTGCGTGATAGATGATGCAAGTCTGTGCCTATGAACTTGGCATCCCCATGGACATCATCAGGGTCAAGCCAACGACATCCCTTGCCAACTCCAACTCCATTACCTCCGGAGGCAGCATCACCAGCGACGTTAACGCATTGGTACGACGTGTATCAATACATCTAATACCTAACTGACAATCCACTTAACCACAGCAGCGTTGCGACGACTGTTCACTTTTGGCACAACACACTATTCATTTAAATATGCCTCAACCCAAACCTACCAAAAGATGCTTCTTCATACAAATTCAGTCCATGCGTCTGAGAAGAAAACAAATTTGATTGCCAGTTCGGTACGCTTCACTGAGTGGACACAGTTACCCTTTTCGCGAAAACTGCTCACTGATTTTCAGTGTTTCATTCTTGTATCATTTACAGCTTTTTGGCTCCCTCCTACTTGTCTGAACTCCTACATCCGTATGTCCCCGCACGCACGCTCAAACACACAAATCGACTGGTCAACCCATCCTACAAACTGAGATCCTTTGGACACCGATCATTCTCTTACTCTGCACCTGTGCTTTGGAACTCTCTCCCATGTGCCCTTAAAAGCTCTGACACAACTGACATTTTTAAGTCCAGACTTAAAACCCACCTTTTCTCAGTATATTATGTATAACTTCATCTGTAAATACTCAGTGTAAATATTCTGTAGCGCTTTGAGCATGCCTTAGGGTGTGGAAGGGGCGCATTATAAATATGCATTTATTATTATAGCTTTTTTGTCTTCTTTGAGTGGCATTTTTAGAAATTGGAGAGTCAGATAAGGGCAAACTTTATCAATGAACAACTTCTTTATTCCGATGATGCGACGTTTCGATACAGATTTTCAAATTCATACCAGCGTGACCTACTTTACTAAGAAAGTGTAAACCCAAATATAACATATGTTAAGGCTTCACAAAGATTGAAGAATCAGTATCGAAAAGTCACCTGAATAAAAAAAGGTATTCATCTATAAAGTTTTTCCTGATCGGGCATTTTGTCCTTTATTCCAAAACTATTTTTTGTATTCTTTCACACTGACGTTCTATGTTGAATATGACTGACAGAATAACGTAGAATGTTTCAATTGCTGTCTGTGGATTCTGCAATCAAGCAACAAGGCTGTCAGCGCGCTGACTCTTGTTTCTGGTGTGAGATGAACTGTATCCTTTACAGGGAGTCATGCAATGCTGTCAAGAGTTAAAGACCAGAATGGCACCGGTCAAGGCTAAGATGGTCAACCCCACCTGGCAGCAGCTGGTATACCGATGCCACAGGGAAGGAGTGGACTTGTCGGCCAGTATCTCGTAAGTCCTAGCAAATTACTATATATGGACTTACACTCGGATATGTTCAGAACATTATGGACATGGAGCTTCTGAGTGTTTGCTTTGCTCAATTGATTTTATATCGATTTTATAACAAACTGCAATAATTTATGTTTTATGTGATAAATTACACATACGAAAGAGGTGAGGTGAGGTGAAATTGGGTTTAACGTCGTGCTTGAGAATATTTCGCTCATATGACGACGTGCATGCGTGTGTATGTGTATGTGCGGCTGCTTGTACTAGCCCAGGCTTAAGCTGGTTTTATAGTGCTAGCCCACTGAGATACCATGCCGCAGTGAAGCATGAATACCCCACTCAGACACATTATACTGACTCCGAGCCGACCTTGTTGTACCCATTAATGCCGAGCGCCAGGCAGGGACCAACAAGTACCATATTTTAACGTCTTTTGGTATGACGCGGTCGGGGATCGAACCCGCGACCTTCCGCTCTCCGGGCGGACGCTCTAACCACTACACCACGGAGGCGGTGTACACATACGAAAGAAAAGGCACATTCTTCAAACCAAATATAATATGCATGCTTAGTTGTACATCTATATCATTGATTGAATGTTGTCTGACGCCGCAACAATCGACCTCATTAACACATGAATAATATACATCATGTAGTTATTTTTGCAACTGCGTGAACATGCAAAATAATAATAACTGATCACACTGATTTTTTTTTTCAATTATGAACGAAAAATGCATACGTCATAATAAGTGCAATAATAAAGTTAACAATTTCGAAATTAAATAAGGCATTTGTTCACAACATATTCCTGAAGGCATCTCGACTTGGTGTGGTATTTCTCCGAATTTGCGGACGTACTCCAATCATGCGTTGTTCTTTTTTTACAATATACATGGGTATTTTAAATTATTGTAATATATTGTTATCGACAAATGTCTGTCCAAACTATGTCAGCGTAATTCGGAGTAATTAAGTGCATCTCAAAGCATTCGGTGGTCAGAGCGTTTATGAGAAAGGAACTTCAGTATATGTACCGTTGTACTCATATATAACACTTTGAATGAAAACTTACCAAACTTGACCACTCATATACCTGTATATCTGTTTTTATTGACAGCACTTATCCATCTGGGGACTTTGCCGACTACAACGTCTACGGGGCAACGTGCACGGAGGTCGAAGTGGACGTTCTGACTGGGCAGAATCAGATCAATAGAGTGGACATCCTTTACGACTGTGGAGAGAGGTAAGACCAACAGGGTTGACACCGGAGAAACGTGAGTTCAGCAGAGCGAACCTACTGTATGACTGTGGAGAGAGGTAAGACCAACAGAGTGGACATCCTGTATGACTGTGGAGAGAGGTAAGACCAACAAAGTGGACCTACTGTATGTCTGTGGAGAGAGGTAAGACCAACAGAGTGGACCTACTGTATGTCTGTGGAGAGAGGTAAGACCAACAGAGTGGACCTACTGTATGTCTGTGAAGAGAGGTAAGACCAACAGAGTAGACCTACTGTATGACTGTGGAGAGAGAGGTAGGACCTGTAACTGAGAGTAAGGACCTACTGTATGACTGTGGAGAGAGGTAGGACCAAAAGAGTGGACCTTCTGTATGTCTGTGGAGAGAGGTAAGACCAACAGAGTGGACCTACTGTATGTCTGTGGACAGAGGTGAGACCAACAGAGTGGACATACTATATGGAAAGGTGTATTATGGCATGAAGTGGAAATGAGCTGTAGAGAAAAGTATACATGTAGAAGAGCGTTACATTGATAACAAACTCCAATTAAAGAATATAATAGCACAAAGCAAACCGAACCATCAATAACTCTATTGTTCGAGTAAATAATTGTTATACTGACTGGCATTGTGATCGGCTCCTCCATTGCATTGGCAAGTCGTTAACACCATTACTCTAAGTCATCACTTGGAGGACCCATCTCAATTATTGGAACACTAATCTGAAACTGTTTCTCTGATTAAAATATGTTGAAAGAAGTTTTCTTCGGATTCTGTGTGCTGAGTATGCACGATGTTTAATGTGTATAGGGAATCATATACGTTTTCAGTTATTAAATATTGTTGTATTACGTTGGTTTAGCATGAATCCGGAGATCGACATTGGACAAGCTGAGGGTGGGTTTGTGATGGGTCTGGGATACTGGCTGACCGAACAGATGATCTTTGACCCCACAACTGGCACCCCCCTGACTGATGGAACATGGGTAAGACAAGCCGCCAGACTGGGACTGACAAGTTGTATCACGGGACTTAAGTATCGCCACTATCACAAGTATCGTACAACATTAGGGGGAAATAATCCTCCTGGATATATATATATTTATTTTTATTTATTTTATTTATTTTTTTGGGGGTGGGTGGCGCATCACCCTCTGGATCCGCCACTAAAAAGGATTATTTTGATTCTATATCCATTCCAAATGTTCATAGCATATTAATTCATGCAGCTCAGCTACACTTCCATCACGTATATGCGCCTGTGGTTGAATTGAATCAAATGTGTTTTCATGGCTGACATGTGGTTTTGTAGAATTACAAGCCACCTTTAGCAAAGGACATTCCTATCGACTTCCGTATCCAGTTCCTGAAGAATGCTCCCAACCCACGTGGAGTCCTCAGGGCGAAAGGTAAATGACCACGACGGTCACAGTATGTAGCAAACCTGACTTCATCAGCATAATGATGTTTACTACGTATGGCAACAATTTCAGAGTATATACATTTTTACCATAAGCACAGTGATAGCAACGACTGAGTAGCGTAGAGTTCAGCAGGTATCTGGTAGTTTGATATGACGTACGTGTTCATTTAACCACCATGTCAAGAGTTCTCTTTGAAACATGAGACACAAATCCCTTTCAGTAGACATAAATAATCTCTGCTAAAACAGGCCAGAATTCTTATGATTGTATCGTGAGTATGTCCTTATAAACCACCATCAAATATTGATAATACCAGGTGAACATATATAAATACTGAACATCACTGAAGACGCACCAGTCTAAAATTGTCCATATTTTCATCAAGATGAATTTCAGCATGACACTGATCAATACATATAACTAACATGAAGTCGAAGGGCATGTCCAGTTGAAAAAATGCTTTAGAAACAAATTCCTGTCCACAGTATGACTCTTAATTCGAAAATGCATCAACATGCAGCCATGCCATGAAAAAAATGCGAATTTCATTCTGAAATCATACTGACTGTGACATTAAAAGCAGGTGTATGAGAACCGATTCTCATTTCTTCACTAACGATTGTGAAACGAGGACAGAGATGCCGAGGTTAACACCTCACGAAAGAGAACGTGCCCTAGGCATGATTCAGGTTGGCACCAGCAGCAGGGATATTGCTCGACAACTTGGACTTGGCCACTCCACCATCGTTAGGCTTCATAGACGACATCAGTAGACGGGCAGCACCCGTGACCTTCAATGACCTTGGCAACAAAGTGTTACGACGCTCCATCAGGATCGCCATATTGACCTTGTCCATATCAGTGATTGAACACTGCCGACTGCCAGGACTGCTGCACTAGTTCAAGGTTGACGTGAGGGTCATCAGCGCTGACTCTATGCGACGCCGTCTGCACGCTTCAGGGCTCCATGCTCGACGTCCTTACGTTGGACCAATTCTGACTGACAGACACCGTAATTAGCGTATACAGTGGGCTAGCAGGCATTTTCAGTGAAGGTTACAACACAGGCACGGCTTGGTAGTCACTGACGAGTCACGTCTCCATCTACGTAATGCTGACGGCCGACTACGTGTTTGGCGTAGACGTGGTGAACGTTATGCTGATGAGTGTGTGGTTCAGACAGACCTTTGGGTGGTGGAAGTGTCATGGTCTGGGGTGGAATAAATTACAATCACAGGACTGTCTTCATGTCTGTCAAGGGAGAGTTAATGCCCTCTATTACCGTGAACAGATTCTTCAGAATCACATCGTATCTGTCTTCAATCACCACCAAGATCACAACACATCCAGGTTATTCATTGGCCAGCACAGTCGCCAGATGTATCCCCCATGGAGCACTTGTGGGACGAAATTGGCCAAAGTCTTTCGCGGCGACAACAGATGCGAAACATCCGGGAAATTGAGGCTGCACTACTGCAGAAGTGGAATGCCGTTCCAAGAACTCTTTTCGGACATTTATTGACTCAATGAGGTGACGTTGAACTGCATGTGTCAATGCAAATGGCGGTCACACGCGATATTGACTTTTCGATTTGACTACACGTGTGTTTGATCCTTTCTGAGAGTGGAACATTTCAATGAATGAGCGTCTTTTCTGTGTTGTTGTTTTTGTCAGTCGTCCATCTGTTATTATCCACTCAAGAAATACCAATTCCTTACACGTGCTTTTAATAATCTGAACTTTTAAAAGTGGTGCGTTTTCAATGATGTTCAGTATATATTATCCCACAAGAACCATCACAGACAGACAGAAGTATTTTAATAAGTGTCACACGACAGTTACGATAGGTATATCAAGGTATTCAAAATATACACCCGTGCATTAAGCACCACCCTACTTTGAAAATAATATGTGATGCTACAGAAAGGTTAGGGTATAGCCATCAATTTAATCAACCTATAGTTAAAAGAAGCTTTAGCCATTGGCAGTTTTACAAATACCATAACCTTTGAAAGAATATATTGATGAAAATGTGATGGAAATGAGTTTTACCAAAAATAACTATTCCTCTCCTGCTCATACTACACTATTAAATTACGTTTTGACTAAAAATAACAATTCTGTTATATACCAAGATGACTTTTACTTTTACACATCAAGTAAGCTTTAATTATGCATAATCAGGAAGAAGATTCAGACCTTTTTCCAACAATTCAGATTGCAATTTGACAAAAACTGAAAAAAGCCACATTATAAGATTTCGGAATAAATATTTTATGATTTTGAGTTCATTATATGGAATAAACACTTCTCCTTGCCGGATACTGATAATTACAGCTAAAATCTGTTTGTTTTGTTTGTAAAGCAACCGTTACAGCATTTTAAAATTTTGCTTTTTTTTAGTTTGACTGTAACTTTTCCTAAATCTTAGTTTACAAACTTTCATCCATTCACAATGAATATCGGATTTATAGGCCACGTAACAATCAGTTATTACTTTCACATTTCAAAATAAGGTAACTTGTTTTAGGGCAGCAAAACACCTGTTTTAAATATAGGCAATTATCCTGATTAAAGTACATGGTAATTTCAATGATGTTTCGTTTTTGAAATGTTAAATGCTTGCTCTATCAAATTATAATGGTTATTTTTTATAAGAGTTTAGAATTCATTTCTGACAAAATTAACTGGAAAAATACAGGGTAGTGCTTATTTTATGCACGGGTGTGTAGTTATATTAAAAAAACCAGCCATAACGGGCTTATGAGCCACTAAACAATTTAAAACTTAAAAGAAATATAGAAAGCATATCACAAAATAGAGTATTAAATGATCAAAATAAATATAAAAAACGAACTGAGAATATACAACCATTGTGTTAAAAAGGTATATAAGAGCATTACATAATATAATAAGGTAAATTGGGCTTAAAATATTTTAGAAACTATATAAAAGTTTAAGTAGGCGCAATCGCGTCTTAAAAACAGTTTTGCTATATATTCATCACACGGAAAGGCAAAACAATTGTTCATGTGAAAATTCCTCGCAAACATATGATACTAGTGAAAATAGGGTTTTGCATCGAACATCATTTTCTCACTAATTGTCGCCCACATGTCGACTGTAAACCTTTTTGAAAGTTTACTGTGGCCTTGCAACCTTGATCGAGAAACCTTTGAAGAAGAGTGAACCTTTGAATTGGTCGTAGAAAGGATATTCACTTGTAGCAGAATCTTGCGTTCAGATTCACGATTTTACTTTGAAAGAGACAGTTGACATCATAAATGTAGACACGATAGTTTGGCGTTGTGTACACACGGATAAGAATTAACGAGGCGTAGAGAGATGTACTGAAATGATGAACAATCAAGGCCAGGACAACTACCATGTGACGTGTGTATGCTCCAGAACAGCAGCTCGCCGTCACAACTGACCAAATCGTTTATCCTGTTTTATTTCTAAAACAACCACGAGAACCTGCCCCTAACTGTTGTCCCCATACATTATGATGGTGTCCTGTTTCAGCTGTAGGCGAGCCGCCCCTTTGCATGGCTGCATCAGCGTTGTTTGCCGTAAAACACGCCATCGAGGCTGCCAGAAAGGAAATATCGAAGGACGTATTCTTCCCATTGGGTATAAATGTTTACATTTATCCACGTTATGCGAACCCTTTAAACATCATAATATAATACAATAACAAATAATTGTGCGGGTTATTGTCTTTAATCTAAAATTTAAGTTTGAAGACGATCACCCAAGGAGCATAAAGTAACTGTGAATTAATGATTGTATAACTCTAAAACGAATCTCCCAAAGGTATAAACAGGTGGAAACATTTATTCCATTCAACGCTCCACAAAAATGCATTACTCCTCAACCTTGTTAGATGGGTGGCCGAGTAGTTAAAGTATTCGCTCATCGCGCCAACGTCCTGAGTTCGATTCCCATCATGCGATCGTCTCGTCATTTTCTGGTATCCTCCGCCATAATATTGCTAGAACATTGCGAATGCCATACTCATAAAATAACAGTTACAGTTCAAGATGTCATTCAACTGTTATCTTTACAGATGGTCCAGCCACGGTGGAGGCTATTCAGACAGCATGTCAAGTTGACAGCTCACAGTTTGTGTATGGGACATAGTTGAACATGTACATCAGCAGACCGCAGGGCCTTAGCTATCTGATGTAGGACGCGCTCAAAAGGAGTGTGGAGCCAGGAGGACTATGTGAAGCTTCGTATCTAAACAAAACAAGAAAACACGACGAAAATCAGCCGACGAATGGATCTTACATAAGCCAGCCATAATTCATATTTCGTATGATCTGGAATAAATGCACACTCAACACCGTAACTTTAAATCTCCTCATCAATCCATTTATGTGAAGCATCAAAGTGACATGAGCATTGCTGTAAACCAAACTTAATCTGTATCATGTTTCGTTCAAAGCTGTGCTAAGCCTTATCAACCGTATTGATGTTTATCACATCTATACTGCATTATTACTCACAAATCAGAAACGGCGTGATTTAAAACTAGAAAAATATTTTTTTTAAATAATCCTTATATGATCCTACACTACCCAATAAAAGTTAATTAGACTCACTTCAAGCACTCGCTATATGTTATGTCAATATATAAGGTTACATCGAAGATGAATTTCTCCACTAACGTGGGGGAACCAACTGCACACTTTATGCAGATGAATTGCACGAGGATCATGCATCAATGTGCTGAAACGCATGTGCAAATATCGTGCATGTGAACAGCTGCGTTTTGGTGTAAACCTTTGTTAAGAATTTGTCAAGTTTCATCATTTATTGAACTCATGACAATAATCTATTCAACGTTACGGATTGGCTGTACAATACATCAATTCATGTGTAAGCAGTACCTTTTAACAGTATGGAATATTTTGCAAAATCTGGTTTAGAACAGTTGACTGAAGTAAGTGGCTAAGTTGACGCTAGTGAGTCTAAACTTTTGATGGGTAGTTTATTTGCTTACGTCCAGTATGACATTATTCACAATTTCACATATCATGACAAATTTCCATACCTGAATTGTTTAATATTTTCTTAACTGAACCTTGCGGTATTGTCCATTGTATAAGTGAAACGTCTTGATTTACATTTTGCTATATTTGCATTTTGGCCTCAAAAGAATATTCATTCCCTTTCACATACCTGCAGCAAATGTCATGAAACCAGTTAAAGAACTCCCGATCCTTTCATATTGCTACAGGTAATGCCAGATGAACTAATCTAAAACCTGTTTTCTGTAAATGCATCTTGCTTTAATTTTCACACGCTGCCATTGCAATTAATTAATTATCTTTGCATGAATTTATTCATCTGTCCATGAAAGGGAACGATATGTTTGTGTACCAAACCCATGATAGCTAAACACCTTTATATGTATAATACTGATTATTGTTAAATGAACAAATAAATGTTGTGGCCAAAAATCTATTTTGTCATGTTACATATTACCTGATTACCAACATACAGGAATTGTCTTCTCCAATACTGACAGTACACGGGATACCAAACATCACGATAATCCGGCTTATATGAATAATGATGAGACGTGCGTTTCGTTTGTTTCGCTGTGATGCACTTCGTTACTGCTCAGCTGCGCAGCTTACTTTTGAGTAAGATCAAATGTAACCAGAGATTCAATAGTTTCCATTATAACTAAAATATTACGTTGGATATATATGGCAATGTGTTCTTGTCCAAATCCATTGCTTGATAATGTCAATCCCAGGTAATTTCCGTTACACACCCATAAATAATTTCCGGAGTAATATTAGTTAAGGAATTGGGTCTTCGCAACTGGAATGGGATACCACGCACAAATAAAGTCTGACAATCTCATCTCCTGTTTCGATTCTTTCAAGCATTTGTTATTGAAGACTATAATTCATTTTCACATGAGCATGTCATTGTGACAAGCCAGTTAAAGGGACATATGCATAGTTATTGCACTTGCAATGTAAACAGGAACAACACTTATTTATGCGAATACATTGACTTATTTACGTGACAGCCAGTTAAAGTGACATGTGCATCGTTGCAATGTAAACATGAACAGCAGACATTTATTTAGGCGAATACATTCACTTATTTACGTGACAGTCAGTTAAAGGGACATGTGCATAGTTATTGCACTTGCAATGTAAACATGAACAGAAAACTCTTATTTAGGCGAATACATTGACTTATTTACGTCACAATCAGTTAAAGTGACATGTGCATAGTTATTGCACTTACACTGTAAAAAGGAATCACTGGTAAAAGACGCCTCTTTCTTCTCAGTGCATATTTAATATCATATCATACGACAATACACACAAAAGAAAGAAACTTCACAACACCACTGTTTTGGAAGCGTGGAGATAACAATGCACGATAGTAAACACACTGGTCAACATGTATTCATTTAAAGAACGGGATCACAGATGGCCGAAATGCTTGTGCAGAGTTGCGTATCTCATTTGTGTCAGGACATGCCTTCATTGGAGTTGGATGTCGGGGGTTTTCAGGATTTTGATCACTGATTTGTCAGCACCTAATTTCACCTTTTTTCACCCGTTTCCTATCTCAATAAATTAGAATGGTATACCGGAAATACTGTTCCTGGTTAGCTGTTACGTGTTGAGTGCCAAGGTGAAACTACAAGTTAACCGGAAACCAGTCCGTAACAGAACACGATGTGAAACAACACACAACAAAGTGATGGGATGCAATTGACAATTATATTCTAAAATTATTCGTGTTCACAAACCAAATCACCATACAGGTACAGTACCGGTACAAAATCAAAGGCACTATAATAAATAACAAGTGATTATAACAGACTGAGTAAATATATACAATGGTGACAATATTCACCTCACACGACAATGGTCAAATTTGCAAAACAGGCCCAGACTGAGTATCGGGGGTAAGAATGATCACCACACAAGGTCTTCTTGTAACTGTGATGTGAGATGAGGCAAGAGTTATCTCCCGTGAAACAGGCACTAAAAAGACAGGAACGCAGAATATCAGAATATTATAGAACGTTTTCTGGCTTTGATTTTCATTCGTTGTCTTTGGAGAAGGTCTAACTCGCTGCAACACAGTTTTCCTGATTTCTATTTTATTATACGTGTTTCAGTAACCACGGATATGAGAGTTATAATTGGTCTTCAGCAACCAACCTTCTTATAAGAGGCGACTAACGGGATCGGGCGGTGAGGCTTGGTTGCACTGATACATTTCATCGTATGTCAGTGGCGGAGATCGATGCTAATGCTGTTAATCTTTATCATATTTGCTCTATTGTACATGTCTGCACCACGCATGTGAAGAAAGTGTTGCAGCTACTTATTGCACGTCACGTGATAGCTACACGGTGACACATCCCGCGATATCTATCACAAATCAGTCGGCAGAGATACACGTCCCAGCCATGTCGACAAAAACACTGGGGAACTTTGTGCAGTGTCCTGTGTGCAGGACCAGGTATGATCGGCTATGAATTCTGTATCAAGGTTGCATGTCCAGGAGGTTCACTTGTTTCATTTTGTATCAGTATATTTGATTCGCTGTAACTTAAACGATTGATCTGGAGTGTACTGTGTGCAGGACCAGGTATGATCGGCGATGAATTCTGTATCAAGGTTGCATGTCCAGGAGGTTCACTTGTTTCATTTTGTATCAGTATATTTGATTCGCTGTAACTTAAACGATTGATCTGGAGTGTCCTGTGTGCAGGACCAGGTATGATCGGCGATGAATTCTGTATCAAGGTTGCATGTCCAGGAGGTTCACTTGTTTCATTTTGTATCAGTATATTTGATTCACTGTAACCTAAACGATTGATCTGTTTTGGTTTATGGAATTAATGTTGTTTACCAAGCTGACGATCTGACACGATAAACCCCAGTTTATCCCACATTTCATTAGACCTTGCAAAAACAGATTTGGTTTACTGGTTTGGTCTGATTTTTAATATATATATACAGTATCGCTTTCTTCCATAGCCACGCCCCCACCAACGGCGCGCTGAAGGATGGCGTCTATGCTTCAACTTGTGAAAACTGTGGTCACTTCTTCAAGTTCAAGGCCACAGGTCCTCTCAAGTCCACTGTCACCTTCACCATAAATAGAACTTCCTACACAGGTACATGACTGCGAATACATGTATAGTGTCCATAAAATAGGCAGACTTCTGTATCTTCAACCAATCGGTCACCAGCATAAAACTGAAATACAAAATACATATATAACTAACTGTACTTAACTAATGTTATGTTAATTCCTATGCACAAGAATCCCTGATCACCATATGACTGGCGAGCTGAACACTTCATACATAGGCATTTGATCGAATTGTTAAGATGTATCCTCTGTCATAAAGTTAACGATGGTGGAACCGCCTTCTTCGTTCCAGTAACAACAGTTACTGTTACTTTTGACATGCAATATTGTAGTCCAAGAACACACAGCAATGACACATTGACCAGTTTCCTTTAAATGTTGTATCTGTTTAACGTTCGAGAATGTTTTTTCTGATTTCAGTTGGCAACGAGTATGCCGCGGCCCTCTCCCTGAATGAGTTCATGAGGTCCCAGGGTGTGTCCTATGGCACCAAGGCGATGTGTATAGAGGGAGGGTGTGGCGTGTGCCTCGTCACTACCACACTGTATGATCCCATCACAAAGGCCGTGCAGACCTACACAGTCAACTCGGTAGGAGCTTAATACGTCACTGGATCACTGTACTGATAGATTACATCATTGCATTTAGATGAAACTATGACAATCCAAATGAGAGACCCACGACATTCGATTCTATATATGTACAATTATCAAGGCGATCATAACTGTTAAGGTAATGCTTCTGGGGGCATATTCAGCAGTCTTTAACATATATAACGTATCTGATTTCCTTTAGTGTTTGGTTCCCCTGTACACGTGTGACGGCATGCAAGTGACAACCATCGAGGGTCTGGGCAACCCCAGGGATGGCCTACACCCGATACAAGACCGTCTGGCACAGTACAATGGCTCTCAGTGTGGCTTCTGTAGCCCCGCCCAGGTCATGAATATGTATGGGTAAGACATTCAAGATATCTATGGAAGTTCACAATGGCTCCACTCAGGTCATGAATATGTATTGGGGAGATATTCCATGATATGTATGGAAGGTCACATTGGCTCTCAGTGTGGCTACTGTTGCCAAGGTAGGTCAAGTCTTCAAGATATGTATGGAAGGTCATGAATATGTATGGAAAATGTCTTCAAGATGAACAGTAGATGGTTTTTAATGTGTTTATGGAAGGTTTGCAACATACACTTGAAACACGACCACCAATACTGTCAACACGTATCTTAAATACAAAACTTTAGTGCAAAAGAATATCCAGCCTTAACTATCTACAGGAACATATTCAATATGGTGTAAAGGGTACGTAAATGTGGAAATTGTATTCAAAACTCATAATGAATCACCAACATTATTTAAAATGTGTACAGTATCATGTCAAGATCGGATTCGTCAAAAACATTATATACCACGAGTTGGCACGGATACGGATGTACGTAGGTACATCAGAGCCTACACTCCACAAGATAATTAATTCAATCAAAACGTTTTCACTCATTGACAGTTATTACGTAATTAAGTAGCAGCACACACAGACCTTCCACGATCTCTATACTGTTCCACATGCGATCAGCAAAGAGATATGAAATCGATAATATTACATTTATCAAAAATGTAATACTGAGTGATCGATAACACCGGTTATTCCACAGGGTGGTGGGTAGCCCAGCGGTTAAAGAGCCTGCTTACTTCGCTGAAGACCTGGGTTCGATTTCTCACATGGGTACAAGGTGGAGAGCCCACTTCTTGTGTTTCCCGAAATTGCTAGAATATTACTGAAAACCTTACTCACGAACTACTAATCCACACAGTACAATGCTCCTGTTTTAGGTTACTGAAGAGGACCCCCAAACCCACCATGCAGGAAGTAGAAAATGCCTTTGACACGACTGTCTGCCGGTGTACAGGTCGGTTGGATCCTATTCATTGTTATAATCTCTTTACAAAGATGGTTCCAGTGTTTATTTACATTATTTGTCATTGACGGGATGTTGTTAGTTGTAATATGTTGAGTTAAAATATATAGCACAACACATTTTACATGTCATCGCTGCATCAGCTTATGTAAATTTAAGTACTGGATATACTATGTATACACTATATATATATATATATATATATATATATATATATATATATATATATATAGTGTAGATAGATAGATAGATAGATGGATAGATATAGATAGTCCACACTAGGTATGCTCATAGTGTTATTACCCCGGATAACCCAAGCTGCCTGTTAGGCGCTAGAAGGTTATAGTCATATGACTTTTTCCACCGGGTACCCATTTTCCTGCTGGGTGAACAGAGACAATTTTGAACAAACATTGCCTATGAGACCACATGTGTCACATGTGCTTCGTTGTGGGGCAGGACTCAAGTCCTAGAAACTCTCAGGAGTCAAGCTGCCAAACACGGTCACCCATCCAAGGACTCTCCGAGCTCGACGCCGAGATAGATAGATAGATAGATATAGATATATATAGTATATATGTATATAGACACATACATATATATACAATACATACACATAGATTGTACACTTACATGCTGAACACATAGAGTACACTTACATCTCACGGGATTATCAATGCAAATATGACAAAAATCTCGTTTGATATCCCTCTAACGAAACAAGATTGTGTTGAGGTCCGAGAGAAAAACGAGCTGAGTGTACATGTAGAAAAATAGAAGAATTGTAGGATTAACTGAGCAAACGCTGATTTCTCATTAGAAACATTGCTAATTTGTTCGGAAATATGAAACTTTCAACGTGGAAATACATCCGAACACTAATGATCAATTTACTGCCTAAGATGTGTAGCGTGTTCTGCCCTACCGTCATGAAAGATTAATTGCTTTTATTGCCTCACGAATATCAAAATGTTGTTGAACATTTCGTGTTGAATAAGTAAAAACGAATTCGAATTGTTAGACTTATATAACAACAGTATTAGTGAATCAATAACATGAGACCAGGAACTCTTAGTTTTGTTACATTTTAGACAACAGATTTTACTACTGTGAAACTCTCAACAACTGTCACAAGTCGCCAAATATGAAGTTTCGAACACTCGGTGTTCTTGATCGGTTATTGTGTGACCGCGTGATCTGCACATGATAAACAGTTTACAATTGCGTCAGCATAAACATTTTAGCAAAAAAAGCTTCCAAGGACAGATAGCAAGTCACATGCACGCTCATACGGGTATGCGAACTATCCTGATCTGATAACTCTAGATAATATGAGATCAGAATGTAGAGTACATGTTACCCTTATTCACAGCATAAATATAACACCAAACATAAACACAAGAGTATATGACTGTTTGATGTCGTTGTTAAGGAATGACGTGACATGACAAGGAAACACTAAAGGCTATCTACCTGGCCTAGAGTGGCAGTTTCCTATTGCACAGGTTATCTCGTAACCTTGTCTATAAACAGATTACCACGCCATGATAATACCTGATATTAAGTGTTATCAATGTTATGTGTGCACTTGAACAGATGTATTACACAGGCGTTTGCATTTCCAGCACGTATTATCTTTCCTTCGTGTAAAATACTAATTTCATTGGTCAATTTCGCTTTAACAGGTTTCCGTGTCACCCCTCCCAGGAGAAAATATTACCCGCTGCCACGGTAACCCCACACTCTCCCCCGACAAGCTGTATCGCTATCAATCGTATGACGTCATAATATGACGCATGCAGTGCACTGAGTTCGAAAACCGTTCGATTAGCTGTTTTGGGGTTCACTATGTACACATTTACCGACTTTCACGGATTTAATTATACTATATTTTATACATTGAACCGTTTGCACACTCAAGTTAAACATACTTAACCATTTTTATAGCATTTTTTAGCTTGTCAGAATATGTGTCACTGATTTAAAAAAAAACAGGCGAGAAACAGACGCTATTTTGTTGACATGTCATATAGCCTGGAGCGATCTTCAAAATAAAATATAATGATATCTTATACAGTGAACATGTCGGTAAGATAAATACTTTGTATGCTTCTCCCTCGAGTAATACGGTCTGATGTACGCCTTTTTATAGCCGTGTCATCCCTCGCCTAACGGTTTGGGTGACACTGCTACCCTCGAGAGAAGCATACAACTTATATTGACGTACACGTCAACAGGAAATAAACTGGTCGAAATCGAACAATAAATATTTAATTGAACAGAGATTACAGAGCAGTTTCACCATGAGCCTAAAAGCGTTTATCAATGATGATGAGTCAGCAACAAAAGAAATATTTGGACCGAAATATTTAAACTACCCTCCACTGTATTGTTGAAGAAACATTGAAATCCGAACCCTTTTATTGATTGTTTCCGAGCCGATTGACCATTAGCAAACATGTATGCGTAGAAGACGAGATAAACCTTAAGTAGGACATGAGTGATAAGGTCAAACATGATGTTCCCAAGATATGACCTTGAACCGACCCTCATTATCATTTGTTCCACAGGGTAATTATGATATTAACTTTGATAAGTTCTGTTTCATGTAATATATCTGATTTTCAGCGATACTGTGAATACATGTTATGAGCGAATATATGCACACTGACCATATCTTGCAGGCTACAGACCAATCCTGGACGCGATGAAGTCCTTTGCTGCTAACGCTGCACCAAATCTTCCTGGAGGCACCATTGACATAGAGGTAAAACGGTGTTGAATGTGCACGTGTCCTGATAATGGGCACCTTGATGGACGATGGGAGGATCTTTTGGTTGCCGTTTCAGATTTGTAATGGGTAATATACAGTGCTGCAGATTTCGTATGACATTAAGGTGACATTTCATTGAGGAACATGATGTTATTCAGGAACTGGACAAGATTTGCAAGAAGACCGGAAAGACGTGCACAGGACGCTGTTCATCTGAGAGACAGACTGACCCGGAGCAGGTGCCCCTCCACATTGTGCTGCAGGGGTCACAGTGGTACAAACCAACCACCACGCAGCAGCTCTACGCCCTCCTCGGCCAACACCAAGCAGACAACTACAGACTCGTCTTTGGGAATTCTGGATATGGTATGCACATTGTGTTTCCCTGCTAACATTTAAAACGTGTCTTGTATGCACAAATCTATTTTTCACAAGGTGGCCTATATAATAATCCGTAATTTATTCATATGAACTTCTTCGGATGAATTATCCAGGTACTCAACATAGAACCGTATCAGGTTTATCTCAAACATTTAATCCCTTACAGTATAATCTTGCACTTAAAATTGTTGTTTTGAGTCCGATTCGAATTGTAGGATAAGCCATATTAAAGTCCCCACTACAGAGTGAGAGAAATTCTGCGACAAGTTAGTTATAATGAAAAGAGTGATATTAACTTAGCTTTTGAAACGATTTTTTTACGGCCAATGGGCTCTGGGTATTTTACATAGTTGAAAGGACTATTTAATACATATAATCAGGAATAATGATGAACATATATATTTGGATTACTTTTTGTTAAGTATTGAACATTACTCCAGGTGTGATCATTCATATTATTGAAGTAATTTACTGATGATTCTTTCAGGCGTGTATAAGGAGATCGGTCCATGGACAAGTGACGTCCTCATTGACCTTCGTGGCATCCAGGATTTCTATGACATTTCAGTATGTTCAAATGTATACATGACAACAGAAAAATGTTATAAAACAAAACCATACATGTTTCTTTCTGTCTCTATAGATGCCCACTTCGTGATCAGATCGTGATCGAGGTGGTGTATTGTTGGCTAAACAGAACTCAAGATCAGAGCCACCTGTCACAATCTGATCCTTTCAAATGTGCTTCAAAATGGAGTTTGTGGACTTGAATGATTTTTCACTGCTTCGTTTTGATGATGCCCCAACTTTGAAAACTGTGACGATATGCCAATAAATATATTATATATAGATTGTATTTGATTACAATGTATCAGAAAAAGCTCCGATTTATAAGACAATATGAGTTGTGATGTTTCGAGCTTTAATGAGTAAAACCATGAGCGGACATTTTCAAATTTACAACCTATTGCTGTATACATGTTCCAGACATAGAAAACTAAACGAGTGTCTAGAAATCTGTAATCAAATTATGATTCTTCTCTTTTACCACACATTATGACATAACTTGATATTATTATCACCAGGTGGACACCTCCAATGTAACGTTTGGTTCCAGCATCACCCTGACCAATCTGATAGAGGTCTTTACAGAAAACAGCACCAAACCTGGCTTGTCTTACTTCCGTGACTTCGCGAACGGCGTGGCTCTCATTGCTTCCACTGGAGTCAGAAATGTGAGAAGTAATGGAAACCAAATATAAATATATACTTTCTCTAATGTTTTCTTATTTTCAATGACTGAATCAGCGTCACTGTGAAGTTGATATGGTGCATATCTGTTCGAAGGAAGTAAAAGGACATTGTGTCAGTGCATTGTATCCCATAATTCGGGACACTGTTACTAATCTGAAACTTCATTAAATCTGAAAAAACTTCCGTCTTCAGGCACATCCTTAGAAACAGTGATGTTGTCAGTACGGCATTACTATGACGCAGTTCATAAAAGTTCAGATGTAACAAATATCTTACATGCTGACAGGCTGAATGCTGTTCTGTTTGCAGAAGACAGTTATTGGATATTCATTTTTCTGATATATGAGTGAGTGAGTTTAGTTTTACGCCGCACTCAGCAATATTCCAGCTATGTGGCGGCGGTCTGTAAATAATCGAGTCTGTACCAGACAATCCAGGGATCAACAGCATGACCATCGATCTACGTAATTGGGATACGATGACTTGTGTCCACCTTCTGACATATTAGAATACGGGTAGAATGTGTGTTTCAGTTGGGCAGCTGGGCAGGGAATCTGATGCTGAAGAACCTCAAAACTGAGTTCCCGTCTGATGTCTTCACCATGTTCGAGACAGTCGGAGCGACGCTAACTATTGGTAAGGAATGGGGCTATGATATACAGGACATTCAAGTGAGAATCAAGTGAGAAAGTGAGGTCGTTCATAGAGACTTCCCTTCAACAACTGAGCCTGTGCCCTTAGCTTGGTTGACACTTATTGCAGTACCGTTCAGTACCAACAACAAAATCATCATTGGCATCGTGACTGTGTCCAGCATCCTTTTTAAAAAACTGTGGAATGCCATCATTAATTTTGTTTTGGATGGAAAGATAATCATCAGACAAATAAATGTGCACAAACTTCTTTCAACCCCAACTTCTTTTCTGGTTCCACTCTGTTGCTTGTCAATAGTATCCTTTATGGTCCAGTATAATGATACAAGATCTGTTAGCCACTATGTAAAATGATGGGATATTTTAGAATCAGTCAAATCACCTTTCTTTGGAGGAAGTATTGTTCGACCTATGCACAACCAAGGTAAAACAATTTCTGGATCTATGATAGAATTGAAACAGTAAAACATGCACTGGTGCCGTATTTGATTTGGACATTCTGATTACTATTTTCAGGCATTCAAGTGTAATGAAACACGACAATATAGATTTTACTGTTTCTTGTACATTATTTTGGTAATCGTCTACCCATGGTCTCTCGAGGATGGTGTTGCCTGGTAGAGACAAATGTTTCCAAAATCTATTCCAGGAATCCATAGTGGGTCTTCCTCATCAGTGACTTCAGTTGTTGTAAAAAATACTTCATCATTCTTGAAAAGTATATTTTGTTTGATGTCCAAATCTTTTCTTCTTTCTGCCAACATCATTAAGTTTGCATTCAAGTACCCGATGGTCACAAACCATGTACATCTATCTTTGTGTAGGATCGAGTGATGGCACAGAGAAATCATACAGTCTCATGGACTTCCTGACGCTAGACATGAAGGGCAAGGTCATCCTGTCTATCACACTGCCAACATTTCCATCTGGAGATGTGTATGTGAAGACCTTCAAGGTTACTCAGAGACACCAGGTACATAGTTTAAACAATGCCCCCTTGGATTCAGGTACATAATGTGATTGTATAGTGGCTCGAAATAGGCAATAAAAAAACAAAATACATCATTAAAGTTCATGTTCATGTCTTGCAACGTAGGATGCCAGGTACAGAACATACTTTTCAATCTATGCTGATGTTAGATGACACCATGTTATGTAGGGCTTGGGTGAAACAGGCGACAACGCACTAGTGTTGGGAATTGGTTAAAATCTCATAATTGATGATTGCTTCATTACAACCGATCAATCATCGAAAATATTTGGTTAGCGTCATTTATGAATTTTCCTGGCTATTTTTGTTAATGCACAAAACCATAAAAAACCATGTAGTTCTTTGGGGTGTTTTCTGGGCAAATTTCACATCGTGAAAGGATAACTAATATGTTAGGAACATAAATGTCTTGGGGTCTTGTATAAATTCAATCATGACTTGGAACGAGCTTGTAGTGCTCATGAAATGTAACTGACAAAACCAACCTTGTGAAAAATATTGTTAATGCAAAAAGTGTTCCAGAATTGTTTGTGTTCGATTATGAGAAAAAATGATCTATGGCTTGGTCGTTTAGTCACTGCGACCAATCTTCGATTATTTCAATTAATCGGACCACCACTACAACGCACTGACATATCCATTTACTTCTTCCAGAATGCTCACAGCTATGTAACAGCAGGCTTCAGGATGCAGCTGGACAGAAGCAACAACTTCCTGGTCAAGACCAAACCATCCCTGGTCTATGGTGGTGTCAGCAAGACCTTGGTGAGTCATAGATCTGCAATTTAGAAATATTATCAATTAGGTATGATGTTAAAGCCTACACAATGTTCGAGATGTAATACATAATACAACACGGACTTCACACATATTGTATGTGAAAGGATAAAGATACTGTACACATAACCGTATTAAAATTACGCTTCTTACTTTGATATCCTTAACGTAATGGCGTACAATAATGACAAATTTCCTAATTTCCTAGGTCCACGCAAGCAACACAGAGGCGTTTCTGCAGGGCAAACAACTGGGTGACTCTTCAGTCCTGAGAGGTAAGAGACAGAGAAACTGATAGGGGTGGGTATTGCAAGGAATGTTCACATTGCGATAAATTACGATGCGAAAGCATATATTGCGATATGTATTGCAATATATTGCAAGAAGTTTTCTTTAACAAAAGATACGTATAATCGAGTTAATGCTTGATATATAAAGTAAAAACACAACAAAATCACAATGCTTGATTAGGCGTTAATAAAAACTTTTAATCATGACAAAATACAAATGTAAATAATGTTTGGCACAAATGAAACAAAGAAAGGAACAATTTAAAAATGGAAATATCCGAAGATTTCCGAGTGTTACGAAGTTTTCCGAATGCATGTCAAAATACCGGTTTTCGATCTGCGTATCGCAATACGTATCGTTTTCATGTCTGAACCGGTAAATACCGGTAAACCGGTTATATTGCGCAGCCCTAGAAACTGAGAAAGAAGGCATATTCCATACTATAAGCTATGCCATAGTTTATGCTACCATGCTTCTGTAATGATTACTGAAACATGTCATGCTCATTCAAGGAGAGATGAATTATGTAGCAAAACGGCGTAACTTTTATGATTGCCAGTTATTCCCTGCTGGGAACTTGGTGCCTTAAATAACTTTATATTTTTCATTTCATCATTTGCAGGAGCTGTAGCGACTCTGTCGGCCGAGCTGGTCCCCGACACTACCCCTGACCTGTCCAGTCCAACCTACAGGAAGAGCCTGGCCATGTCTCTGTTCTATAAGGTCAGTATCAGTCATCGTTGTCTGACTGAAACATTTTATTATATTGCTACGAATGTCACCTTTTCTAACTTTGGCTAGTTGTTCTAATTACAAAGATAAAACCATTAGCTGCAATATTGATGAATTTACGGTTGACAGTTAACTGCTATAGTGAGTTAGTGGAGTGAGTTAGTTGGGGTTTTCGCAGCTTTTAGCAATATTCCAACAATGTCACGGCGGGGGACACCAGAAATAGGTTTCACATGTGGGGAATCTAATCCGGGTCTTCGGCGTGACGAGCCAACGCTTTAGTCAGTTGGCTACCCCTCCGCCCTGCTAATTGAATAGTGGATGCTGCACATGCCAACTGTACATTCTCTCTGTATTCCATGTGAGTGTTCATTTCTTAAGCAGACACCAGGTGTCCTGTGTATATGTGTCATAGATCATTGTTTAAAATCACTTGATATAAAATGAATACATTTCAGTGCGTGCTCGGCATGTGTGGTGAGAAGGCAGCGGCAAGATTCCAGAGTGGAGGCACCAACTTGATACGGCCCGTGTCTTCAGGCACTCAGACATATGACACCCGTAAAGATGAATATCCCCTGACTAAACCTATGATCAAAACTGATGCAGCCCTACAGGTAAATAACAGCTTTATGAGTTGTACAGATTCCACACGGTTCACCCCACATGAAACAATGGGAGCTCACGATCGTCATCCATTCTCTGCGTATTGTGATTATAGAGCGAGGTGGGTTTGACGGTGGGTTTTTCGAGTTATATCACGGTGTGTCAACTGTGGGAGCAAATTCCGAAGTTATGCACGTTTTAGAGTGTGTAGTATTCCAGCTAGATGGCACAGGTCTGTAAATACTCGATTCTGGACCAGACAATCCAGTGATCAACATCATGATTATCAATCTACGCAACTGGTATACGATGACATGGCATTGTGTCAACCAAGTCAGCAAGTCTGACCACCCGATCCCGTTAGTCGCCTTTAACGACAAGCATGGGTTACTGAACATCAATTCGAAGCCGGATCTTCACAGGTTCGTGAAAAAATGACACACTACGACACGTTAACATGTCGACAGGACAGGTGTTTGACGTTTACCGCTTACGATGAAACCAGCGAGTCTTCCAAGTAACTTTCTTCATGTACGGATAACACAATTCTGATGAGTACTGCCACATATAATAAATGTATATTCTGAATATGGCAAGGCACGACATGCTGATATTCTTAGTCAAACCTAAATGCAAACAGTTAAACATATTAGACAGGTTAATTGTAATAGAAACACGTTGCATATGATGCCATATAAATGTATGATCTCGCTGCTGTGATCCTTTGTATTGGATCAATATATTTTGGTTCTAAATCACAACGAAACACTTGTACAACCGTCCGACATCATTAGGTAGTATGTTTTGCTGAGTTAACTATTACCTTGCAACTTACATTCGGTAATGTGATTTTCTTTTAACTCATAATATTGATTTTTCGGGAACATTAAAAAATGTAATTTTGTTCCAATCACGATTTTAGTAGCGTATCTGAGTACAAGAGTTTCGGCATAGGTGCATTTTCAATTATATGAAGCTTCGTGTGTGTTTTAGACATCCGGAAGGGTCAAGTTCGTTAACGACATCCCTCCTGTCCAGGAAGAGCTGTGCGCGTCGTTCGTCATCACCAGCGTCGGTAACGCCGAAATAGACACCGTGGACACTTCTGCAGCCCTGGTAACCATCATATACTTGGAAACATAAAAAAATCGCGAATATATACATAAAATTCGATACACCATAGACATATATAAGTTAAAGTAAACAGGTGATATTGAAACATGCATAGAAGTATGTATAGAGATGATATACTTGACAAAACATGCCTGTGTAACTGAAACCCCGTGTATTATTTCCCGAAATCTTATTGCGGGCAATGCTGTTTCGACAGAGTTATCCTGGAGTCCTACGGTACATCTCTGCAGCAGACGTACCAAAGGGGGGCAGCAATAATTTCAGCTACTCACCAACCAACATTGAGGAGGTAAAATATAAATACAGTATTGGTGTATTTACTACGTCAGGCCAAGATCATATCACATTGTAGTCTCCGAACGGCCGAAAGAGCACTTGGCAGTCACACTTGCTGCTGAATTTGAATTTGTATATGCAACTTAAAAGTAAAAGTATCTTCATGGAGCATGCTGGTCGTAAAGTATTACACACACGTGGAACCACTGTGCTGGTCATACATTAACTTGCTGGTGCAACCTAAGTCTGTCGACCGTGACCAGGGATAGAATTGATATTCAGTAACCCATGCTTGTCATAAGAGGGGACTAACGGAATCGGATGGTCAGGCTCGCTAACTTGGTTGACACATGTCATCGTATCCCAACTGCGTAGATCGATGCTGTTGATCACTGGATTGTCTGGTCCAGGTTCGATTATTTACAGACCGCCGCCATATAGGTGGAATATTGCTGAGTGAGGCGTAAAACTAAACTCACCCACTTATGTTATTTAAATCGTTTAGTGTTATGGATGTAGATATGTATAAATTTAAAAACATTCTGATTTTCACGAAGCGAGAGACCTGCATTGCCATTTAAGATGAGATTAATATCAATACATGCTCTATTATTCACTATATTTTCTAAAGAGGTTAACATTTGTTCTCTTTGAATTATATATAATGGACATTCAAGAAAATAATGAAAAGCATTTTCACAATTATGGCCACACTGACAAAGTGCATCATTTCTAACATTAATTCTGAATAAATCATAATCAAGTGTTTACATTACTCGTACCTTGACGATGCAGCCTACGCTGGGCGTGAAGCATTACATCTTCCTTGCTGTTCTGATTGTAACAGGCGGCACACATGAACACACCTTGATGGCTACCACCTTGAATAAACCATGGTTTATTTGTGATCAGGGTTACATTGAATTATAAATACATTATTTGACATTCACGTTTTCTGATAAAGTTCCAATACCTATTATTCCATTTCCGAAAAAAAACGTGTATTTGATTAACACAATGTAAAGGCCCATTTATCAGGCCTTATGACACAAGGCTCAGAGAATACCACTTAATATGACTAAAAAGAACCATATAAATATTTAGTCTGGCGTTTAGATGTGGAGCCAAGTGTTAAACGTGAAGGTGCAACTCTGTGAATGTAACAGGTAGGAAATAATGTCCAGGTTATCTGTTGACAGTTGTTCTGCAGTGGGAAGGTTGTCTACAGTGGTCAACCCATTGGTATCATCGTTGCAGGTAAGGCATCTGGACTTAAGACGTAATCTGTTTACGGCAGGGGTGGAAATAACCCATTGCCCGACGCCCGAGTCCAGTGTTTTTTTCTGTCGGCAAGCAAATTTGTATATAACACTGTATCGGTGTCTAGTTGACTTTCAAATATTAATTATGTTGTTTATTTAAAAAAATCAACAAGAAAACGGCCGGTATAGTGGGCAAATTATCAGGGCAAGTGATTTTAAAGGCCACTGTACCGGAGTACACTAGCAATTTTAAAGTTATTTTCACCACTGTTACGAGATGTCCACTTTCCCTTACACGGTTCTGATCTGGTGGTCTGATCTGATTCGATGACCTGAGGCCCGTTTCACAAAGGGACCGTAGCGCTGAGACTATCGTAACTCCCATACTTTAACACAGAGTTATGACCGTGGTAGATCAGCGATAGGTTTGTGAAACGGGCACCTCGATGATCGATGTCATCGTAACCCCAATTTACGTTGATCGATTACCGTGATGATACAACACAATGTCATGATTACACACAATGCCATTAGAAAGTGAGTTGAGTGAGTGAGTTTAGTTTTACGCCACACTCAGCAATATTCCAGCTATATTGCGGCGGTCTGTAAATAATCGAGTCTGGACCAGATAATCCGGTCATCAACAGCATGATCATCGATCTGCGCAATTGGGAACCGATGACATGTGTCAACCAAGTCAGTGAGCCTGACCGCCCGATCCCATTAGTCGCCTTTTACGACAAGCATGGGTTACTGAAGATCAATATTCTAACCCGGACCACGGGAACCATTTAGAAAGTGGTCAAATGTAACATATGCTATATTTTGGATGCATGATTTCACGGCTGGCCACGACGGGTCTATTTACAAAACCACTTTGTGTAATTGTAATATTGCTGGGTGCAGCACTCTGATCGCAAACGTTGAATTGCTCTTTTTAGACACGGTTCTGTTAATGACAGACCAGATGACGTACAACTAACATTCTTTGAATTTCCATATAACGAGCCTAACCAGGAGCACACACTCAAACCACAGCGGTGAAAACGTGTGTATATTGTCTTTACAAATCGCGTGTGTTGTATTCCAGTTGACAAGCTTTCAGCAGACATCGCAGCCAGCATGGTGAAGGTTACCTACAAGAACGTCCAGCCTCCCATCATTACAATGGAAGATGCTATTCAGAAGAAATCCATATTTCCAAATGTTGCCCAGGAATTGAAAGTTGGTGATGCTGCAGGTAAGCATCCCCTTTGCCTTGATCGTTTAACTGAAACACCTGTACGAGTTTGTGTAGAAACCTTTAAGAGAATTGAAACTTTATTTAAAAATCATTAAATAATATGATAAATATTCTGCGATACTCTTTATCAAAGTTACTTTAAATAGAAAGGATTCAAACGTATCTCATTTCTAACCGGTCTCTGACCAATAAACTTTTTCTAATTCACTAATTCATTGTCTATGTGTGTCTTCTTTTCAGCGGCAATAGCTAGCGCTGACAAGAAGATCTCAGGTCGAATTAAGATGGGACAACAGTATCATTTCCATTTGGAGACACAGGTCAGTCAGCAATGACTTAGCTCACCAGTACATCACTTCTGAGTGAGTTTTAGCAATATTCCAGCAATATCACGGCGGGGGACACCAGCAACAGGCTTCACACATTGTACCCGTGTGGGGAATCGAACCTGGGTCTTCGGCGTGACAGGGGAACGCTTTAACCACTAGGCTACCCCCACCTCACTAGAGACAGGTGAATTGAGTATATGTTGTTGCAATGTCTGTTGTGTCAAGAAGGATTTTTATGATATACTTGTGAGTATAAAATGAATAACATTGTTTGATGCATGTGTTTTTATGATACATGTGAAAATACATGTTTTGTTTCATACAATATACAACTACTACAATATTCATGTGTGTTTACTTCTTTTTTTCAAATTACCATGTGGAGGTAAAACCGTTTAAAGTAAGCTTGTACTTCGAGTTCACTGCGTAATGGTTTGAACTCAGTCAATACATTCATCCATGTACATGTATGTGTGTATGGACTAAGCACGTAATTTCAGTATCAAGTAACACTAATCCCTGTATTGTATGGGTATGGGACTCTATGTGAATAGTTTAGCGAGTTGTGTTGAACATTCAAATATTCATTTATAGCACAATTCCATCTACAGATTAGCATCTGCTATCCTGACGAAGATGGGGTAGGCGTGAGTCTTCTCTCCTCTACACAGTGGCCAGACTTTGAACAAGTGGTCGTATCCAGAGTCCTCAACATACCAGAAAGCAGGTACCTCAGCTGTTTACATTTATAATCGGCAGAAATACATTCGTGGTTTGTAAAAGTCCCGAGCGTCGTATCCAACAGTATTTCACCTTTGTCATGACGTCTTCGAAATTATCGTTCCTGGGCCACGTTACCAATCACGAGTACATCCTGCACGAGTGAGTGAGTTTAGGTTTACGCCGCAATCAACAATATTCCAGCTATATGGCTGCGGTCTGTAAATAATCGAGTCTGGACCAGATAATCCAGTGATTAACAGAATGAGATGAGCATCTATCTGCGCAACTGGGATAGGATGACATGGGTCAACCAAGTCAGCGAGCCTGACTACCCGATCCCTTTAGTTGCCTCTTACGACAAGCATGAGTTACTGAAGACCAAGTCTAAACCGGATCTTCACGGGTGCATCCAGCACGAAGACACGTTATCATGCACTGGACTATACTGAACAAACATGAAACACAGAGATATATTTAAAGAGATTGAATTATTTTGCATGGAAGGCAATTTATTCAACTTAAACAAATAAGTACCTATTCCATGCACATGTATGTAGTGATAACTACATGCAACAACATAACATTGAAGATGAATCTGCAGCATAGGAATTTGTAACATTGTCTTACATGAAATACAAATGTCGTATTTTGTGCCCCTTGTTCTCTCTGCAATATATATTGGTTGCACTTACAATCTCAATGTGTGCCTTAAGAATAAACTATTCTGTCTTACGCTTCAAAAATAATCTTGGTTTATCATGGCAGATTAGGAATGAACATTATCTAATAAACAAGTTGATTCGTATTCATTAATGTTGTTGGCTTTTTGCAATCCCAATGTGTGCCTTAAGAATAAACTATTCTGTGTTACGCTTAAAATATAATCTTGTTTTATCATGGCAGATTAAGAATGAACATTATCTAATAAACAAGTTGATTCGTATTCATTAATGTTGTTGGCTTTTTACAATCTCAATGTGTGCCTTAAGAATAAACTATTCTGTCTTACGCTTCAAAAATAATCTTGGTTTATCATGGCAGATTAACAATTAACATTATCCAATAAACAAGTTGATATGTATTATTAATTATATCTTGTATATTGAGAGGAGTTCGTTGACCTTTCAGTGTCAACCTGACCGTAAAACGCCTCGGGGGATCCTTTGGGGCCAAAATATCACGTGGATTTCTACCTGCGTGTGCTGCTGCTGTTGCCACATACGTCACGAGGAGGTTGGTGCCACGCGAGATGACACTCAGTGCAGTCGTTAAGAATACGTGTCAATACAATACACATCATATTGTCGATATATTCATAGGAATACATTTCAACGTCTTATGGGTACAAAATGTGAAGCCTTGTGTACCCCAGGGCTAAATGCCAACGTTATGGTGTCATAGGCCAAACTTGTTTCTTGTACTAATGCCTAATATAATTTTTTATTGTCTCGCCAAATCATCTGGAGTGTGGCGTGAAACAAAAACACTTTCAAACGTACCGTTTTTCATGTACTAGCATCTAAAACTGGGAACCGAAAAAAGAGATATACGTTCATTTTATTTGGAAAGTTCAAAAAGATTAACTGGCACTTAAGCGGCGTCCAAAGGACTCTTTAACATTCCTATATCTAAGTGTGTAGTAATTCGAATTGAAACTATTTATTACTACAATATATATATAGAATACAAAACTGTTGATGATGTTCTTTGAAAATCAGTATATATGCTTTTTGGCATACATTTACTTTATATGAAATTGGCTGAGTTGTTGTGTCTCCGAATTCAATTCTTACCCAAGTTTGCATTGAACATATTTATTTTTTATTAAAAATTAAAAGCAACAGATAACATTTTACAAAGTGTTAGACGAATTGCATTTGACGACAGTTCTTTCAGTTTTCATTTATACGAGAAACAAACTCGGTAAACTTTCTTTTGCCATTCAGTATACATGTAGCTGGTTTCCTGTGACAAATTTCAGACCTGTCCGCCTGTCTATGAACTTCCATACCAACATAAAGACAGTTGGGAAACGTTTTCCCTACCTGGCGGATTACACAGTAAGTCCACTGTCTTATCATCCTATGGATATGAGCAGATAAATAAATACTCGAATAAAGAGCATTGCTATGTGTCTGCGGAAGGAACGTAACCTACGTCGACCAAGCCACGTTCCTTCTACAAATTCAAATTCTATTCATTAAGCACCCATTTGTCGAACTTACAATTGTTTTGGCGCAGAAGCTGGGCCCCACGTATTCAATATTTAGCTATCATTCTGTGGTTGTGTAGAACATCGGATAACTGGAAGTATTTAGTCCCTTCAATTTCGACAAAACGCGGTATTGTCTTATAACAGACGAGGGTATATTTGGTCTTGGGTTCAAATCCCGATTCGTTTTTCTAGGTTGTCTGCACCATACCCAACCTTGCGACTTCCACCATAGTAGTAAACATCCAAATCATGTTTCGTCTTTTGTCTGCAAACTGCCCATTTTTTAAAAAAAACGACGTTTCCGTATTTGCGGTGAAAGACTTGCTTCACCTTTCGTTTACCTCCCAGATCAAGCTGTCACGTCCTGTTATACATGTAAGTGAATAATTGTTCAAAGCAGCGTTAAACCTAATAGTAGTACAGCTGATGGGGGTTCGCGATCAATCCACCCATACAGGAACATTTGAGGTGTGGCTGAGGTCTCACTACCGAGCCATACACCCATACATTGTACTTGTGGTTTCTTTGTTCTGACTATGTATCTCTGTCAGGTCGGGGTGTCCAATGATGGGAAACTGAAGGGCATTCAGATGAACGTGTACTCAGACTGTGGCTCGTCCTCTAATGACAATGGATTCGAAGGTTACACTTTATGCATTGATAACGGTAAGCACACTCAGCTTTCTCACATAAATAAGAAGCAGGACAAAACAGTAGTTAACTAACGTATAGTATTTTTAATATAATTATATTCTGGGCTTCATTATTGATGAGCACCCACCTATGTTTGATGTCAGACAGGAACAAGTCCCATTAGGAATATTTGGACAACATTTGACTTAAGATCTTTTCCACTTATTTGCAAAGTTTTGATAGCTGCAATGTATTGATTCATTCAATGGTGTAAAATGAGGATTAACTTTTAGCTGCGAACACCAAAACAAACATCTTATGGCAGAGTGTTGAATTTTTACAGCATACTACTGTCCAACGTGGGATTTTAAGCCTGTCGCCCTGAAGACCAATCTCGCGTCCAACACCCCCTGTCGAGGTCCAGGTACAGACATTTGTAACCATAATCACATGTTACTCAGTGTATCTTGATACATGTATCCCTAATTATTAAGAATATATACTGATGGAACAAATAAGGGAACACCACTTCATGGCAGTGTTCCTCTATTTATTCTCAGATTTCCTCCCACAGCACTGTTCAAAGCTGGTGATGAAAACTGGAAAATATTAACGGAACACTTGACTTTTCCTGTGTTCCTTTATTTGTTTCTTTCAGTATATTTTTAATGATAGTCCACCAACACGAATCAAAGCCCCCTCACAATATCATTTCATTTGGCAAATCCTGTTTTCCACACCGCATTTAACCATCGTAGTAATTTGGGGGCTGGTCACGTGATCTCTGAAACCATACAGTTTGTTAGAGATGCATGTACAGCACGTTGGAAATGTGCTTTTGTTATTGTCACTTTTATAAATAAAAAACAACAACCATATCATGACTTTACATCCATATCAGGCAACAAAAGAAACTCACATTTTAGACATTTTTTTTATTTTGACCTTACCCCTTATACTTAAAGACTAATGTCGGAAACACATTTCGTTTGGGAGGGCAGAAGTATGGACGGGATATTTCTACAAAGACCAGGTAACTTGTATGAATGGCGGGTGCTCCGTGTAGGACAGGATATGCTCAGCCTGGAGTCATCACTAATTTCAGTGACCATTCATCATCATCATCATCATATCATATTCAACATTTGTTTGGCTTAACCCAAGTGGAATGTGTTTCGAAACTCGAAAGTGTTTATTCTTTTTTGACGTTTTTTACTTAAAGGTCACATGCAACGTAAAACACAACTTTGCAGATTCTGATACCTTTCAGTATGGACTTACCGAAACAAATCATCAAAAATGCAAATTCAGCTTATAAAGTTGAAAAATAACGCGATGAAAAAAACCGCGCGAAATCGTAGTTCAAACGATTCACTAACTTTCCCCCAGCGCTTGGGGGGAATTGAAGTGGTTTCAGCACCTGGGCTGCGCTCATAGCACATGCGCATTGAAATAGGTTCGCGGAGCTTGGAAGCGGGTTGTCCGGTGAATATTCGGTGAAGGCTTTGTTGTGAGCTATTTTTCTAATGTTTTGTTGATATTTCACAGGCGCGAGCTTTTTATATGTTATTACAGAAGATTACCGATTTAACTGTTTATATAATTCCATTTGTCTATTTCACCACACGTTCTTCTTACCGAGTCACTTTCTCAGTTCGATACTTAAAAGCAATGTCATTATTTAGCGTCGACAGAATTTCTAACTGTGATATAGATATGTCGTTGTCACAGACAAAACTCAAAGTCTAATTTATTGGCACCTATGTGTCTGCCTGCCTGTCTGCTAATGACAATATTCAATACACAATTTCAATCACTGACCACATGCAATTTGAAATTAACACCTATCAGGCTATACACCATAAACAAAACGCATTGATTTATGGCCCGAGTTCGGTCTCTGTCACATTATGTAATTACACAGACAGGCAGGTGTGATACTTGTACACATGACATGTTATGATGTCTGTTGATTGCAAAATGTTATACACAAAAAATGAGCATGTAATTACAAAACCAAACATCTATATATATACACACACAATGAGCCATGAGGGCATCTGCAAATGAACCAGCCGTTACACTTGAGTGCACACCCACCCACTCTGACTGGGTTCGGTATCCCGGCTGCTTCGTTTCTTGGGAAGTAAACCCAAGTACAAAATATTGCACTTTTGATTTGCGATTGTACGCTTATAATTTTGTTTATATGTTTTTTCATAAACAGCAATGTATATTATATGTCATGAATAAGTGATAATTGTGTTATAATTATGTTTGATTTTTTGGTTGCATGTGACCTTTTACTGACCACAGGATCGTGTCCTTCAATCTTCATCATGGAGTCAGTTATGGAAGACGTCGCCAAAGTCTTGAATATAGATCCAATGGAGTTCAGGAAACTAAACCTTTTCGAAAACGGACAGGTGAGTACATGGTCGTCATAACGTGTATTCAAGAGTTAACTTAACTGTGGAGAATAGTCGTTTTCAATGTCTGTTATTTGCAAAAAGAACCTCAAAACCTTCCAACACATTTACTCAACTGGCGTCTCTGAGTTCGAGTTTAAGCTGTTGGTCAGACGTATTCTTGTGCTGTCGCCAGTAAATAGGCATCTACGAGAAGTACTCAGCCAGAGCCCTTTGAGGCGAACTGTAACTTCATTTGAACATTTACCATCTTAGCGCCTCTAAACCATAATGGGAGTTTTATTCTTCCTGGAGATCTGTGATTAAAATTGTAAACGCTGATCCATTGACCGCAGTAATAATTTTAGCACTTTGAGTATGCACTTCAGGTAAGTGAGTGAATGAGTATGGTTTTACGCCGCTTTTAGCAATATTCCAACAATATCACGGCGGAGGACACCAGAAATGGGCTTTACACATTGTGCCCATTTGGGAAATCGAACCCGGGTTTTCAGCGTGACGAGCGAACGCTTTAACCTCTAGGCTACCCCACCGCCCCGAGTTTGCTCTTTGCGTGTTAAATCTAGCGCAATATCTGTACAGGCAATGATCGTCGTCATCATCATCATCATCATCATTATCATCATCATCATCATCATCATCATCATGATGTGGAATTGTGCTGATCACACACATCTTAACACTTATAAAGCTAATTGTCGAAGATGTCACATAGTAACACAAAGAACCCACATGATTTCCATTCTATCACAGACAACAGCCCGTGGAATGGTTCTGAAATACTGCACCATCAACAACATTGTGTCTCAACTGGAGACGTCAGCCGATGTACAGAATAGAAAACAACAGATTGCTGCTTTCAACCAGGTAAACAATTTGCTTCATCTAGTATCCGAAAAAGTATTACTAATTTAAGATTTTAAAATGCGGATGTAATTTTCTGAGAATATTACTGGGGCTTCAAACTGACAAATTGTTGTATTATTTCAGTTTACAAGATATATGTATGGAATCCCAGAACGGGAACTGTCGCGTTATAGCATGTTTGCGATTATACTAACAAGCGAAAAGTATCAAAATTGATCAAAAGAAATATTTTGGCCATTTGTTGCACCGTTGCATTTTTTAAGTTTGGCTGGGTTTTGTAAAGGCGAAAACACAACAGAGCGACAAACCAACAATGTCCCATCTGCGATTTCATACAAATGTGCTGAATGAATATAGAGTTACTCTTACTGCTGACCATGGCCCTATGGGAATTATGTAATGATTATATCATTTGGCAGTCATTGGTCATCAGTGTTTTGTGATAGTGGTCGTCTATATTTCTGATGCGATTAAAGGACATGTACAGTAGAAAGGCTTAAATGACTCATTTATGACTCATAATGAAACAAGAATGCAGAAAGTCAAAGTCCTAAAGGCAATAACAGTGATAAACAACTTGAAAATCTACACGTATTCCAGAAACACTCGAGAGTTAATGAGCAGAGTTGTCATCACGTGAGGTCACAATGGCTTTCAGGCGAACACTGTTTCTGTGTTACGTTTGGTACATTTCTAGCGTTCGCCATTGCATCACTGGACAATGCCAATGATAGAAACGTTGAATTTAGCCCAGTATCCTCAAACATATTAGTCCATATCAACAGCAGTCACACATTGTACCCGACCGCCTCCGTGGTGTAGTGGTTCGAACGTCCGCCCGGAGAGCGGAAGGTCGCGGGTTCGATCCCCGACCGCGTCATACCAAAAGACGTTAAAATATGGTACCCGTTGGTCCCTGCGTGGCGCTCGGCATTAATGGGTACAACAAGGACTGGTCGGCTCGGAGTCAGTATAATGTGTCTGAGTGGGGTATTCATGCTTCACTGCGGCATAGTATCTCAGTGAGCTAGCACTATAAAACCAGCTTCAGTCTGTGCTAGTACAAGCAGCCGCACATACACATGCACACGCATGCACGTCGTCATATGAGCGAAATATTCTCAAGCACGAAGTTAAAACCCAATTTCACCTCACCTCACCTCACACATTGTACCCAAGTGGGGAATCGAACCCGGGTCCTCGGCGTGACGAGCGAACGCGGTAACCACTAGACTACCCCACCTCTCGCAGTTAATAATGTCCTTCAAACAATTGTACTAATATGCACTGCAGTGATCAACATAGGGATATCAGTGATTGTCATTTCGCTTACTACATGCCCTCCACCAACAAAACAGTTTGTGAAACATCGTCTTCCATATATTATAATACAAAAATACACACACAAGAAAAACGAATAATGAAATAAACACAACTTTAAACACAATGAAATATGATTATAGCACCCCAAAATGCCGACCACATTATAATGTGTCTAAACGTGTAATCCACAGTCACGCTTCTCTAACAGCTTCTCGTCAAACAATAAATTATTTTATATTTAGACACAGAATATGACGGAAGTAATCATCAATAGTAGATCCAGAGGCGGGATTCAGGGGGCAAAAACAGTCGCATCAAGTAGAAGATATCCCTACAGATAGCAAACACAGTTCGCTTGAAAAACGATAGACCCAACCCTGATCACGAATAATTGATAATAAATATAGAATCAAATACATTGCATTGGAAATTCGCATTGATACTTTTCGGAAAATCATTCCAAAAGCTAAGACTTGTATGTGTTTTTAGTTTTGTTTTTGTTCTTTTTCATGAGTGAGTGAGTGAGTTTAGTTTTACGCCGCACTCAGCAATATCCAGCTATATGGCGGCGGTCTGTAAATAATCGAGTCTGGACCAGACAGTCCTGTTATTAACAGCATGAGCATCGATCTGCGCAATTGGGAACCGTCTTTTTCATGACTAAGGTGACTTAGCATGCACCCCCACGTTCACGATATGCCTGTGTGGATCTTGCATGTAGCGAAAATCAGTTAATTTGTAATGGAGATTAATACACTTTAAACAAAGGAAAGTAAATACCTTTCTCCACTATGACGCCACAACTGCCCCTAAGCCTAAGATGAGCGTTCAAGTTTTATGCTAGACATGTGGAGGAAATTTCCAAATTTGATGCATTAGTGACAAAAATGATGTCCGATGCACTTCCCTTTTTTGACTTATGCCATTCGTTCCCGAATTATTTCAGGTGAACAATTGTCTAGACTTATAATATGTTTATGACGGGTGCCACCGGTGGCGCAGTATACGCTCACCTTTTCGCGAACACCTGGTATCATCACTATATCTTAGTGATTCATAAACACATACCCTATCATCGTATCGCATTGTGACAATCACTAGATTGTCTGATTCAGACCCGATTTGATAACAAACAACATCGAACAGCTCTAATACTGCTGAAAACAAATAAGCACTCATGATATAGTCACAGTTGTATAATCGACTCTGCTTTTAGCAGACATTTCCTCTGGACGTAGAAAGGGTTTTGTCGCTTCTATTTCGATATGCATACGTGCTGGTTTTGGGATTAGTGTAGTTGTTTAGATAACAAAGAACAGATATGATATTTTTGCATGTGTAAATGTGTACTTGAGTGACTATTTAACATTTTTTTAAAGTTATATTTCCATGTATAGGATAACAGATGGAAGAAGAAGGGCATTTCGGTGATGCCTCTCCGCTTCGAGGTGAACTTCACTCACGCCCATCAAAATGTCTATGTGACGATATTTCACGCCGATGGATCCGTTGCCATAGCGATCGGCGGTGTCGAGAATGGACAGGGAATCAACACAAAGGTTGGTCGGTACATTATCAAATTTACTTTCTTCATTTGTAAGGAGAATTATATTGGAGTACACAGGAACAAGAATACATTTAGTTAGTTAGCTTTTTAGCTTAGCTTTTTTAGTGATTTTACAGCTTAATATAGTAGGTTATTTTTTAGTGATTTTACAGTTGTTTTTCTTTAGTTTTTAGCTTTAATCTAGTAGTTAGTTTTAATTTTAGCTAGTTTGTTAGTTATTTTAGTTCTTTTAGTTAATTTAGCTAGTCAGTGAGTTAGTTAGCCGGTCTTAAATAACACGTAGATACCTTATGCCACAGATTTATATGAACTACGCATAAGCAGAACACTGACTCCAATCCAGACACAACTTTGTTATCCTTTAAAGACCCAGCGCCAGGCAGAGTAACAATTAGTGCAAAGGTTTGGTATCACGTACCGGGATTCGAACCACGGACCTTCTGCTCTGAGGAGAGACGCTCTATCCGCTAGACCACAGGGGCGGTATCTGGAAATCTATGTTCACTTGTTCAGTTGTCTTATGTAGTTAATCCGCTATTCGTCAGATAACATGGTAATTATGAAATGGACATTCATTCATTTATTGCTTGTAGAAAAGAATAAGTGGTCACCGTTTTCATGACAGATGAAGCAAGTCTGTGCCTATGAGCTTGGCATCCCCATGGACATCATCAGGGTCAAGCCGACTACATTACTGACCAACTCCAACTCCATGGCCACAGGGGGCAGTATCACCAGCGACGTGAACGCATTGGTACGACGTGCTAGTCTAGCGTTTCAATTAGTCAACGCTAGTCAATTCAAAAACATCAGCTCTGTGCGTGTACATATATATGCGTGTCCCTGTATATCTACCAAGTGTCAAACACGTTACAAACAAGCAGGGTCACAACACGAGATAATATCATACTATAGTCTGTTTGCAGTGAACACGGACCGATGAATTTCACTTTAAACAAAAAAGTAAATCAAATAAAGTGAAATTAAGATTGCGAATCCTCATAATTTTACCTTGCCAATTAAACATATAAATTTCAGAATTGTATTCAACTTAGGATAAAAGTTGTTTAACAGACGATCATAGATTCAAATCGCTATTATTGGTTTGTATTACAAGGGAGTAAACGCAGTAATTGGAACAGTGATACAAATGCACGTGCAGTACGTGATGAGAGTTAAGTTAGACCAACCCTACTTCTTCTCGCTGTTTCATTTAATGTGCATACCCCCTTGTAATACAAACCAACAATAGCGATTTGAAACTATGATCGTTTGTTAAACAACTTTTATCCTAAGTTGAATAAAATTCTGAAATTTATATGTTTAATTGGCAAGGTAAAATCATGAGGATTCGTACTTCTAATTTCACTTTATTTGATTTACGTTTTTGTTTAAAGTGAAATTCATCGGTATGTTTTCACTGCAAACAGACTATATGTTATGTTTGCGAATCAGTTTTATGCTTAAGTGAATATTCTCCTTTTCGCCACTGATCTGAAACGCCGGGAATATATAATTATAGTAACATAAAAACATTACGTCCGTATTTTTTACATTCATACGTCCGAAAAAAAGTTTCTTGTCTAAATAAGAGGTGCAGTGCAGAAGTTATATTTTGTCAAGAATTAAAGAAATTTACAAATCAACCAATACCTCGTAAAGTAAATGTTTTTCAGTTTGATTGACACATGTCATTGTATCCATATTGCGTACATCGATTCTCATGCTCATCGATTTATTTGCAGATAGCCGCAACATAGCTGGAATATTGCTGCTGAAGTGCGGCATTAAAACAAGCAAACAGGCACATTTTCCCAGCAACATTCAACAAACTAAACAACACAAAATAAAAGTATGTATTTGTATTTATGATTGTGAAATTGTCTACGCTTGTTCCTAATTTGAACTATTAAACTTTGACATTAACAGGGAGTCACGCAATGCTGTCAACAGTTAAAGACCAGAATGGCACCAGTCAAAGCCAAAATGGTCAATCCTACCTGGCCGCAACTCGTTGCGCAGTGCTTTGCCGAAGGAGTGGACTTGTCAGCCAGCAGCTTGTAAGTCCTTGCTGATAACTTACCTGATGGATAAATGCATATGGATTTCCATTATACTTAGGACTTTATGGAATTTTCAACTACGTCATTTGCGCAAGCGTTTTACGACGGCAACGTCAAACAGTAACGCACGGTTTAGGAATCGCGTAACTACCAAGGGGCGCATATGCGGAACTGAGCTCCAATACAGATGACATGTCTCTGTGGAATCAAAAAAAGATCCCCCATGGTGCTACTGTCGACTGCTGAGAGTGCACCAAGCGCACCATAATGCCAAATCCTGTTTTAGGGAACATTACGCCCATGAACCAGAACTATCCACTAGCAACACATTTTGTTCTCTATGGTTCTATATGGGCATGTTATTTTTTATACATAGAGTAGACCCGTGAAGATCCGGGGTAGAATAGGTCTTCAGCAGTCCATGCTTGCCACAAAAGGCGACTATGCTTGTTGTAAGAGGCGACTAACGGGATCGGGTGGTCAGGCTCGCTGACTTGGTTGACAAATGTCATCAGTTCCGAATTGCGCAGATCGATGCTCATGATGTTGATGACTGGATTGTCTGGTCCAGACTCGATTATTTACAGACCGCCGCCATATAGCTGGAATATTGCTGAGTGCGGCGTAAAACTAAACTCACTCACTCACTCACTATACATAGAGTGACTCATTACATTGGAAATTTCTTCTCCTTCTTTGTTTTTGTACAATATATATCGTTTTAGATTTATTATAATTCATTAGTATCGAAATGAGTGCTATTCCAACTCCACACTCCAAATCCGTCCACAGTAATTCCGTATTATTTAATGCATCTTTCTGCAATTAGAGGTTTCGTAGGATATATAACTACACTACGCTTGGAAGTTAGAAGCTTTTATATTTTACAGCTTTAAATTAGGACAAAACTGGATTGAAAACAATTGTAAATGATTTAAATGTATCATGTAAGCATATTTAAAAGTTGTTGGCAATACAATCAAATATTGTCATGTCATAATATATATAACATGATACTCTGTCAAGTATATTAAAGGACTGTGTATGTGAATTATGGGTCGGATGGCCTACATTTCTGAATTAAAGTCAATCAATCAATCATGATATAACTACACTCCTTGTTTGCATGTCAGCGTACCTATATTGTTGTTGCAGTACTTTCCCATCTGGGGACTTTTGTGACTACAACGTCTACGGTGCATCGTGCACAGAGGTCGAAGTGGACGTTCTGACTGGGGAGAATCAGATAAATAGAGTGGACATCCTGTATGACTGTGGAGAGAGGTAAGAACAACAGAGTGGACATCCTGTTATGACTGTGGAGAGAGGTAAGAACAACAGAGTGGACATCATGTTATGACCGTGGAGAGAGGTAAGACAAACAGAGTGGACATCTGGTTATGACTGTGGAGAGAGGTAAGAACAACATAGTGGACATCCTGTTATGACCGTGGAGAGAGGTAAGACAAACAGAGTGGACATCCTGTTATGACTGTGGAGAGAGGTAAGAACAACAGAGTGGACATCCTGTTATGACTGTGGAGAGAGGTAAGAACAACAGAGTGGACATCATGTTATGACCGTGGAGAGAGGTAAGACAAACAGAGTGGACATCTTGTTATGACTGTGGAGAGGTAAGAACAACATAGTGGACATCCTGTTATGACCGTGGAGAGAGGTAAGACAAACAGAGTGGACATCCTGTTATGACTGTGGAGAGAGGTAAGAACAACAGAGTGGACATCCTGTTATGACCGTGGAGAGAGGTAAGACAAACAGAGTGGACATCCTGTATGACTGTGGAGAGAGGTAAGACAAACAGAGTGGACATCCTGTTATGACTGTGGAGAGAGGTAAGACCAACAGTGGTCATCATGTATGACTGTGGAGAGAGAGAGGTAAGACCAACAGAGTGGACCAACTGTATAACTGTGGAGAGAGGTAAGACCAACAGAGTGCACCTACTGTATGACTGTGGAGAGAGGTAAGACCAACAGAGTGGACATACTGTATGACTATGGAGAGAGAGAGGTAAGACCAACAGAGTGGACCTACTGTATGACTGTGGAGAGAGGTAAGACCAACAGAGTGGACATCCTGTGTGACTGTGGAGAGAGAGAGCTAAGACCAACAGAGTGGACCAACTGTATAACTGTGGAGAGAGGTAAGACCAACAGAGTGCACCTACTGTATGACTGTGGAGAGAGGTAAGACCAAGAGAGTGGACATACTGTATGACTATGGAGAGAGGTAAGCTCAACACAGTGGACATCCTGTATGACTGTGGAGAGAGAGAGGTAAGACCAACAGAGTGGACCAACTGTATGACTGTGGAGAGAGGTAAGACCAACAGAGTGGACATACTGTATGACTATGGAGAGAGGTAGGACCAACACAGTGGACCTACTGTATGACTGTGGAGAGAGGTAAGACCAACAGAGTGGGCCTACTGTATGACTGTGTAGAGAGGTAAGACCAACAGAGTGGACCTACTGTATGACTGTGGAGAGAGGTAAGACCAACAGAGTGGACCTACTGTATGACTGTGGAGAGAGGTCGGACCAACAGTGGACCAACAGTATGACTGTGGAGAGAGGTAAGACCAACAGAGTGGACCTACTGTATGACTGTGGAGAGAGGTAAGACCAACAGAGTGGACATCACTGTATGACTGTGGAGAGAGGTAAGACCAACAGGAGTGGACCTACTGTATGACTGTGGAGAGAGGTAAGACCAACAGAGTGGACCTACTGTATGACTGTGGAGAGAGGTAAGACCAACACAGTGGACCTACTGTATGACTGTGGAGAGAGGTAAGACCAACAGAGTGGACCTACTGTATGACTGTGGAGAGAGGTAAGACCAACAGAGTGGACATACTGTATGACTGTGGAGAGAGGTAAGACCAACAGAGTGGACCCACTGTATGACTGTGGAGAGAGGTAAGACCAACAGAGTGGACCTACTGTATGACTGTGGAGAGAGGTAAGACCAACAGAGTGGACATCCTGTATGACTGTGGAGAGAGGTAAGACCAACAGAGTGGACCTACTGTATGACTGTGGAGAGAGGTAAGACCAACAGAGTGGACATACTGTATGACTGTGGAGAGAGGTAAGAACAACAGAGTGGACATACTGTATGACTGTGGAGAGAGGTAAGAGACCAACAGAGTGGACATACTGTATGACTGTGGAGAGAGGTAAGACCAACAGAGTGGACATCCTGTATGACTGTGGAGAGAGGTAAGACCAACAGAGTGGACATCCTGTATGACTGTGGAGAGAGGTAAGACCAACAGAGTGGACATACTGTATGACTGTGGAGAGAGGTAAGACCAACAGAGTGGACCTACTGTATGACTGTGGAGAGAGAGAGGTAAGACCAACAGAGTGGACCTACTGTATGACTGTGGAGAGAGGTAAGACCAACAGAGTGGACCTACTGTATGACTGTGGAGAGAGGTAAGACCAACAGAGTGGACATACTGTATGACTGTGGAGAGAGAGAGGTAAGACCAACAGAGTGGACCTACTGTATGACTGTGGAGAGAGGTAAGACCAACAGAGTGGACCTACTGTATGACTGTGTGAGAGAGGTAAGACCAACAGAGTGGACCTACTGTATGACTGTGGAGAGAGGTAAGACCAACAGAGTGGACCCTACTGTATGACTGTGGAGAGAGGTAAGACCAACAGAGTGGACATACTGTATGACTGTGGAGAGAGGTAAGACCAACAGAGTGGACATCCTGTATGACTGTGGAGAGAGAGGTAAGACCAACAGAGTGGACCTACTGTATGACTGTGGAGAGAGGTAAGACCAACAGAGTGGACCTACTGTATGACTGTGGAGAGAGGTAAGACCAACAGAGTGGACACTGTATGACTGTGGAGAGAGGTAAGACCAACAGAGTGGGCCTACTGTATGACTGTGGAGAGAGGTAAGACCAACAGAGTGGACCTACTGTATGACTGTGGAGAGAGGTAAGACCAACAGAGTGGACCTACTGTATGACTGTGGAGAGAGGTAAGACCAACACAGTGGACCTACTGTATGACTGTGGAGAGAGGTAAGACCAACAGAGTGGACCTACTGTATGACTGTGGAGAGAGGTAAGACCAACAGAGTGGACCTACTGTATGACTGTGGAGAGAGGTAAGACCAACAGAGTGGACCTACTGTATGACTGTGGAGAGAGGTAAGACCAACAGAGTGGACCTATCTGTATGACTGTGGAGAGAGGTAAGACCAACAGAGTGGACCTACTGTATGACTGTGGAGAGAGGTAAGACCAACAGAGTGGACCTACTGTATGACTGTGGAGAGAGGTAAGACCAACAGAGTGGACATACTGTATGACTGTGGAGAGAGGAGTAAGACCAACAGAGTGGACCTACTGTATGACTGTGGAGAGAGGTAAGACCAACAGAGTGGACCTACTGTATGACTGTGGAGAGAGGTAAGACCAACAGAGTGGACATACTGTATGACTGTGGGGAGAGGTAAGACCAACAGAGTGGACCTACTGTATGACTGTGGAGAGAGGTAAGACCAACAGAGTGGACATACTGTATGACTGTGGAGAGAGGTAAGACCAACAGAGTGGACCTACTGTATGACTGTGGAGAGAGGTAAGACCAACAGAGTGGACCTACTGTATGACTGTGGAGAGAGGTAAGACCAACAGAGTGGACCTACTGTATGACTGTGGAGAGAGGTAAGACCAACAGAGTGGACATACTGTATGACTGTGGAGAGAGGTAAGACAACAACAGAGTGGACATACTGTATGACTGTGGAGAGAGGTAAGACCAACAGAGTGGACATACTGTATGACTGTGGAGAGAGGTAAGACCAACAGAGTGGACCTACTGTATGACTGTGGAGAGAGGTAAGACCAACAGAGTGGACATACTGTATGACTGTGGAGAGAGGTAAGACCAACAGAGTGGACATCCTGTATGACTGTGGAGAGAGGTAAGACCAACAGTGGACATACTGTATGACTGTGGAGAGAGAGTAAGACCAACAGAGTGGACCCTACTGTATGACTGTGGAGAGAGGTAAGACCAACAGAGTGGACCTACTGTATGACTGTGGAGAGAGAGAGTAAGACCAACAGAGTGGACCTACTGTATGACTGTGGAGAGAGGTAAGACCAACAGAGTGGACATCCTGTATGACTGTGGAGAGAGGTAAGACCAACAGAGTGGACCTACTGTATGACTGTGGAGAGAGGTAAGACCAACAGAGTGGACCTACTGTATGACTGTGGAGAGAGGTAAGACCAACAGAGTGGACATACTGTATGACTGTGGAGAGAGGTAAGACAAACAGAGTGGACATCCTGTATGACTGTGGAGGAGAGAGGTAAGACCAACAGAGTGGACCAACTGTATGACTGTGGAGAGGGGTAAGACCAACAGAGTGGACCTACTCATGTATGACTGTGGAGAGAGGTAAGACCAACAACACAGTGGATGCCAACTGTATGACCGTGGAGAGAGGTAAGACCAACAGAGTGGACCTACTGTATGACTGTGGAGAGAGAGGTAAGACCAACAGAGTGGACCTACTGTATGACTGTGGAGAGAGGTAAGACCAACAGAGTGGACCTACTGTATGACTGTGGAGAGAGGTAAGACCAACACAGTGGACCTACTGTATGACTGTGGAGAGAGGTAAGACCAACAGAGTGGGACCTACTGTATGACTGTGGAGAGAGTAAGACCAACAGAGTGGACATCATGTATGACTGTGGAGAGAGGTAAGACCAACAGGATGAAACTACTGTATGACTGTGGAGAGAGGTAAGACCAACAGAGTGGATATCATGTATGACTGTGGAGAGAGGTAGTAAGACCAACAAGAGTGGACCTACTGTATGACTGTGGAGAGAGGTAAGACCAACAGAGTGGACCTTCTGTATGACTGTGGAGAGAGGTAAGACCAACAGAGTGGACATCATGTATGACTGTGGAGAGAGGTAAGACCAACACAGTGGAGATCATGTATGACTGTGGAGAGAGAGAAGACCAACACAGTGGACCTACTGTATGACTGTGGAGAGAGGTAAGAACCAACAGAGTGGACATCCTGTTATGACCGTGGAGAGAGGTAAGAACAACAGAGTGGACATCCTGTATGACTGTGGAGAGAGGGTAAGAACAACAGAGTGGACATCCTGTTATGACTGTGGAGAGAGGTAAGACAAACAGAGTGGACATCCTGTTATGACTGTGGAGAGAGGTAAGAACAACAGAGTGGACATCCTGTTATGACTGTGGAGAGAGAGCGTAAGAACAACAGAGTGGACATCATGTTATGACCGTGGAGAGAGGTAAGACAAACAGAGTGGACATCTTGTTATGACTGTGGAGAGAGGTAAGAACAACAGAGTGGACATCCTGTTATGACCGTGGAGAGAGGTAAGACAAACAGAGTGGACATCCTGTTATGCCTGTGGAGAGAGGTAAGACAAACAGAGTGGACATCCTGTTATGACTGTGGAGAGAGAGAGGTAAGACCAACAGAGTGGACCAACTGTATGACTGTGGAGAGGGCTAAGACCAACAGAGTGGACATCATGTATGACTATGGAGAGAGGTAGGACCAACACAGTGGGCCAACTGTATGACCGTGGAGAGAGGTAAGACCAACAGAGTGGGCCTACTGTATGACTGTGTAGAGAGGTAAGTTCAACAGAGTGGACCTACTGTATGACTATGGAGAGAGGTAAGACCAACAGAGTGGACCTACTGTATGACTGTGGAGAGAGGTCGGACCAACACAGTGGGCCAACTGTATGACTGTGGAGAGAGGTAAGACCAACAGAGTGGGCCTACTGTATGACTGTGTAGAGAGGTAAGTTCAACAGAGTGGACATCATGTATGACTATTGAGAGAGGTAAGACCAATAGGATGAAACTACTGTATGACTGTGGAGAGAGGTAAGTCCAACAGATTGGATATCATGTATGATTGTGGAGAGAGGTAAGACCAACACAGTGGACCTTCTGTATGACTGTGGAGAGAGGTAAGACCAACAGAGTGGACCTTCTGTATGACTGTGGAGAGAGGTAAGACCAACAGAGTGGACATCATGTATGACTGTGGAGAGAAGTAAGACCAACACAGTGGAGATCATGTATGATTGTGGAGAGAGGTAAGACCAACACAGTGGACCTTCTGTATGACTGTGGAGAGAGGTAAGAACAACAGAGTGGACATCCTGTTATGACCGTGGAGAGAGGTAAGAACAACAGAGTGGACATCCTGTATGACTGTGGAGAGAGGTAAGAACAACAGAGTGGACATCCTGTTATGACCGTGGAGAGAGGTAAGACAAACAGAGTGGACATCCTGTTATGACTGTGGAGAGAGGTAAGAACAACAGAGTGGACATCCTGTTATGACTGTGGAGAGAGGTAAGAACAACAGAGTGGACATCATGTTATGACCGTGGAGAGAGGTAAGACAAACAGAGTGGACATCTTGTTATGACTGTGGAGAGAGGTAAGAACAACAGAGTGGACATCCTGTTATGACCGTGGAGAGAGGTAAGACAAACAGAGTGGACATCCTGTTATGACTGTGGAGAGAGGTAAGAACAACAGAGTGGACATCCTGTTATGACCGTGGAGAGAGGTAAGACAAACAGAGTGGACATCCTGTATGACCGTGGAGAGAGGTAAGACAAACAGAGTGGACATCCTGTTATGACTGTGGAGAGAGGTAAGACCAACAGTGGTCATCATGTATGACTGTGGAGAGAGAGAGGTAAGACCAACAGAGTGGACCAACTGTATAACTGTGGAGAGAGGTAAGACCAACAGAGTGCACCTACTGTATGACTGTGGAGAGAGAGATAAGACCAACAGAGTGGACCTACTGTATGACTGTGGAGAGAGGTAAGACCAACAGAGTGGACATCCTGTGTGACTGTGGAGAGAGAGAGCTAAGACCAACAGAGTGGACCAACTGTATAACTGTGGAGAGAGGTAAGACCAACAGAGTGCACCTACTGTATGACTGTGGAGAGAGGTAAGACCAAGAGAGCGGACATACTGTATGACTATGGAGAGAGGTAAGATCAACACAGTGGACATCCTGTATGACTGTGGAGAGAGAGAGGTAAGACCAACAGAGTGGACCAACTGTATGACTGTGGAGAGGGCTAAGACCAACAGAGTGGACATCATGTATGACTATGGAGAGAGGTAGGACCAACACAGTGGGCCAACTGTATGACCGTGGAGAGAGGTAAGACCAACAGAGTGGGCCTACTGTATGACTGTGTAGAGAGGTAAGTTCAACAGAGTGGACCTACTGTATGACTATGGAGAGAGGTAAGACCAACAGAGTGGACCTACTGTATGACTGTGGAGAGAGGTCGGACCAACACAGTGGGCCAACAGTATGACTGTGGAGAGAGGTAAGACCAACAGAGTGGGCCTACTGTATGACTGTGTAGAGAGGTAAGTTCAACAGAGTGGACATCATGTATGACTATTGAGAGAGGTAAGACCAATAGGATGAAACTACTGTATGACTGTGGAGAGAGGTAAGTCCAACAGATTGGATATCATGTATGATTGTGGAGAGAGGTAAGACCAACACAGTGGACCTTCTGTATGACTGTGCAGAGAGGTAAGACCAACAGAGTGGACCTTCTGTATGACTGTGGAGAGAGGTAAGACCAACAGAGTGGACATCATGTATGACTGTGGAGAGAAGTAAGACCAACACAGTGGAGATCATGTATGATTGTGGAGAGACGTAAGACCAACACAGTGGACCTTCTGTATGACTGTGGAGAGAGGTAAGACCAACAGAGTGGACCTTCTGTATGACTGTGGAGAGAGGTAAGACCAACAGAGTGGACATCATGTATGACTGTGGAGAGAGGTAAGACCAACAATTTGTGTAAATTTAATATTAAAGGTTGCCAATTTCTCAGTAATTCTTTTGCTCACCTTGGTTCAGCATGAATCCTGAGATCGACATTGGACAAGCTGAGGGTGGGTTTGTGATGGGTCTGGGGTACTGGCTGACCGAACAGATGATCTTTGACCCTACGACTGGCACCGCCCTGACTGATGGAACATGGGTAAGGCGGCCTCCTGAGGAGGGATTGTTATACGCGACTAAAGCATCGCAGGTATCACACTCAGCCTAGTATCACACTCAGACTAGCATCACACTCAGACTAGTATCACACCCAGACTAGTATCTCTACTCGACTAGTATCACACTCAGACCAGTATCTCTACTCGACTAGTATCACACTCAGACTAGTACCACACTCAGACTAGTATCACTCAGACTAGTATCACACTCAGACTAGTATCCCTACTCGACTAGTATCATACTCAGACCAGTATCTCTACTCGACTAGTATCACACTCAGACTAGTATGACACTCAGACTAGCATCACACTCAGACTAGTATGACACTCAGACTAGTATCTCTACTCAGACTAGTATCTACACTCAGACCAGTATCACACTCAGACCAGTATCTCTACTCGACTAGTACCACACTGAGACTAGTATCACACTCAGACTAGTACCACCCTCAGACTAGCATCACACTCAGACTAGTATCACACTCAGACTAGTATCAAACTTTGACTAGTGTCTCTACTCGACTAGTATCACACTCAAACTAACATCACACTCAGGCTACTATCACGTTCAGACTAGTATCACACTCAGACTAGTACCACGCACAGACTAGTATCACACTTAGACTAGTATCACACTCAGACTAGTATCTCTACTCGAATAGTGTCACACTCAGACTAGTACCATGCACAGACTAGTATCACACTTAGACTAGTATCACACTCAGACTAGTATCTCTACTCGACTAGTATCACACTCAGACTAGTACCACGCACAGACTAGTATCACACTTAAACTAGTATCACACTCAGACTAGTATCTCTACTCGACTAGTATCCCAGCAGGCACATCAACGTTGTTTCAACGTTGAGAATACATTGATCCTCAACGTTGAAAATAGATTGAAAATAGGTTGTATATGAAAGTTTTTTTGACGTAGATATCCGACGTGGAATCAACGTTGAAGTTTGACCTATTATCAACGTTGAAAAAAGGTTGATCCTCAACGTTGAAAATAGATTGAAAATAGGTTGTATATGAAAGTTTTTTTGACGTAGATATCCGACGTGGAATCAGTGTTGAAGTCTAACATATTATTAACGTTGAAAATGGGTTGTTCCGTGGTTGTGTCTGGGAGGTATTACGCTTTCCTGTAAATAGACTCGCACTTCATCTTTTAACTACAATAAAGTAGCACCAAACTCCTGCATCCAGCTAAAATACCCAAAAAGCTACATGCAATAAACAGTGTTCAAACAGAAAATTGCAGTAAAAATATTTACCTGATAAAATACTTGGTTAAAATTCCACATTCAATATAATGTTCACTTAAGTTTTATGTCAGTTGGGCGTATAATTCCAAAAGAAGAAAAGAGTATTCCAAATTAAGAAAACTATTTACTGTTGTATTGTTACCTTGAAAAGGTGAAAATTGTCCCGAGAAGACATTTTTGTTCGAATTTCAGCTCTTAGACAGACCCCTGAATAAACACAATGCAATTACTTTCACCATGAAAAGCATCCAAGATGACCAGGAACTATACCTGAAGACAGCACATAAAACAAGTCACTTTTCATGAAATCTTTATGAACACACACGCACACAGAAAACGTGGTTTAATGCATAATGTAAAACATCACTCATGACATAGTCTGTAGGTGATCTCTGTTGTGCTTATAACACAATATCATCTGCATATAGCATCAAAGTGACATTTACGCCACCAATTTCAATACCACAGTTCAGATTTTTCAACACAATTACAACTCCAAAACACAATTATCAGCTCCACTTTTTCTGCCACCCTGCCTGGCGGTCAGGTGGATACTTCAGAAACGTTCCTAACTCTTTCTTGAAATTTGTTTCGATGCATTCCCCATCTCATTCCCCTTGAGATAGGACACATTCTGAAATTTTATATTGAAATACATGAATAAGTTATATGGAAGATATATTGTCTTAAAATGATTCAAGTATTTGTTTAATCAATCACTTGAAAGGTTCATTTCATTGCTGTAACTTGGCATGTGAACATATGAACAGCATCAATACAAAATATGAAGAAAAGTGTAAACAATTTATATTTTCAACCGAAGGAATGGAAGTTTTCTTAAACATTTTCAAAGAAAATCCTCAATTGCAAGTTGATTATTTAATTAGACTGTGAATTACCGGTAGGATGAATTAGACGATGCTTTACTGTCATATATTATTTGCTATGGTCATGATGAAAATGCTGCACTTGGTAATTAACTTACCAGAGATGATTGAATACAACCTTGTATTCTTAAAAGAAAACTTGCCGTTTTGCCCATCAACATTCATTCTTGACATCAAATTGTTTGACATTGTCCTGCAAAACAATGGAAGATTGTTGTCATTCTGTCAGATTTAGTTTTCTAAATAGATTCTCGGAAATGATTATTTCAAATTAATAGGAGTTGAACTGATGTAGCAATTTTGCTACCAGGAGTCATAAATTGTAACAAAAGTCATTTTACATTAAATGATAAGAAAACAAAATGGGTGGTGGTTCACAGGTCAAAGAACAAGTCTATTGTGGGAGGTCTCCCAACACCATTTGTTCCCAAACACAAGGAAGTATGGATCATGGAGTTCTGAAAACAATAATGAGCTCTCATAAGTATACAATATATTCTCTATTATCTACTCTCTCTCTCTTTGTCATTTGTACACTCATAAAACTCAGATAAATAACTTTTTTATAATTCATAAATGTTTACACTTAATCTCTTATAGGAACGCTTAGAAAATCTCTCATATAATGAATTATGTGTGCGTATTAACTATGCTTCTCTGAATCATGAACAATAAAATAATGAGATTAAACTCTACATTGCCAGAAATAATCTATCATACCATGAACAATAAGACATTGAATAACATCTCTTACAACTCCAATCTACACTCAAAAAGACTTAAATGTACTCGTAAACAAACATAGCTGGCACACGCAAATTCTTGGAAACAGTGCATCTCTGACTCTCAATTCCAAGAAATGGAAATCCTACTGTGGTGATCGGAGCTGTCAACCGGAAGTTGGAGGACTCGACGGAAAGTGCCGGAGACAGCCGATCGCCACAGCGAGTTCGTGGAAGCCATTTTGTAAGTATGAATTGCCTGTTTCAAGGGTCTACCCTAAACCGTAGATTTGGGCGCTAATACTTGCAAGGTGCGAGCCACGGCTTACTCCACAGTGATCTAGTATCGTAGTGGACACGGTGATCACTACAGTGGCGCTGTGACAACGATTCTGAGTGAGGAATTCCATTTTTCTCGCTCGGGGCATCGCTCGCTACTGTTCTGTTTTCCCGCGCTTGGGAGACCGCATGGTCTTCCACCCAAAGTGGGTGTAACAGAAATTCAGTGGGTTAAAGTATAGATATAAGGGTTTTCTAGTATCTCCGTACCTATATCGGAGAGGGGAGGACTAGTTATCGTTCTAAAAGTAGCTTAGTGGAGCTTTTTAGGGTAGTTTAGGTTACCCGCGTGGGGAGCACGCGGGCCCGGGGACTTACTGGTCACCCAGCCAGCTTCAGCTCAGCGCTGTGGTGGGGTTGCAGAGCGAGCGAGACTGCATAGCGTAGATAGAACTTATTTAGGGTCTTTCGGTGCTAGGTAGAGTAATTTCAGGGATTTAGTGTGTTTTCGTGTTTCCCAATGTTACGCTCTGTGCTGCCTGAGGGTTTCCACTGCGCATGACCGGGGAAATTCAGTGTTTACTCCGGAGGCTGTGTTGACATTTGACTTTGGATAATTCAGCGGTGAACTTGTTGCGCGAAGGACGGTGTTTTGCAGCGGATTGTGTTTATTCATGGATATATTCGTGTGTGAGATGATTCATGGATTGTGTATTTCTATGGAGGACTATTCATGGAATTTTTCGTGGGAGAAAAGTCACGGTAAGTGATGTGGAACTCATAACTTCCAAGTAGGATAGATGTCAGTGAACTTTGTAGCATGCATGTGTGGAGCTGAGCATGTATATTGTATAACGCATGTGTTGTTGCTAGGAAAGGGTATCACTGTAATTGGGGATAAATGACTCAACACCCCATCCACCAGTACTAGTACGGTGGGATAGTGACATTGATACCTAATCTCAACCGCTACTCGGTGGGATAGTGACATTGATACCTCATCTCAACCGCTACTCGGTGGGATAGTGACATTGATACCTAATCTCAACCGCTACTCGGTGGGATAGTGACATTGATACATAATCTCAACCGCTACCGGTGGGATAGTGACATTGATACCTCATCTCAACCGCTACTCGGGTGGGATAGTGACATTGATACCTAATCTCAACCGCTACTCGGTGGGATAGTGACATTGATACCTCATCTCAACCGCTACTGGTGGGATAGTGACATTGATACCTAATCTCAACCGCTACCGGTGGGATAGTGACATTGATACCTAATCTCAACCGCTACTCGGTGGGGATAGTGACATTGATACCTAATCTCAACCGCTACTCGGTGGGATAGTGACATTGATACCTAATCTCAACCGCTGCTCGGTGGGACAGTGACATTGATACATAATCCCAACCGCTACTCGGGAGGATTTGGACTCTGCTATCCCCGATCTCTACTAGAGGGAGAATAGCGACAGCTATCTGAGACACTTCAAGGTGAGGGGACCGTTCTGTGCGTTGACTTTTATCATGGCTGCCAATGTGGTACACGTGAACTTTGTGAACCCCACCGAGTTAAAACATATTGGGCTCTCCAGAGACCAGGTGGATAGGCTCATGTCAATTAGGAGCCAGGGGTATAACATCACCAGGAAGAGGTGGAGAATATGGAGGAGTTCCGTATGGATCGAGGACGCTATGTCATTACTCTCATTTACATTCAATGGGTTATTGAAGGGAGTGGCCCCGCCGCCAAATGAGGACGGGGAAAACCATGAGGTAGCCAGCGCGCTCAATGTCGAGGGTTCGACCCAGGGTGGCGACTCCGGAGGCGAGAGTGACCCCCCAGAGGAAGCCCAAGCGGGGACTGATGGTACTGGCCGGGACACGGGAGTGCCAATGGATGAGCTCAGGCAGTTGATGAGCCAGATGATGTGCACCCTGGAGGGAATAACCCGGAAGAGTGCTGCTAGGAATGAGGAGAGTGCGCAAAAAATGATGCGCACCCTGGAGGGAATAAGCCAAAAGAGTGCTGCTAGAAATGAGAGGAGTGCACACGAAATGATACAGGCTCTAGAGGGGGTGAACCAGAGGAGTGCACACGAAATGATACAGGCTATGGAAGAAGTACACCAGAGGAGTGCCACTCGAAATGAGGATAATGCCTCAAAAATATTGTGGACAATGGCCGAGATAGACAAAAAATCTGAAGACAGGCTAGATAGGGTGTTAGGCCGTATGGACAACTTTGGGACCCCGGAGGGACACCTTAGAGGTGGGCCATATGACACGGCCTCACCTAGGGCTTCCATGGAGGTGAGAGAGGACATGTTTAGGAGAGATAATATGCCTTGTTGGGGACACCAAGAGTTGAAGCGGGAGCCTATAACACCTGTTCGAGTGGAGGAGGGTCACTGGGGGTGACAACCACCCAGCTCGAGATAGAGCAACACCACTTGATGTCCGCCCGAAGAGTGAGTGGTGGGGCACACTAATGTGCAGCGCTATGAGATGGGGCAACATTAGCGAGATGGTGGATGAGAAGAATGCCAAGAGGTCAGCTGCTTATTCACCTCCGGCAGGGACCCCGAGCCAGAGGCGGGTCTGTCCCACCGGAGATGAAACAGGAGCAGACGCCCTAAAAGGGGAGCACGGGAAACGCCAGGTTCCGCAAAACCCCAGACGACAGGAGCCCCAGCCTGTAGGGGACGAGTACCACAGGAGGAGAGAGACCAAGGTCCACCTAGGGTAGGGAGGAACCAAGGCCCAAGGGCCAACGACCATACAGGACCCTCGCCGTTGTCACAACCCTGGTTAGCTACGATGGGAAGAGGCGTGAAGGCTCGCTCAAGCTCAAGTTCGAAGCTGGCCGATAGAGAAGGATGGACGGAGGAGGACAAACTCTTTCAGTTATGTTTTGCATGCGTGGGGAAGCGAGTTCCTTCTTTACCACGTGTCAAAATGAGGGACCTGTACATGCCATATGAGCAAATGATGGAGAAATTCCAAAGAGGTTTGGTATCGTGGAACCTGCCCAGGCGGCAAGAATGCTTTCCGTCCCTGAAACAGGAGCCGGGGAGACACTGGAGGCCTGGGCTGAACGTCTGGTGGCAACCTCGTCACGAGCATATCCAGGTCTGCCAGAGGACTTTGTGGAGCAAGAGACCATAACCAGGTTTTGCATGGGCTGTGAGAACCGGGATGGGGAACCTGGTGTACAATCTGAAACCAACTTCCTGGAAAGGGCCATGGATGCCGTGAGGCACTACCAACACAACTCGCACTTGCAGTACAGTAGGCGAGGCGGGAGTTGCGGGGCAATGACAGTGAGTGATACCGAGAGCAACCGAGGGAAGTGCGAGCCTCCTCAAGATAGAGGCGAACCCAATAAACAATTCACCCAGCGGTCACCGATCTGGCGAGGAGGGTGACCCTGATCGAGACTGACCTAGGAACAGTACAGAAAGAGGTCAAAGGTATCAGGTCGGAGATGACACAACTAGTACGTTCAGTGCAAGAGCTCACCGAAACAGTAAAGAAATTCGGGAAACATGAGGTCGAGGTCCCGCCACACCCAGCCCTGGGAGGTCGTCGGGTGTTTCCACTGTGGAGACCTTAACCATTTCAAGGCGGCATGCCCGAAACTGGCAGGTAATGCACCTGCAGCGGTAAAAGTGTTTCTTTGCGATGGGATCCACAGAGAAGCCTTTAAACAGTTCAAGGGCGGGTCTGTAGACCCGCATGCTCGTCCCCGCTTGCTAAAGAGACTATTGAGGGTCTATCGCCATGGTCAGCCAGATAATCCAAAGGATATAGACTGTCGGAAGAGTACAGTGTCAGCGCACTAGCGCCACAATAACTCTGGGTTAGATATTCAGGGTTTGCCCCCATGGTGGTCAGCTTCGATAACTGCATAGACTGCAGGATGGGCGAGTGTGGAGACTCGCCTCACAACAACTCTGGACTAGATAACCAGGGTTTGCCGCCATGGCCACCAGACGGGTAGAGGCCAGTAGAGTAGCACTAACGGAGTGCTACCTGGCCAGGTGGTGGGGAGACGGAGAGATGGATAGAGAGACGGATTGCCCATAGTAACCATTAATGCTCTGGATGAAGGAACCTCATACTTGATACCGGGTGACCTTCAAGGAACAGAGACCCAGGGGTAGTGGATACAGCGGCTCAGAACACTATTGTGTCTGACATCTTCTTTGAACAACTGGCAAGGATAGTTGCCCATATCCAGACCGGTGATAGTGAACAATGCAGGTCGGGATATATGAGAATGAAGGGATGATATAACAGACATGGCCCGTATTCGAATTAATGGAGTGACATACCGACAGAAGTGTTGGTAGCCCCAATAAATGACCAACTTATCCTGGGCCTGGACTTTATAGGATAGACATTGTACCAATATCAATGTGCAGCAAAGAACCATCACCATCGGCGGATGTGAGGTCTCCTATGACATTGAAGCTCAGGAAGTCTGGGTATGCAAGGTGACAGTAGCTCAAACACTGTCGTTAGCACTCTTCACACTGCCACCTCGAAATCCTGCTGTATCGATGGAACCTAAACCAATATTTAGTAGAGCCAGTGCAGGAGTGCAGCGATATGCTCTTATGTCGAGGACTTTACACAAGGGACAAGAATCCCAGTGGTGTGTCTGGTGAACACGGCCGACCACACAGTGAAGTTGCACAAGGGACAACACATCGAAATGCGTCCGAGGCAGAAGTAGCAGCCCGGGTCGGGAAGCGCCAGGCTGCTGGAAATCCTGAATGCAGGGCTGCCTTCCACTGAGGGGTGGGAGGAGACGACCTGAGAGACTCCAAGTTCGGATCACCTGAAGGGACTATTCGCCAGGTCAAAACGCGGAACTAGGACCAGCAGACCAAAATGAACTGGCTAAGTTGTTAGTGGAATTTCAGGATGTCTTTCGCATCGCATTACGACTTGGACTTAGGGACTTCACGGCCATTGAACACATCTCATCGCCACTGGTGAGGAGCCACCAGTTAAACAACATTATCGTAGAACGCCGCTGGGGTTTGCCGCCGAGGAGGAGGAAGCTCACTTGAAGAAAATGTTGGAGGCTGGGGTGATTAGACCTTCGGTGTCGGAATGGGCGTCAGCTCCGGTGCTTATACCAAAGGGTGACGGAGGGGTACGCTATTGTGTGGACTACCGAAGCCGTGAACTTAAAATGTCAGAAGGACGTTTTCCCCCTACCCTTGATAGATGAGTGTTTGGACACCTTGGCAGCCAGTCATGGTTCTCCAAATTAGATGCCAACTCAGCGACTGGCAAAGTCCGCGATCAGGAGGAGGATTGTAAGAAACGCAGGCCTTTGTTACACGATATGGACTCTTTGAACATGTGAGAATGGCGCTTGGTTGTGCAACGCCCCAGCGACGTATGCTAGAGTAATGTCTCTTATCCTCGCGCGGTCTCAGCTGGGATTGCTCTCGCCTTCTGGATGATGTCGCGGGTAACTGGCCTGGCTTGTTCCGGGACCATTTTCAGAACCTACGCGGCAGTTCTGCAGCGGTTCGGGAAATACAATTTGAAGCTGAAGCCCAGAAAATGTGAACTGTTCCAGCTGGAGATTGAATTCCTTGGGAGGGTAGTCAGCCGGAGAGGGATCCGCTGCTGAACCCTACTAGCAGGGGACCGGTAGAGAACTGGCCCAGACCAACCACTACACGGCGAGGTGGAAAGGTTCCTGGGGTTTGCCAACTACCACCGGGCTTTATCAAAGACTACTGCTAAAGACGGCAGCACCCTTTGTACGCCATAATACGGGAAAACCCGAATGGGGGGAGAGTGAGCAGGAGGAAGGTTTCCTGGACTTGAAGCAGAAGCTACTGACAACACCAAAATAGTATGCCAAACAAGGAGGACATGTTCGCCTTGGACACAGATGCCTCAGACGGCCATCGGGCTGAACTCCTGCAGATACAAAAGGTCGGGAGCGAGTGATCAGCTACGGCAGCTTCGGCCTTTAACTCCGGAACAACGGGCGGTACTCTGCAATAACCCGCAAAGCGAGCTATTGGCGGTACGCAATGTTTCACAAGGCAGTACCGGCCACTATCTTCTAGGGAGGCATTTCCGGTACCGGACGGACCATAACAGCTTAAGATGGCTAATGAATTTCAGGGCACCTGAAGGGCAGCTTGCTTCGCTGGTTAGAGGAACTGAGCCAGTACGCACTTAAGGGTGGAGCACCGCCCAGGAGCCAAACACCAGAATGCGGACGGCTTGTCCCGGTTACCGACGGCGGAGTGTGACAACTACCGGGCGATTCGGTGGAGCTCCAGGAACTCCCATGTAGTGCCGATACTGCCAGAAGGCACACCAACAGTGGGGACAGTTCCATGAAGAGGTAGACTATGTGATCCCATTGGCCCGGCCAATCTAGGACGGTCAGGGCTTTGACAGTGGGTGGAAGAGAGCAACCACCTGGATAGATTTTATCCCACCGAGAGGATGCGGTGAGAGGAGTCGGACAGAGAATCAGGCTTATACCCCTTGAAGTGAGTAGGTCTGGCGACAACCTTCTCAGTAAGGGACTCACAGTACCAGAGTGCCCACAGAAGGGGGACAAGGGGACTCTTGGGACGCCTCCGATTAAAGCACTGAAGATCGCTCAAGAGGAAGATAGCGATCTCAGACATCTACGCAGATGGGTGGACGGAGGTGAAGTACCATCAGACTCAGAACTATATTTGTCCAGCCCGGCCGCCAAGTCTTATTGGGTGATAGAGAACTATTCGAACGAAATGAGGGAGGAGTACTGGTGAGGAAGGGAATTCCAGCAGTGAATGACACTGAAAAACTGCTGATACCCAGGACTCTTACAGCGAATGGTGCTTTATCAGATGCATGACATCCCATCAAGCGACACACCTGGGGACTGACTAAAACCACTAAGGAGAGGATAAAGTTGAGAGGTACCATTGGTACGGTCGCGAACGACACCAGGGACTCATGTGTGGTCGAATGCTCCGCTTGCAAACTTCCGAAATTAAGAAACCATCACGGAAGGCCCGCCCAGCGATGACCCCATTCCATGCGGGAGCCCCACGAGAGAGGGTGCACCTGATTTTATTGGCCCATTGCCCACAAGCAGAGCAGGGAACCAACATATTCTCATGATGGTAGACCAGTTCACCAAATGGGTGGAGTGTGTGCCTCCCCGAGCCAAAAGGCAGAAGTGACAGCAAGGACAGCTGTTGAACGAATTCTTTGCACGGTTGGCTTTCCACCGATTCATACGGACCAAGGCAGGAATTCTGAGAGTCGATTGTTCCATGAAATCTGCCAGCTGTTGCAGATAAAGACAAGACGACCCCATACCGTCCCTCTAATGGACAGGAGAGAGTCTCAACCCGACACTGATGCAGATGATCCGGCTGTTACATATCCAAATCTCAAACCACATGGGATGAATACTTGCCCCAGCTGGCGGAGCCATGAGGTCCGCGAACCGCCATACCGTTACACGGCCAATCGCCTGATGCTTGCCCGGGAAGTAAATGTTCCCGCTGACTTGATGCCCGGGGTCGGACTTCCCATCAAGAAGGCTGACACCCAGTGAGTACGTGGGTCGGGCTTCGAAAGAGCAGCGATGGAGAGTGCCCATGCAGCCTCGGAATAATCTGCAAACTTCAGTGGAAAGGATGAGGGGATTACTGATTCGTGCACCGGATCTCAAGCTGCCAACCAAGGACAACCTGGTGTATGTTAGGACTTAGGGCCTGACGCCGTGGGCGGTGCAAAAGCTGTGCCCGCAGGGAAAGGACCTTACCTTATTGAGAAAAGGCTCTTCTACCCTTGTTTTGGTGACTGGGCAGCGGAGGAAGTTCACGGCTCATCATGACCCGGATGAAGTTGTGCTGGATCGGGTCCGCCCCTCGCTGGATGGAGAGAAGGAAGAAACGGAGGAGGTCCCCACTCTAGGAGGGGCGTGGATCTCACCGACAAAGGCGGAGGATCGGGAGGAAAACGGCCCGCTATTGCCACTGTCGCCAGCCGGATGACGGAGGTTTCATGCGATTGCATGTGATGGCTGCTGATGAGTGGTTTCATGGGACTTGTGTGGAGTGGCAGAGACCATGGCGGAGGCCATGGACGAACCACTCACTTCGTCCCACCTGCGGATCAGGAGCAGTGGGACCCCCGGGTGGTGCAGAGGCGTTTGATCTTCGGCGGCTAGAGGTGTGAGGCCGATGGACGATCAGATCATCCAGCCGGCTGGTTTTGGCTTTACAGGAATCCGCGATCAGACTCAAATCCAACATGGATAGAGAGAAAGCCAGAGGAAGGTTTTGGAGTGGCGGGAGAGGCCTACTCCCGGGCGACATCAGGGATGCTTGTCGGCGGACTCCAGCGAACCGCCGAGGACGGGAAGAGAGGGGTAGAGAGAGAGAGGTGGGAGTGAGGAGAGGTGGAGATGAGAGAGGTGGAGAGGAGAAAGGTGGAGAGAGGAAAGTGGAGAAGAGAGAGGTGGAGAAGAGAGAAGTGGAGTGAGGCAGGCAGGAGCCCTGCACGCTGGCAGACAGCGGAGCTATGGGGGCGGGTGGTGGTCCCGCCCACGGTGGGAGGGATGCCGCAGGTCGTCATCAGACCTCGGAGGAGATCGCCACCATGCCGGAGACGAGAGGTGGAGTACCTCAACCACCGCCACCGAAGAGCCAAGCCTCAACAGTGACCAGCCAGGCCTCCCTCAGGAGGACCTTTGGGGCCTAAAAGAACAAAGAAGGGAGGAGGAGAGATACCCCGTGGTGTGGGACCACTTGGGGCTACCAGGGGGCCGGAAGGGGCGGTTCCTGGAGCAGACCAGGGACAGGAGGGGCCCCTCATCCAGGACCAAGGGGGTCTTGGAGTCGGCACCCGAGCAGACCAGAGACAGGAGGGGCCCTCATCCAGGACCAAGGGGGGGTCTTGGAGTCGGCACCCGAGCAGACCAGAGACAGGAGGGCCCTCATCCAGGACCAAGGGGGTCTTGAGTCGGCACCCGAACAGACCAGAGAAAGGAGGGCACCCATCCAGGACCAAGGGGAGTCTTGGAGTCGAGGGTGAGCCCAGGAGGTGGAGGGTCGAGGATCCAGTTGTCCCAGTGAGAGGTGTGGGACAAGGACCTATAAATTGCAGGACCATGCCTTCTTTGCACATCTCCTCAGCTATTTCGGCCTCGGTACCACAGGATCATCCTCCCGAATCGAGATGTGCTGGACAAAATAGTGACGGCCCTTCACGGCAGCTGGCGCCCTGGATTCTGGGTCCAGGCGCAACCCTGGAGGGTTACACGAAGTTTTGGTAATCGAACGTTCAATTGTCCCCCGGATTGCACCCTCCAAGAGAATGCAATAGCTGGACTGAGGCATTTGTGTACGGCCCAGGGTTGGCGCATCCCAACCAAATTCAGCCTGGTGGCCCCTGAACTCTCCAGCGTGCCTGAAGCAATGGAGGGTGTTGCTTCATCTTCTGAACTTTGTGCCTCAGGACAAGAGGAGGGAGTTCCGCTTGCTCATGGTTTCAGTGCCCCAACATACCCGCTGGACTGCGCGGGTCCAGGCTCCCCAGGAATGGGACCAGGAACTGGTAGATGTGGGACAGGCGGAGGCCATGTGGTTGCCGGAGGATGAGGAGGTCCAAGTAGGGGGAGAAGATGAGTCCGCGGACATGGGGGCCGTCCGGAGGAGGCGAGGAAGTGTGTGGGGAGGTGGAGACATGGGAAGAGGAGCTCGTGTCTCGAAAAGTTGGGAGAAGATGAGTCCGCGGACATGGGGGGCCGCCGGAGGAAGCGAGGAAGTGTGTGGGAGGTGGAGATATGGGAAGAGGAGCTTGCATCTGAGGGGGCTGGGAGAAGAAGGGACACTCCAGGGCCAGGGGTCTCGACCATCTGATTGACGCCCACTTCCACCTGGACCGGACATGGGCGGCATCGCTTTGGGAGGGCCCCAGGGGACCACTCCCGAACTATTGGCCTCCGCGCCAGAAGTGAGTCACCCATTCGGTGAGCTGCCTGTCTGGGGGGTTGAAGTATACTGCGACCCCCCTACGTTTCCTCAGCGAATCAACAATGACCCAAGATACATCACCGCGGTCGGAATCCACCCAAAGAAGGTCGCAGGCTTGACGGACAAGGTGTTTAGGCAGATTCTTGGTTTCTGGAAGGACGCCCGATGCTTAGTGGGGGAGGTCGGGTTGGATCACTCAGTCCCGGCGTGGGAGTGGAGAGGCCAGGAATCCGCCCTGAAGGAGCTATTGCCACATGTCCCAGCCGGGCGGGTGGTAATAGTGCATGTGAGGGGACCCGCGGGAGATGAGGAGGCGGGGGCAACCCACGCCGGGCAATACAAAATCCTGAAGGGGATCTTACCGCCACAACAGCCAGTGCACGTGCACTGCTTCACGGGTGGAGAGGAAACAGTGCAGGAATGGTTAAAGGCATTCCCCCGGGCCTACTTCGGCTTCACGGGCCGGGTGCAAGGATTTAAGTCAGGCCAAGTGGCTGGTCTGAGAGCGGTGCCGGGTGACCGACTGCTGTTGGAAACAGACTCCCCACACATGCCACCCAAGGGGTATCGCGTCAACTCCCCGGCACTGCTGTGCCTGATTGGAGATATGGTGGCTGGGAAGAGGGGGATGAGCACCAAGGAGCTGCTGGTGGCTACAACTGCAAACGCCGCTCAGTTGTTCGCCTTGTAGAGAGGCGGAGAGCCCACCCCACGGGGGAGTGGGGCATGAAGGAGAATGATGAGTTGAGAGGTTTTCACCCTAAGGAGGGGGTGAAGGGGGAAATGAAGTGTGAAGAATTCTGGGTTCCTCGCCAATGGGAACGTAGGACAAGGGACATGTGGAGAACTGTGTGTCATATTCCATAGGAGGTGGAGCCCGACTATATGGTGCAAGGTACAGTTGGTGCCACCCTAACCGAGGAGTTGATTGGGGATAAGGATGTGTTGAACTGTTGGTTCCACCCGAAAGGGCGGGTGTGATTCCGAGGAGGGGGCTGGGGATCACCCGCTCATGTGAACAATCTGATAAAGGGATGGACCCTGGAACCTGGAGAAACAGGGAGTGGTTTCTCCGGGTGGGCATTCATAAGGAGACCCCCCCATTGGGGAAAGTTAACACGGGGGGTGTGATGGCGTTGTTCCGCGGGAAGGGGCCTATAAAACAGGGAGGGATGTGGTGATCGGAGCTGTCAACCGGAAGTTGGAGGACTCGACGGAAAGTGCCGGAGACAGCCGATCGCCACAGCGAGTTCGTGGAAGCCATTTTGTAAGTATGAATTGCCTGTTTCAAGGGTCTACCCTAAACCGTAGATTTGGGCGCTAATACTTGCAAGGTGCGAGCCACGGCTTACTCCACAGTGATCTAGTATCGTAGTGGACACGGTGATCACTACACTACTCTATTTGACCAAAGGGGTGACAGGTGGCCAAAACATATTGAAATGTAGGTCATACACTGAAAATAACTCTGATTTAAAACACTACAAATATACACCTTCTCTCTAATATACTCGATAGATGATCTTAACAAGGGAACATGTACATAAAACGCTGATATCTAACAACACCTGTACTTCAATTAATGGACTCTTCCAAATCTCAGTATGTTTCACTGCACACATATTAGATTGCAAATAATGAAAAACCTACCCTTTGACAATAATAAAAAACATCATATTCAAATTCTACAGCTGACCAAATACCCGAAGAGTGTTTCCAGCAATAAACATCTCTTTGTATCTATAAATGTATGACTTCTGTCCTCTCGCGTGCTATCTTGCATCCAGCTGTTTACGGCGAAAAACAATATGGCGCCAAGCAAGGGAGTGCTCATTAAACTAAACATCTCCGGGAGAAATCATTGTCATTTTTTTCTCTTAAATTTTAAACCTTATATATATAAATGAAAATAAAGACCAACTATTATCACCAAAAAGACCAAACATTATCACAAATATTCAAAACAGGTGGTAATGAAAGAGCATTATCATCTTTCTCTTAAACTTTGTGGTGGATGGATATACTGGAAACAAGTGAAATGTTAAAACGTGTTACCTTAGCCTTGTCCTTTATGTGATCCACAAAATTGTTGCCACCCAGTCTTCGAAGATGAGATTTCTGCAAAATTCCATTAAAATAATCTTATTTCATAATTAAATGTTCCTTACATTAAAATTACTTCTTTTGTATGTAAGATTTTAACCTTTAAGAGACATGAATTATCATATCCCTTCCAAACAAGTGTAAGAATGAAAGACTGTGGGTGCAGTTTTGTTAATTGTCTCATCAAAGAATCATTAGTGAAGTTACACTTTTGTAAATAAATAAAAGTTCAAATAAATTATATACAATTTCATCCTTAACAAAGACTTTCACAAGACATTTTAAAGTGAAAAATTTTCGTTGCATTTCCTTACGCCATTCTCCACCACCCCTCACCCCAATAATATACATATGTTGACACAGGTTCAGGGCGTGCTCAATGCATCATTTACTGATAGATCTATTCAAACGAACAAATGTTCATAATAATGGGATGCAATATAAAATGTTGATTAATCCTATCCGAATTTGTATAGTGTATAGCTGCCCTTAGGGACCGTTCATAATGTATGGCTTTGGGGTGATGTTGATTTTATGTACAATGTGAATTACATCCCCGCCTAAAGTGTATGAGTATGTACAGAATAAGAGACGGCCAACCCTGCATGTCGTGTACATTATCTATGACGCCCTCTCCTTCCCATAATTTCTAAACATAGTGCGTACAAAATGCTGACCCCTTAGCTCCCCTGAACAAAATGGGTGACACCCCCACCCACCCTCCAACCCTTACAATCAACACCCCCACCCGCAGCCATATATTTAATTATGAACGGTTCCTTATATTGATGTACTTCATTGATTATTTGAAAATGTATATTTGCAAAATTCAGATCAGGTGATGGGTACGAAAGGAAATCTTATTCGATTCTATAATAAAATGCCAAATATATGCATGCAAATATATTGAAAAATAACAAAACAAGTTCATGGAAAACACAGGCTTCCACTAAATTTTGAGAAACATGTACATACCGGTAACCTTGTGAGATAAAAACATGAGCCCTAATTCGGAGTTTCTTGCTACTGCTAGATTTAAACGGCATTCCTACGTTTCCATTATACATGAAGGACATACTTTTACCAAATAAACACCAGCATGCCGTGAAGATGGTGAAAATAGAACGATATTGCGTTGAACTTCGCCAAAGTGAACTGACAACGATCAGCTGCCTTTGCGCGCGATAATTGTGCGCATGTCCGGATATGGCCAAACGAGGCGATCGGAAGGTCAACATCTGGCTTGTGTTTGAAAGCAAATTGTCGGGAATTATACAATTTTCACAGTTTTGTGGGAAAATCAAAATGTAATGCAATTTGATAACTGATGACTTTATACCTAAAACTGCGATTTACGTAATATTTCCGTCCGTTGATCGATGCACAATCAAATAATATATAAGATTATATCTGTCACTAGCTCGATCTTGATCTTTTATGAAAATAATGTTCCGAAATGATAGTTGCTAAGTTGGATACCTATTACCAATATGAATTATGTATCAAATTTGCCAAGGAAACAATTAGTTGACATTTTGTTGGTTCCTTACGTTGAAACAACGTTGACAACTAAACGAATCTCGACTAACTTTCTTTAGTCGCATGATAAACGTTGAATCAACGTTTATGAAAGGTTGATCAACCAAACAACCAAAATTCAACGTTGATTCAACGTTGATTCAACGTTGTGTGCCCGCTGGGATCACACTCAGGCTAGTACCACGCACAGACTAGTATCACACTTAGACTAGTATCACACTCAGACTAGTATCTCTACTCGACTAGTATCACACTCAGACTAGTACCACGCACAGACTAGTATCACACTTAGACTAGTATCACACTCAGATTAGTATCTCTACTCGACTAGTATCACACTCAGACTAGTAATACGCACAGACTATTATCACACTTAAACTAGTATCTCTACTCGAGTAGTATCACTCTCAGGGTAGTTCACACTCAGACCAGTATCACACTCAGACAAGTATCTCTACTCGAGTAGTATCACTCTCAGGCTAGTACCACGCACAGACTAGTATCACACTTAGACTAGTACCACGCACAGACTAGTATCACACTCAGACTAGTACCACGCACAGACTAGTATCACACTCAGACTAGTACCACGCACAGACTAGTATCACACTTAGACTAGTATCTCTACTCGAGTAGTATCACACTCAAACTAGAATCACACTCACACTAGAATCACACTCAGACCAGTATCTCTACTCGACTAGTATCACACTCAGACTACTATCACACTCAGACTAGTATCATGCTCAGACTCACTCAAAAGTGCATATCACGTTGCTCATACAAAATATAATCTATATTGCGAATAAGATTCACAGGAAAACCTGGCCCCAAAATGACCTTACAGGTAAATGGACATGATTAGCGATACATGTTGAGTACTGCGTCACAAAATGAACCTTGTCATTAAAGTTATTTTTTTAACAACTGCTCTCAGAGGTAATCCTACCAACACCGAAGGATACACATGCTTCTTACACAAAGTGCTTCCATTCATGTTGATCAATGTTTGTGTTTAATAGTTCTGTTTTGTACAATAGATGACTTTTATATTTTAATAATACAACCCCCACAACCGTTGAAATAATAATTCATAAAACTCATCCACGATTTCATCACACGCTTAAACATGCAATAGCATTGTATCTTAGTTTTATGCCTGATATGAGGTTTTGTTGTGTGTAGAATTACAAGCCCCCACTAGGAAAGGACATTCCTATTGACTTCCGTATCCAGTTCCTCAAGAATGCTCCCAACCCACGTGGAGTCCTGAGGGCCAAAGGTAAAGGATGGGTACTGTATGAAGCAGTCCTGACATAAAAAAGGAATGTTGACTGTGTTGGTACCACTGCTTACATCAGTTACATAGATACATAGTTCAACCTTCAGCACAATGATTTCAACGATCGTATGATGTACTGCTCAGTGTACATCTGACAGGTTAATACATCATGTGTATTCATTTAATCGTGGTTATGGCAGTTGTCGTTTACATACATCCACCAGAAATCTATGGTATCAGCAGAGTATTGAACGATTTCCAATGTATGTGTGTTTATGAACTAACTATAAGGTGAGGTGAGGTGAAATTGGGTTTTACGTCGTGCTTGAGAATAGTTCGCTCATATGACGACGTGCATGCGTGTGTATGTGTATGTGCGGCTGCTTGTACTAGCCCAGACTGAAGCTGGTTTTATAGTGCTTGCCCACTGAGGTACCATGCTGCAGTGAAGCATGAATACCCCACTCAGACACATTATACTGACTCCAAGCCGACCAGTCCTTATTATACCCATTAATGCCGAGCGCCAGGCTGGGATCAACAAGAACCATATTTTAACGTCTTTTGGTATGACGTGGTCGGGGATCGAACCCGCGACCTTCCGCTCTCCGGGCGGACGCTCTAACCACTACACCACGGAGGCGGTCAGCTAACTATAAAATAGTGCTGATAACAAGTGTTCGCGAATACTTCCTCAGCAGTGACACTCGTCATTAACACATGCAGAGTCGAAACAATTCTTCAACTGCAAAAGATACTGCACAAATGAAAATAGACACAGCATTTTTTTCGCTGGAACTGTTTTCTTCTTAGGCCTAAACTTTATAACCGTGCTCGAGAAACAATCGAGCATGGGTCGCATGACGCTCTATTTAATTTTCTTAGAAAGAACATTGACTTGTATCAGAATCTTGTGTTTAGATGCATGATTATGTTTTAACCAGCGTTTAAAATTCCTGCCTGCCCGACCGTCCGGAACGGTGTATTTACATCTCGGACGGTCAAATTTCAAAAAGTTGCCTGTCCGGTGGTCTGGTAGATATTTTTACCCCTAAGAGTAAATATTTCATAATATCTGACAGGTTTTCTTGTCGTCAGTTTGAGGTGTTTAAGGTATGATGATAATTATGTTAAACTACTTACGATTGGACAGTTCATGTTACGATAACCAATCACAATCATGTACTTTCAGTTAACCTAAACTCGGTGCATTGCCTGTTAGTGCTATGTAGTTCATTGCGATGCCTACCAACAGTGAATGGAGCTTGCGCGAGTTGGAAATGGCAGTCACAGTTTTTAATTGTTGAAATCCGGACAGTCAAGTTTGTATCCGGACTGGTAATTTTTTTTTAAGTTACCAGTCCGGCTGTCTGGCTTGGAATTTTGGAGTTTTAAACACTGTTTTAACAGATTCAGCTGTAAGTACATGCAGCCATGATGATTTGTCAACATGTGAATAAGTGTCCATGGTACATGGAAGAATGTACTGAGTTGATGAGCAATCAAAGAACAGCTACCATGTAACGTGTGTATGCTCACATTACAGTAGATTACGGGCACAAACTGGCTCACCTACACCCTGTTCATATTTTTCTGAAACAACCATAGAAACCTGCCTTTAATTTGTGTCTCCATACATTATGATGGTGTTCCGTTTCAGCTGTAGGCGAGCCGCCCCTGTGCATGGCTGCATCAGCGTTGTTTGCCGTAAAACATGCCATCGAGGCTGCCAGAAAGGAAATATCGAAGGACGTATTCTTCCCATTGGGTATAAATCATTACAGTTATTAACCCTATGCGAACTCTTTAAGCATTGATACTGTTTCGAATTTCAAATGATGGTGCCCTTTCTTTAATCCAAAATTGAAAGCGTCCAGAACAAAAACCATCCATACATAGTATCTGTGGATTGAAGTCAGCAATCCTGCATCTACAACATGTGAAGTAAAGTAGCCCAATGGTTAAAGCTTTTGCTCATCACGCCGTAGGCCCTTGTGCAATACATTATGGGTACAAGGCGTGAAGCCAATTTCTGGTGTCTTGCTAGTTGACATTGCCGGAACATTGCAAAAAGCAGCGTAAAACGACTCAGCGACGTCAGCAACTCACTGTTACCGAGCAAGTGAATTAGTTTAGTTTTACCCCGCTTTTAGCAATATTCCAGCAATAGCACAGCGGGGTACACCAGAAATTGGCTTCACATTGTACCCATGTGGGGAATCGAACCCGGGTCTTCAGCGTGACGAGTGTTACCAATCAAGACTTCATCAAACTGTTATCTTTGCAGATGGTCCAGCCACGGTGGAAGCTATTCAGACAGCATGTCAAGTTGACAGCTCACAGTTTGTGTATGGGACATAGTTACACATGTCCATCAGCAGACCACAGGGCCTTGTTCATCTGATGTAGGACGCGCTCAAAAGGAGTGTGGAGCCAGGAGGGCTATGTGAAGCTTCAGAGGAGGACTGTGGGAACGTACCTATGAGCTATATTTATCTGCCATCCACGATGACTGGCAGCCGACGTGTGGAGCTCATATGTGCCTACCATATGATACAGATCATCCACATCACTTAGTTTCATTTAATGTTAAACTACAGTTTGATATTTCAAGTGCTGAATTACATGAACACGTAACTCAATACTCAACATAGACATATCTGTGGAGTATCAAGGTGACATCTATGTACAGCAAACTTTTACTCATGTTGCATCCAAAGCTGTATTACACTTGGACATCCAATCGTTGTATATCATTAAGAATCCATTGTTATTAGCAAATCGGAGATTACGCGCAATAATATATTTTGAAATATATTTGGAAGTGATACTATTTTCTTTAATCCACTGAGTTATCATGTTCACGAGGTGACATACTTCAATACTTCCATGACAATAGATATATGTCTTCACTCGTCCCCTGTATAAACGTGTTGTATTACAAAATGAGAAAATCCATTGATTCATATATTTTCGATGTCTGCATTTGCTTATAAACGTATATGTGTAATTTATGTTATACACTGAAAAATAATAAAGGACCCTTGATTCGTTCATATTACTGTAGCTAATGGACCTCAGATTCGTACATATCACTGTAGCTAATGAACCTCAGATTCGTTCATATTGCTGTAGCTAAAGGACCTCAGATTCGTTCATATTACTGTAACTAATGGACCCCCGATTCGTTCATATTACTGTAGCTAATGGACCTCCGATTTGTTCATATTACTGTAGCTAATGGACCTCCGATTCGTTCATATTACTGTAGCTAATGGACCTCCGATTCGTTCATATTATTGTAGCTAATGGACCTCCGATTTGTTTATATTACTGTAGCTAATGGACCTCCGATTCGTTCATATTACTGTAGCTAATGGGCCTAAGATTCGTTCATATTACTGTAGCCAATGAACCCCCGATTCGTTCATATTACTGTAGCTAATGGACCTCCGATTCGTTCATATTACTGTAGCTAAAGGACCTCCGATTAGTTCATATCATTGTAGCTAATGGGCCTAAGATTCGTTCATATTACTGTAGCTAAAGGACCTCCGACTCGTTCATATTACTGTAGCTAATGGACCTCCGATTCGTTCATATTACTGTAGCTAATGGGCCTAAGATTCGTTCATATTACTGTAGCCAATGAACCCCCGATTCGTTCATATTACTGTAGCTAATGGGCCTAAGATTCGTTCATATTACTGTAGCTAAAGGACCTCCGACTCGTTCATATTACTGTAGCTAATGAACCCCCGATTCGTTCATATTACTGTAGCTAATGGACCTCCGATTCGTTCATATTACTGTAGCCAATGAACCCCCGATTCGTTCATATTACTGTAGCTAATGGGCCTAAGATTCGTTCATATTACTGTAGCCAATGGACCTCCGATTCGTTCATATTACTGTAGCTAATGGGCCTAAGATTCGTTCATATTACTGTAGCCAATGGACCTCCGATTCGTTCATATTACTGTAGCTAATGGGCCTAAGATTCGTTCATATTACTGTAGCCAATGAACCCCCGATTCGTTCATATTACTGTAGCTAAAGGACCTCCGATTCGTTCATATTACTGTAGCTAAAGGACCTCCGATTAGTTCATATCATTGTAGCTAATGGGCCTAAGATTCGTTCATATTACTGTAGCTAAAGGACCTCCGACTCGTTCATATTACTGTAGCTAATGAACCCCCGATTCGTTCATATTACTGTAGCTAATGGACCTCCGATTCGTTCATATTACTGTACCCAATGAACCCCCGATTCGTTCATATTACTGTAGCTAATGGGCCTAAGATTCGTTCATATTACTGTAGCCAATGGACCTCCGATTCGCTCATATAACTGTAGCTAATGAACCCCCGATTCGTTCATATCACAAAATCAAAAGTAACGTTTTTATTTTTTAGACAAACGTTATGAAACTTTTTTCCAGAGTTGGTCTGATGTTTTCATTACATTCTGCTTTTAAGTAAATGTTTGATCATGAACCGATTTGGAGTTAGATTCTGAGTCATCGGTATCATTTTGACCCAAAAAGACAGTAGATATATGTTGATGTACATATATATGTTGGTGCAAAATGTCTTAATTTAATAATCATAATTCATTAAATGAATTAATAAAACTATAGTTTATACCTAATGTTGTCTTTTTTATCTGGGCACATACCATTATTATCAAGGGTACAGCTATATTAAGCCTGATGCAACCAAACATAAAATGTGTTGTTTCAAGCGGTCTGTCTTTTGGGAGATAGGTGAGGTGAGGTGAAATTGGGTTTAACGTCGTGCTTGAGAATATTTCGCTCATATGACGACGTGCATGCGTGTGTATGTGTATGTTCGGCTGCTTGTACTAGCCCAGACTTAAGCTGGTTTTATAGTGCTAGCAGTATATGTTATTCTGTTTCAGATTCCAGACGGATAGTCAAATGCTCATTGTAATAAAAGCCAGTGTAGGAACTGAATAAACCACTCTCTCATACGTACTGTATAAGATCAATTTAACAAGGAATTCATTATTAGCCCCGTATTTTGCGTACATAGTGCAAAATGGGTTTTTATTTTTAAGCAAATGTCTGGGAAAATGTTCTGAGTAGACTTTTCATTATGTCAAAACCAAATTGAAAGCATCCATTGATATAATGCCCTTTTCCCCCGTTTAACGCCAAATGTGTTACTCCTGTTGTTACTTCTCATGATGGAGTCATCAACAGTACAAGGTACCGATAGGTTGGCATTTAACTTCCATGTTCAACAGTAGGTATGTAGAATATTAAGTTGCGCTTGTAACCCACTTACTGGATCACACATAAAAGTAACATCATCAGAAGAAACAGTTGATGTAAATCAGGGAGTAATTGTACTCCTCTACAACAAATATCAAAATCATCGGCAGCCAACTCATTGATGAAGTAGTAAATAGAATGAGGCTTAATACACATCCCTGTTTTAGTCCAATAGGACAACCAAAAACGCAGTACGCTAGTATGTCTGACAGTGTCTGAACCACATTATTGCCCCAGCTGCTCAGCCCTCCCTGCAATGTTAAAAATGTACACCTATTAGACTAGTATATTTTAGTCTCTTTCATCTTATAATCCCCTATTTATGGTATAGTATGACCAGAATTTTAGGAATATGTTTAATTGGATTTCTAGTATAAACAACCTTGACGGCTATCAAGCGCTTGGTTCATTCAAGAGAGACAACTCCGTTAATCCTTTTTCATTAGTTTGTGAAGAGTTATCACCCTTTGTTTACTTGCTAGCAGACGACATTTTCAGTGATCCTCAGTTTGGATGATTAAGAGAAGAGGAAGTTGATTTTAGAGTATTATAACAAGGACATCAGATCAGCTAAAGAGTTTTCAAGTAGAACAGGCATTACTTTGTCCACTGTTTATCGTGTATTGAAAAATATTGCAAATGGATATGGCATTGAGCACCAGGGAGGCGCAGGTAGGCCCAGAAAATTGACTGTCGGTGACAGGAGGCGGCTTGGTGTTCTTGTTTCTAAAAACAAACGGAGGAGTTTAGAAAACTTCAAGCTGATACGATTGATGGAGGGATTGTGGCTGTCTGTAAGGAGACAATTAGAACTGAGCTGCATGCAATGGGTGGGCAGAAAAGTCGAGGATTTCTATCACCGATCATGAAACCTGAACAAAAGGAGCAAAGGTTGAACTGGTGCTTACAGCATAGAAATTTTAAGTGGGACAATGTGATTTTCTCAGATGAAAGTTCTGTGTGGCTGTTTCCTAATACACTGAAATTCTGGACCAAACAAACTGAAAAACTTTGTATCAATGCCCAAAGTACAGTCCGAAATTTAACGTGTAGTGTGGTATATCTGTGTTAGGGGCAACGCCCCTCTGTGTATTTGAAGGGAATATGAACAGTGAGCTGTACACAGATATTTTCGAGGGAGATTTACTTCCATTTGCTGACGTGTTCTATGGAAATCTTTGGATTTTACAGCAGGACAACGACCCAAAACATCGTTCAAAGCATCCACAAGCCTGGTTTCGGACCCACAATATGACATTATTAGATTGGCCAAGCTATAGCCCTGACCTAAATCCAATAGAAATTGTGTTGGGACTTATGAAGGAAAGTGTCAAAAAGCAAAATCTGACAAATATTGCTAAAAAAAAGAAGAGGTGGTCCGATATTGGGGCATCAGTAGTATGCCCCGCCGCATTGAAGCCTGCATTGCTGCCCATGGTGACTTGACAAAATACCAACTGCTCACCTGTCTTTGAATCTGGAGTTATGTTCTGCTAATATTCCCATTTAATACGTGAGTAATGAGTGCAAAAAAAATAAAAAATTACATCTTAAAATTCTCAATAATTTCTGGTTGTATTGTATATACATGCTTAAAATTACTCTGGCTTCATGTACATTACTAGTATATATTTCCGGTATATCTGTTATTTAGCATTCACCTGACGAAGGGTAAGGAATAGCCCAGAAACGTTGTGTATACAATACAGAAGAAGTTGACATCCCTAACATTTTGTCTTATACTTGAATACCAACTTCTATATCCCTCTCAAGAACCTCAACAGTGAAAAGCATTTATGCATGTGTACTGACCTCCACTTTCCATGGATAGAGCGAGTTGCACGTGCAAATCGCTGAAATTAAGTAGCAGGTGGATTTCCATATTGACAATTTGAATAAAGATTGTGCCATGTGTAGCAGAATATAGCGGACGTTAAAGAATGTAATAATGACATTTCAACGGCCTGATCTGTTTTTCATACTGTTAAGACAGTTTGTAAAGCATTCAGTTGTATATATTTCAAAGAAATACGAAGCTTTTGCTACAACTTTTTGAGAAATAGTGTCACCAATAGCTTGACCCTTCATTAATGACGCTGAGTATATATTCAGAGACTAAGCCTTAGTCTAGATGTACGCTTGCTGTTACAGACGAATACATAAATCATATTCAACATTTTAACAGGTACAGGGATAAGAGATAAAATATTTATTGTGCAAACGTTCCACACAGAAACAGTAACAATATTCTAAAACTACATAAACAAAATATATCATGAATCATATATATATATATATATATGATGAGTAGCAAAACATATAATAATAGCACATTGTTTAGAACACGTATAAGTTCATTTCAACACATAGTCTACCTCCTGTTTGTTCTTATCTTGTTATTATTTTCTTATCCCTGTAGTTATAAGGATCATGTAGAGGATTATGTCTTGTGCATTGTTATACTTTTCACTCAAGTGTGCAAGTACTCCCAAATATACATGTAGCAGAGACATTTTTCATGTTTTTAATAAATCAGTTTGGTTTGGTTTGATAGAACTATTTTACAATTATTGAATATAAAATGGTGTTATAGTGTTTTATTGTTTACAAGTAAAATAAGAATAAAAATATTACATAAGTCATAAAAGGTCACTAAAAATATTGAAGGTTGGTGGTAGTGTTCTAAAGTTTGTGGTTTTATGCATATGTCAATCATATTGATATTTGGTTGTATTTGTCAAGTATTTCAGATGAATATCATTCATCTGAAACGTTCTTAATATGTTTAGTATTCACAAAATATGCTGGATCTAGAGTATGGTCTCATTCTGGATTATTGTTTATCACATGACCCTAATTCCTAGCTTTTAATTGGCTAATTTCAAATTCCCATAATTCCCAAGCACCAATATGAGGCACCCCAGTAGAAACACTTTAGCACAGCACACCACCCAGGCAACAAGGCAACAAGGTCTACTAAACAGCATCAAACAGGTTAGTTAAATACTTTAACACTAAATTATGCTTAAGTGTATTTGTTCTTTGACATCTCCATTAAATTAATTGCAGTCTAAATGTTATTTGGTAATTTGTAATATATGGTCATGTTGTAAACCTACTGAACTTGGTTAATTACCTTAAAGCCAAAGTTCATGTTGTATTGTATTATAACTCATGTAAAACCAAATAGCATTGTAAGTAATGTTCTGTTTTTTACAACCATTTCCCTCAGTTTTCTAAATGTATTTAAGTGCAATGGTTTTCTGTGTGTTCTGTGAGTGGAGAGCAGAACAAATTGTGAAAGCATTGTCATGTTGGTGAATGTTCTGCATGAGCAACCATGGTGCTCAGCTTTCCCTTTGTATGTGCTTACAATGGTTTTCTTTGCGTTGTGTGAACGTAGATCGTCAGTGACGGTGAATGTATTGCCACAATGATGAACGATGTTTGTAATTGGCAGGTCACATATGTATCAGCACAACACGGTCTAATCAATAAGGCTCTATTCCACAAATGGGTAAGATGTATTTGTATATGTCAATGTATATCCTTCTTTTCTTTATGTACACCTTTCGCGAACCTTTAAGGGTTACCAAATATTTATCTGGCTGTATGTCATGTTAATTGTGAACTTTATTGTCTGTCAGATATGTGTACATATTTTTGTAATTTAACATTATTTGGGCAAATGTGTTATTTGGCAATGAATTATCTCCCTTGGTGTCACAACCAACGTTGTGCATATAGTTTCATGCTATTAATATTTCCTTTAACAGTTTATAATGTGGTATAATTCACATGTGTAAATGTTAGACTACAGAATTAATTGTGGTAAGCTAATTGTGATACCTATGCAAAACATTATGCAATGTGTACATGTTTCTAAGAATTTTATGTGTGTTTCAGGGCTTGAAGTATGATATATAGTATCTGAATAAACCGCACCTCACCCCTACAGCGAGTCATGTGATCCTTTGACATTACTTGGCGTTTAACCAGCTGTAACATTTGTGATACTTATCATGTGCCTGTGTTAACGTCAACTGTGGTGTGTTAAACACACTGCTGTGCTCTTACACCAGAAACTCTGTCTACATTGACTTTTTATTCATTTTAAACGACAAGAATTTGACTTTTATATGTGTGCAGCAGTGAATCTACAGAGGTATTATGGTGTTTGCAATTTACAGATTCTGTGATATTATACATTGTCTGATTTATAGGATGTTTTAATATATATACTTGTATCTCAACACTGATATTGGTATATTTTAGGGGTGGTGAAACACAAAATGAACTTAGTCGTTGCCCATGTGTGTCAATTATTGCCCATGTTTATCTTATAGGTTCATTTTTGTGCCTGTGTGATGTGTGGATTTTGTATGTTTATCTTGTGACATGATTGGGTGATTGCACGATGAGGTGACATGAATGAGTAGTCCTTGTGTTGTAAATTCCTGCAGTCATTTTTTAAGGTAACAAGGTTCCTACTGCTATATCTTATTAATTCAAATACCTAAGGTTATCTAAGGTTATATTAACTAAATATTTATAACAGTACTCAGTTAATTCAATTCTTAACTACATTTAGCATTAACTATGTAGTAACATAGCTTACTTCAGGTCAATAACTGCCTTAGTAAATTTGTTGTTGCACGTTTCTTTCTTCTCACATAGTTAGGTACCCTCTACTCAACTAATTCGTCACATTGCCCTCTAGTCTGTACAGTTGTGCCAACTTTTATTTTAAATTTTGGTTATCTTCTTTATAGCTTTTAGTTCTTTTTTTTATAAACCATTCACATTGGTGAGTGTCATTCTGTGGCTAGGCAGTTGGGTCTGTTAGTCATGGAGGGAGTGTCGGGTATCAAGGAGGAGGATCCAGAACAGGGTGATCCGAAAGGGTCAGATTCTATGCCAGAGTTAGAAGATGATCCAGATCTCACTGGTCTTAGTGACACTTTGAAGCAGATGGGTGTAGTGCCTGTGGTAGATAGCCCTGAACATTTTCAGGATTGGATGGTTTCCTATTTACAGTCGATAGGGGAAGTTGTCGGGTGATACTCAGTCTAACCCTGAAGGTACTTTGGGCGGAAAAGGTTTTCAGCCTAAGCCTGATAGCAAGTCAGTAGTTACTTTTAGTCAGACTCCTAAATTGTCATCTTTCTTTGGTGAAGCTGGTAAAGGTGAGGCTCCTTATGATCTGTGGCGCTATGAGGTAGAGTGTCTATTGGTTGAGAGTGCTTATCCTAAGAATGTCATATTTGAGGCTGTTCGACGTTCTCTGAAAGGAAAGGCTGGTAAAGTAGCTTCACTCCTAGGTCCACAGTCTACCATTGATTCATTGTTAGCTAAACTTGCAAGTGTTTATGGTAGTTGTGAGGAACGTGAATCCTTGATGGCAAGATTCTATAGTGCTAAACAGATGGCAGAAGAGGATGTTTCTTCTTGGGGTTGCAGACTTGAAGATCTATATGCTAAGGCTAGACAGAGTAGCAAGTCATCACCAAGTGAGACTAACCAAGCCCTTAGAAGTGTTTTCTGGCAAGGTCTAAAACCAACTTTGAAGGATGTGTCTGGTCACAAGTATGATGCTATTGAGGAATTTGATGAGTTACATGTAGCAATTAGACGGATTGAGTTTGAGTTGAATGAGAGGAAGCCCCAAGAATGTTCCAAGAAGCCCATCCCCTAAAATGGCTGCTCGTTCTTCTGACAAAGATTACCAGGAATTGAAAGGCATGGTACAGCAATTAACGTCAGAGTTTGGTGCCATTAAAAAGCAACTAGCTGACATTCCTACCCTTACTCATAGTCCATCTCCTTCCGGATTTAGAGGAAGAGGCATACCTAATCGAGGCTCAATTTGTAGTCATGGCAGATCTAATTACTTGTCATCTTGGAACCATGTAGGACGAGGTCAAGTTAGTACAAGAGGTCAACCCAGATACAGTCCTATATACTTACCTTTACAAGGAACTGTTCCTCATGATGGCAGCCAGAGCATTGTTT